>NW_015171506.1:1093479-1103157 GCF_001447785.1 Gekko japonicus | reverse complement strand
GAGTATTGAACCCGATGTCTGAACTACAAGAGTTTTTGCCTCCTTCTCCAGCGTTGCCCCCCCCCCCATGTCGATTTCTGAAGGAGAGATTGAAGCAGAACCGGTGGCCGTTTCAGTTCTGGATATTTCTGAATCAGAGCCCAGTCAAGCAAATCTGGGATCCCAGCTGCCGGCAACTGTACCTTGGCTGCCGTATCCCTACCCTTGTCTGATGTCACCTGCATACTTTCCCCCCCAAACCATAACAGCATTATACTGAACAAAAGAAAATTAGAATTGCTTTGTTAATACAATCTACTAGCCTTAAATAAAAACACATGTATCTTTAAACTGTTGGCTTCATGTTCTGTGGCCGACCTGTCTATGAAAGTTTGTTTTCTGGTGGCCATCACCTCCACTAGGAGGGTCAGTGAGTCATCTGCCCTACAGGTGGTCCCACCTTTGCTAAAAGTGTTCCCTGGAAAGTTGGTTCTTAGGCCTAGCATTCAGTTTCTGCCCAAAGTGATCTCTAGGTTTCACCTCTCTCAAGAGATCATTCTGCTGATGTTCTTGCCCTCACCAGATTCAGAAAATGAAAGGGACCTACACACTCTTGATGTGAGAAGAGCTTTATTGTTTTATTTTAAAAGCATCCTTAGTTTTAGGAAGGATAAGGCACTCCTTATATATATTTTTGGGCTCTAAGAGGCCCTTATCCAAGACCCTGTAGATTGTGTCTACAATCAAAGCTTGCTATGTCCAGGCCAAGCTTCCCTGCCCCTTGGGAGTCCATGCCCATTCCACCAGAGTGATAGCTTCTTCAGTGCCATTCCTGGATGGAGTTCCGCTGTCATAAATTTGCTGTGCTGCAACTTGATCATTGGCTGACACCTTTGTGCAATGGATCTGTAAGCCAGAAAAGAAGCTCAAGTTAGTAAGGCAGTTCTCCACTTGTTGTTCAAGTGACGAGAGCATTACCCACCTCTCTCTCTCTCTCTCTCTCTCTCTCGGCTTTGGTGGTGCTATAGGACTGAGGGTGGGGGCTCTGGAGCCCTGGAGTACATGTCCGTTTGGCAGGAAATGGGCCGCCTCTTCCGGTTCCAGCATTCAGCACCCCCTGCAGCTCTTCTTTCTCGTTTGAGGGTGGAATTAAGATATCTTCTCCAAGCATTAGTTTCTAATTGCCACAATGATCTGCTTCCCATTAACTATAAGGTTTCCCTTGCTCGAAAGCTAGTTGAATCTGACTCTAGAGAGCAGTGCTCATCTCCGTTTCCAAGCTGAAGAGCCAGCGCTGTCCGAAGATGTTGCCATGGTCATGTGGCCAGCATGACTACACACTGAGGCGCACGAAACGCTGTTACCTTCCCACCGAAGTGGTACCTATTTATCTACTTGCAATTTCTTGCTTTTTTACCCTTGTTTTCCTTCAGATATTAGTTATGAACAAGATAATTACTAGCCTAGAACAAAGGGACTACCTTGCGTTATGCAGTGACTCAAAAAGGAAATGTGCACCCTTTTTGGGGGGGACTGAGTACCCCTTCTTTTCCAGTGCATCCAGATTATCTGAAATTTTTAAGAATGTCAATTTATTGAAGACTTTTCTTCTTGGCTCAACACAATGCTCTATCCCTTACCAATTATTCAGTAGATTCTCAGGTAGCCTGATTGAACAGAGGGCCTGCCCATGAGGAAGTGTGGAGACAGAATCAGTCACTCATTTTGTATTTAGTTGTGATTTATATTCCTCAATAACATCAATATTTATTTCTTCATTAATATCACACTTCTCTGTATGTTCTCATAGTAAAGGTAAAGGTTCCCTTGCTCGAAAGCCAGTCGAATCCGACTCTAGGGTTGCGGTGCTCATCTCCGTTTCAAAGCCGAAGAGCCAGCGCTGTCCGAAGACGTTTCCGTGGTCATGTGGCCGGCATGACTAAACACCAAGGCGCACGGAACGCTGTTACCTTCCCACTGAAGTGGTACCTATTTATCTACTTGCAATTTCTTGCTTTCAAACTGCTAGGTTGGCAGGAACTGGAACTAGAGACAGGAGCTCACCCCATCTTGCGGTACCCGGGTCTTGAACTCCTGAACTCCTGACCTTCCACAGCCTGCAGTTCAGTGTCTTAACCACTTGAGCTACCGCAGCTCCTTTATGTTCTCATAATCACCATCTAATATATCTGTTGTCTGGTAAACATAAGGATATCACCCTCTCCATAGTCTGTTATCTTATCGCAGCCTTGAAGATCCATCCAAAGACATAACTAATTTCCGATAAGATGCTCATATACATACAGGCGCTCTTTTGGCTCTAGAACTGGAACTGGAAAGGTGCCCACAGGCTAGAAAAGGTTGGGGACCCCTGATCTATTGTATTACATGTGTCCTCTAGGACAATTTTACTGTGTGTGTAAGATACTGTGACTGAAGAGGTGACACAAATGATTACTATTTTTGGGAGACTGACACGGGTCATGAACAAGCACCACATTTTGCTAGTGGATTCCCTTACTCCAAAGTCTTGAATACTGCCTAGGAAAATTAAGTATAAGATTTGCCCTAGCATCCAAGCTGACCAATAGAATTGTTTCTCAGCTTCACAACCTAAGTAACCACTTTATAGCATTATACAATAGGTTGTAGGAGCTATCTTGTCTTTATGGAAGCAAGTATACATTGCAGTTACTTGCTTCAGGACTGTAGCCTTTGGTCATCCAGATATGGTCACATTGCTGTTTGCCTATTTTGATGACTAGCCATCATTGTAACCCACACACATGCATTCATACCAGGATAATTAAAGTACAGACACTGTGAATGGTGTTCAAGCACCCTCTGCAGCTGTGAGAGTCGTCACCCTGAATATAGAATGCAAACGTGTCTTCATATTTTTATAAATCTGAAGAGGTTCCTTAAGAGAGAATCCTAGATATTTTGGTATTATACAAACCAGATGTTTTATTAGACTAGAGTACTTGACACAAGAGTATGACCTATGAAAAAGAAAAAAAACAAATTAATAAATTGATTGTGAAGCTAACATCATAAAGCATAAAACTTCTTTGACTTTCATGATTTGTTGTTGACTAGAGATACACTGTCTGTACTCTGCTACTGAAATCTAAATGTATTTTCAGTATTTTGTTGCTCTGAATTTAATAATGCTCTATTAACACTACCTTTTAAATATAGTTGAACTTATTTCCCTAATATGTTTCCTGCATGCACACTTGTGATGTGAGCCCATCAATATCTGCCACCTGTATAGGGTGCACAATGAGGATTTTAGAGGCTGCATTTACTTAGGAGTTAAAATCCCAAGGTAGTAAATATTCATTAGGCACTTAAATGATTGTTTTAAAGCAGCTTTTGTGATGTGGAGGGCATGTTTCCCGCCCCCCCTTGTCAGCTGCTCAACATTTATTTTAAATGTATTAAACTGCCTTGGAAATATTCATTGCACGAAAAACCTTTTTATGTTTGAGTGGATTAAATTTACAAGTCCAAATTAATGCTATAAATTACATTTACATAATTCATTCACCACAAAGCAGCATTTGTTTTCCATGTATAGATGTTAATATATGCATCAGAAGAGAAAACACAGAGCTGTATTGTTGTCTACATTAATAATTTGGCCTAAACAGAGTTTATAAACCATTATGTGTCTGTCAGTAGTCTGGCTGTAGAATCTCCCTCCCCCACCCTGTCCAGTATTCTTATTTCACAATTATGCAGTACAAGAAGGGGGACCCACAATACTCGCGGGGGGGGGGAGGAGAAGCTCCATGGGAGGAGAAGGAAGCAGCCGTGGATGAGCCTTCTCCACTGTCCCCCCATCCCCGGCACCCACAGCGAAGCCCATGCCCCTCCAAGCCTTCTCCCTCCCCCCCTTACCTAGCGACGGCAGCAGTGGCAAGGCCTGGCTGGCCTGCCGAACTTTGTCCCTCCCCCCGGTGGTGGTGGCGAGGCCTGAGCTCAGCCCGCCAAACTGTCTCCCTCCCCCCCAAGCGGTGGTGAGGCCTGAGTGGCTTACAGCTGCTGGCTGGTCAAGCCTTCTCCTGCCCTGTCCCCCTCTCCCTCCCTGTTGGCGGCAGTGGTGGCGAAACCGTTCTCAGAGTGTTCTCTGCACCTGCGCAGGGAATGATCTTTTACTTTTGGGGGGATTTAAATATCCCCCACATATTTTTTCCAAATTTTCAGATTTTTCTGTACATATGTGGGGATTGCCCAAATGTGCAGGAAAACCTCCCCGCCCCCAAGTGCCCCCGATGTGCTGATTTAGATATCCGCACGGAGGGGGCATGTTGGGAATTAGATATATAGATGTACGTGCAGTTCTCAAGCAATGAGTACCTCACTAAGAAGGCTGAAGCAGTAGTCTGTTAAGAACACTATTTTTTTTTTAAAAAAAATATTCCTATTTTGCTCATTATCATAAACAAGAATGGGCAATGGGAAAGAGGCAAGAAAACTGAGCACAAGGTCAGACATTAATTTGTTGCTGCTTTTAAGCATCTAAATGACAGAAAGAGAGGGGGGAAAGTGAGAGTGAAAGAGGAGCTAAGATGATGTGTAAACAAATTGTTGGAAGTAAATATTTCACCTCAGGAAGGGCACATTATGAGCAATCATCAAAATGATACATTCACAAAGAAGGGAACAAACAGCTGGCTCCAGTTTTTTGGAAGCATTCAAGCTTGTTTTGTGGGCTTGCTTGGTTTTGTTGTATTAATTGTGAGCTAGCATATACATTATCTAAATAAAAGAGACCATCCATGTCCTCTCCCCATCTTTTCAGTTGCATCCCTTAGCCCAAGCCTTGTCAGGTGCGAGGGGAGTATAGCATTAACTGTTATTATATAGTTTAGTCATAAGGTGGCACTGCAACAAGTTATGTAGCAGTAGGTGTTGGGAGTTTTCTAGTTGCCAATTAATTCTTATTTTCTGAATAGGATAATATAGTTCATGTTTGAATGCTGAAAAAGTCTTCCCAGCTTTCTCATGATGGGCTGTCTTTAGGGTTAAACAGTGTTCTCCCTTGCCATTCTAGAGTCCTTTCTGATTCTGTGGGACCATGACTAAGGTGCTGGTGGTTCAGCTCCTATTAAGGGTTGGAAAATACCTGGAGACTTTGGGGGTGGATCTGGGAGAGGGTGGGGTTTTGGGAGGGGAGGGGCCTCAGCATGGTACAATGCCAAAGAGCCCACCCTTCAAAGCAGCCATTGTCTCCAGGGGAGCTGATCTCTGTCAGCTGGAGATCAGTTGTAAAAGTGGGAGATCCCCAGGCTCCACTTGGAGGCTGGCAACCCTACTCGTATTACTGGCCAGGATGCGGTGATGAGGAATGAAAAAAACATGTCGGGGAATCTGAATCTCCTGGATGTTCCAGGCCCCAGGACCACTAAACTTGTGATGACCAGGGCTAGGGTGTTTTTGGTGGCGGCTCCTATCTGGTGGAATGAGCTCCCAGAGGAGATCCGGGCTCTGCGGGACCTAGTACAGTTCTGCAGGGCCTGCAAGACGGAGCTCTTCCGCCAGGCTTTTGAATAGGAGCTGCCACCATCACTATTCCACCAACGCCCTATGATTTCCGCATATTTCCATCCTGATGTGGGCATCATTGGAGGGAACGGGACGTCTTTTAGGGGACAGTAGGGCAGTGGGATATGCACTGCAGTAGTTGTCTAGCTATGTTACTGAGAACGCCATCTTGCTCTTAAAAATCTTAACATCTGGAATTGAATAGAGGAGCACCAAAATTGTTTTAGGATGTTATTTAACTGTTAGTTAATTGTCTATGTGTAATTTAACATTTTATATTGTTTTATTGTTTTATCTGGCATTATGCCCTGTTAGCAACCCTGACCCTGTTACATCAATTTAATGTAAACAAACAAAATTCTAAGGTTGTTATTCTAGTACTGTTAAACCGAGATAAAAACCAGTGTCTAGTCAAATGCAGACTTCCGAACCACACCCTCATGTGGATTCCTTGCAGCCATACACAATTCACTGTGTTCCTTTATAGACTTGTGAGCTCTACATACTAATGCTGCTGTTTACACATGTAGGCATTCTGAGGTCAAATGAAAGTACGTCAAGAGCTCTTGAAATTGCCAATAGTTGTTGACCTCTTTTTAAAAAGCTCACTTCAACTCCTGCTTTACCCCTTGAATATTTAAACAAATCAGTGGAAATGAGTTCTGGGTTGGTAATGTCACAGGTCCCCATCCACCATAATGGGCATGTAAGTGATCCCATTCAGGTAGTCGTACTTATCCTTCACTCAACATAAAGCAACAAAAATGGCACCAAATGTCTATGAATGTTACAACTGACACTTGTTTTATACTGTGAGATCAAATGACTTGGAAGCATTTAGGTTTAAAAGGCTCTATATGTGACTGAATCTGTATTAGATTTCTGATAAAAATATTGGACTCTATAGCATATACTCTTGTATTCTAACTTTGTGGCTTTTGAGGAGTACCTAAAAACAAAAATCCCAACCAAACCCAGATCCCAAAGGCTGCCTGAATGGCCAAATGCCTATAATGCCTACTTGGGCAAATTGATTGAGAGGGCGGTGGCGACACAGCTTCAGAGCTTTCTGGATGATGCTTCTGTCCTTGATCCATTCCAGTCCGGCTTTTGCCCGGGTCATGGGACAGAGACGTTGCTGGTTGCCCTTACTGACGACCTCTGGAGGCATCTGGATCGAGGGGGTGTGGCGGCACTGTTGCTATTAGATCTGTAGGCCGCATTTGATACAGTCAACCACCAGTTGCTGACCCACCATCTCGCCGACGTGGGGATACAGGGGCTTGCTCTTCAATGGCTTGCCTCTTTTCTCCAAGGTCGGTGACAGAGGGTGGCGATAGGGGGACTGCATTCCCGGAGGCACCCACTTGAGTATGGTGTGCCTCAGGGGACAGTGCTTTCCCCGATGTTGTTTAACATCTACATGCGCCCCCTCGCTCAGATTGCCAGGAGGTATGGGCTGGGTTGTCATCAATATGCAGATGACACCCAGCTCTATCTGATGTTGGGTGGTTGGTCGGGCTCCGACCCAGAAGACCTGAACCGGGCATTACAGACTGGATGGCTCAGGGTGAAACTAAACCCAGCGAAGACGGAGGTCCTGTGCCTGAGTCGGTGCAATTCGGGGTTGGGGATCCCTCTCCCAATCTTCGATGGGGCGCCGTTGGTGCCAGCGTTGGAGGTTAGGAGTTTGGGAGTGCTCCTGGATCCCTCCCTAACTATGGAGGCCCAGGTGGCAGCCACTGCCAAATCGGCATTTTACCATCTTAGGCAGGTTCGGCAGTTGGTTCCCTTCCTCTACCACGATGACCTGTCTACAGTGATCCATGTGACAGTCACCTCAAGGCTAGACTACTGTAACGTTCTCTACATGGGGCTGCCTTTGTCGCAGATTCGGAAGCTGCAGGTAGTGCAGAACATGGCGGCCAGGCTGATGATGGGCCTCCCCAAGTGGGAGCACATCCAGCCTGGGCTGAAAGCGCCGCACTGGCTGCCAATAGCATACCGAATCCATTTCAAAGTGCTGGTACTTACCTTTAAAGCCCTATATGGCCAGGGTCCAACTTACCTGAGGGACCGCCTTTCCCCACATATACCCCCAAGAGCACTTCGGTCGGGGGCACAACACCACCTGGTGATTCCAGGCTCCTGGGAGGCAAAGTTTGCTGCGACCAGGGCCAGATGCTTTTCAGTGGCGGACCTTACCTGGTGGAATGAACTCCCAGAGGAGATCAGGGCCCTGCGGGACCCTTTGTAAATGGTGAGAAGTTCATGGCAGCCTTTGCAGGGGAGGTTTCTTAATTGTCTGACCCAAGGATTTTACTGTGCAACTAGAAAACGCTTTCACTGGTAGGGATTAATTTTAAGCAGGTCAACTCAGCAGCAGGCCCATAGCCAGGATTTTTTAATTTGGGGGGATATTTAAATAGCTTAGGGGGCACTGGCCAATCAAATCCGGGGGAGGAGGCTGTGACGCCCTGATTTTGATTTCATTCTTCACCCTCCCCCCATTTCTAAAAGCCAGCTAGCCTTGCCAATGGTGGGTCACGAGTGACCATTCCCCATATGCAGCAAGATCTTTGAATCAAAGATATAGTTTATAAGTGTATAAGCTGAACAGGTGTTCAGAAGAGAAGCAACACGGACAGTGCAAGTTCTACAGCAACATCCATCCAGTTTCCTGAAATACACAATTCTTTATAAAGTAACACAGTTGAAGGCAGATTTGCCAACACTGGGAAATACAGAAGTATGTATCTTCTTTGCCTCCTCCACACCAGAGAGTAAAAAGAAATAAATATGAATCTATGAGCCAAATGAGGAGCTGCGGTGGCTCAAGTGGTTAAGACGCTGAACTGCAGGCTGTGGAAGGTCAGTAGTTCAGCGGTTCAAGACCCGGGTGCCGCAAGACAGGGTGAGCTCCTGTCTCTAGTTCCAGCTCCTGTCAACCTAGCAGTTCGAAAGCAAGAAATTGCAAGTAGATAAATAGGTACCACTTCGGTGGGAAGGTAACAGCATTCCATGCGCCTTGGTGTTTAGTCATGCCGGCCACATGACCACGGAAACGTCTTCGGTCAGCGCTGGCTCTTCGGCTTTGAAACGGAGATGAGCACCGCAACCCTAGAGTCGGATTCGACTGGCTTTCGAGCAAGGGAACCTTTACCTTTACCTTTATGAGCCAAATAACTGGTAAATAATTGTTAAACTTTTATTTTTGTAATATGGGATCAAGAAACAAACATGGGCTAATAATTTTCCTCTAAGATATGTTTATGAAAGTTTTTTTTAAAGCCTGCCTTTCTCTTACAAATGCAGGATTCCACTCCACAATGGACTATATGAATATGAACAAATAGAAAGATGAAAGAACAAGAGAATAGTCTTGCTGGATTAGACCAAAGGTCTAGTATACTCAAGGACTCTTTTCCCAGTGCTGCCCGGCCAGATATTTCTGGGAAACTAAAAAAAACTGTTGTTTGTCCCAGCATCTGCTAATCAGGGGTATATTACTTCTGAATATGAAGGTTCCATTTTTAG
The DNA here is from genome assembly GCF_001447785.1 of Gekko japonicus. NCBI lineage: Eukaryota > Metazoa > Chordata > Lepidosauria > Squamata > Gekkonidae > Gekko > Gekko japonicus. The sequence continues at coordinate 1,094,088 of NW_015171506.1, read as the reverse complement.
CTATTATGGTTAATATCCCCTGATAGACCTGCTCTCCTTGTATTAATCTAATCCCTTTTAAAAGCCATCTGTGTTAGCAGTCATCACAACATCCTACAGCAATGAATTTGATGTTAACTATGTGCTGCATTAAAAAATATCCTAAACGACTGTTGATACGTTTCATTGGAAGAACTTAGGTACAAGAGTTTCAAGAGACTATTGTTCTTCTCAATTTCTGTACCATTAATAACTGTATAGATCCCATTGTGTTATCTGTTTACTAACTAACTAATAACCACCAAGTTTCTGAAACCTTTCTTCTTAAATACACTATGCCATTTTTTGTAGTAGTTCCTTTTCTATATTTTCTTCATTACAGAAAAAATATATCATAGTTCCTTTTGTATATTTTCTTCATTCCAGAAAAAAAAAATAGTGCTGGAGTAACCAGGACCAAACAAGTATTCCCAGTGGGCACACCATAGGTGTGTCAAGTATCATTTTAGCATCATGTAGCAAACATTTAGTCCCTTGATTTAGCTGTTGGGGGAGCTGCAGCACATGGCACAGATGTTGGCCACTTCCATACCAGGTCCTGCTTTTGATGCTGATGCTAAGTAGTCCCCC
>NW_015171506.1:1075192-1093466 GCF_001447785.1 Gekko japonicus | reverse complement strand
TACAGCACTGTAATACTGTTATGCACCTTCTGACTTTTCCCTGGGTTTCCTGTGACCTTTCCTAAACATGCTTTACTATGATCTTTTAGGAAAGATCACAGCAAAACTAGGGTGGCTGCTTTGTAGATGGGAAAGTCTCGATCTTTCCTGATCCCCACTACATTGGTCCCATTTCCCCTGCTACATCCTCCCCACAATGGCCTTTTATCCCAGGGCAACTGGAAGGCTTTGGGAGGTGGGAGTTAAATCAGTAACTGACAAATTGTTATAATAATCTGTCTATGAGGTCTTCTGAATACCCCAGCTTTCCTTTTTTAAAAGTACGCTTCTAGCCCTATTGTTGCAAAGATACATATTTCCCATTATATTGACATAACAAAAAGTGCTACCCACACTAACTAAAAACCCAAGAGTGAGAGATCATATCCCAGTTAAACTAAATGTTAGTATTACATTTGTTAATAAGACAATATACTTGTAGAATTCTTGCTTTGCACTGCTTCTATGTTAGTAAATTAGTTATCTTGAGAAGACTTTCTGAGCATCTTCATTTCTTCAAAGAGCAATTTTCAGAGTCCTTCTGCCCTTACTTTGGCTTTCTGTCTCTAAAATCATACACAGTTTTCGTCACACCCATAGCCGCTTCAGCCGCAGAGTCCTCGTCTGATCCAGAGGTTGCTGAGTCACTTGACTTGGTTTCTTCCTCCTTAGATTCTTCCCCTGTTCCCAGCTGGCGTCTCAAGAATTCCTTGGCTTTAAAAATGGAATCAATCTTCTCTCTTTTATCATTGATTTTAAAGATGACGCCCTCGGGGATCCCCCACCTGTACTGAATTTTATTGGTTTGAAGAAAAGAAATTAAATCCTTGTAGGTTTTCCTTTTTTGACGAATTTCAAATGGAATATCCTTTAAAGTCTTAATAATTGTATTTCCCAGTTTCAGTGGGGTTGTTGAAGTTGCTTTTAATATGGCATCTCTGGTCTGTCTTCTTGCAAATCTTACCACAATCTCTCCAGGCAGGCTATTTTTTAAAATATAATTGGAGTATGCCCTATAGCAGGGGTCATTTTGGGGGGATGCAGGGGGACGCCATCCCCCCGGGTGAGGTGCGGGAGGGCGGGGCCTGGAGCTCCCTGCTGGTGCCCGCTGGACGTCGCCGCCGGCTGTGGGGAGGACACACTTCCGGTGATGTCAGGGGGTGTGGCATATGCTAATGAGTTATGCTAATGAGTCCCCCTAGCACTTTTTCTACGAAGTGACCCCTGCCCTATAGACTTTCACCATAACTTTTATTATTTCTTCCGCTGAAAAGCCTGTGACTGGAGCAATAGCCTTGGCCAGAGTCTCCTTCAAATCTTTTTCGGTTTCAGGGACCCCCTCCCAATTTTTAGTTGTAGTTTTGTAGTTTATAGAAAATGCAAATAAAAAATCCCCTTCGTGAGGCATATAAAAAAAACAATGGAGGGAAAAGCCAATGCAGAATTGTCCAGAGAAGAGGGATGGAGCAGACCATGACAAACAAGTTGGATTGGTAGGTGGTCTGAAGCAGGACAACAAAGTTCAAGTCCAGGGGCACCTTTGAGACCAACAAAGTTTTATTCAAGGGATGAGCTTTCATGTGCACACACATTCTTCAGGTACAATGAAATGGAATTTACCAGTCCATCCATCCATCCTAGGGTTGCCAAGTCCTGCGTTGCGCCGCAGCGTGGGACTCCCGGTACGCGTGGAGCTGCACGCTCGCTACCCGGAAGTGACGTGACAACGCCAGGCACACTGGGGGCGGGGCCACGACCATCCAAGGGAAAACTATAGAGTTTTCCCTCGGATGACTGTGGCCCAATCCCCAGCGTGCCTGGCGTGGTTGCGTCACTTCCGGGTGACGCGCACAACGGGGTGGGGCTCCCCCCGGGACCCAATCTGCCGCCGCCGGGGAACGGGCCTCTGGGGCGGGGGTTGGATTGGTGTACATCATTAACAGATGTTATGTTCATTCCTTGCTATTTACTCCTAATTTATGAATGAATTACAAAGTGTTGTTCCCACCCTGATAACTGGAACTGGTTACTCTTATTGACATTTCACAGATGGACAAAGGTGCACAGTGATTTATCAGGGCTCACTGAGTCAGTTTATAACTGAAATGGAATTTGAGTAAATCTAATATCCTTTTTTAAATAACATGTTTGCTGCCAGTATTATCTTGAGCAAACTAGCATTTAAACATTAAATGATGTACTCTTATCTTATAAACAGGAACACATTTGAGTGGAGCAGATCAGTGGCTCTAATTCCCTTAGAAAAACACATTATTCTGGCATTTGATAACTATATTACTTAGTGTTCAATATTTACTTGGGGGTGGGAGGAAAAGGAGAGACTTGCATCATTTGAGGTTTGGAAGCACTTTTTGTGTTTACTGAAACATAAATTTAGAGTATGGCCTTTTGTTCTGATTTTTTAAAATGTTCTAAAATTTACCTTTTGCCTTTCCTGAGGTAAAGGCAGCTTTGCAGTACAATTCAACAATACATTCAGCAATAAAAATAATACCACCCACAAAACTTAAGCTTAGATCCCCTGGAAGTTTTCTGCTGGAGGAAGGATTTCAACTCACAGACCATAATGTCCTCACTTCCCTCACTTCCATGGCAGCCTGAAATGCTCCCTTAAATCTTGTTCCTTTGGGTAGTATTACAGTTTGCCATTGTAGCAGTATCGTAGTATCCTCTGGGGCCTGGGGTGTACAACAGGCTTCTTTATTGCTTCATGCAGACTTGGAACTACAACCTACACACACGGAACTAGAACTAAGTGAGGCTCCTCCCATTCAGGCCTGGGGGGGAAGGACAGAAACTAGTTTGTGGGGGCTTGCTTTAAGGAATACACAGATATTTATTTATTTATTTATTTGGTTGGTTCAATTTCTATCCTGCCCTTCCCATGAGCGGGCTCAGGACAGGTTATGGGCATTAATTAATCAATTATTACAGGCATTAATTATAGGACAATAAAATCAGAGATTAAAAACTATAAAACTTAATTCTTAAATGATGGCAATCAGAGTACTTCATAACTATTACTATGATGACCTGGTGTTAGCAGAGAGGGCTAAATCCCATAAGGGATTCCAGATGGTAATTACCCTACCTCGGTTAAGCCAGGTGGGTTATCATTCTGGGTCTTCAAAAATAGAAGACCATGATCGAGGGTAGCAGATGGTAACAGCATAGTAACAGGAGGGGCCAGATGATATTTGACATCTGCTGCCTCAACTAAAAGCCCAGCGGAAGAGCTCTGTTTTACAGGCCCTGTGGAACTGTAAAAGATCCCGCAGGGCCCTGGTGGGAGTTCATTCCACTGAAATATATACATCACAATCTTGATGGAGGCAAGGACGTTGTGCTCTACAAGTGGAAATCCTACCTATGGAAAAACTCTATAGGATCTAAGCCCTAGAGCTGGGTTTCATCAATATGTAATGGGATAGGACAGGGACATCATAGTAAATAGTTATGTAGTACTCTGATTGCCATCATTTAAGAATTAAGTTTTATAGCTTTTAATCTCTGATTTTATTGTTGTCATGGTCTGGGCTGTGCCATCAGAGGCCATCAGAGGCCTACTAGGCCCAGGGAGCCTGGCTAGCAGTAGGTGAGGCTGGGCCTACAACTCCCAGAAGCCCCTGAGAGGTTTTGGAGCCAAAATCGACCAATAGGAAAAGAGGAGGGCTTGGAATAAAAGATCTGGTGCAGCAGGAAAAGCTGTTCTTCCCAGGGAACAGGGCCAAGAGAGACTGCTGTGGGGAAGAGACCCTCATCCTGAGGGAAGGGTGAGTAGTCTAGTGCCACTTGGAATAGTGAGCTAGGGACAGTATATATTTAGACATGTTAGGGCATTTGATTTCTTTTCTTTTCACCCACTTACTGTTATTATTCTGCACCTTGTTGTTTGACCTCCTATACAATAAACTATTTTCATTGTTCACTCTGCCTGATCCTCATGCCTATTATTCAGCCAAAAGGGAGGTCAGAAGGTCTTGGGAGGGTGCTCTGGGCCTTCTCAAGGGAGCCTGGAACCAGAGTGGTGTCAGTGTCAGGTGACACCCTACCTGAGCCATGACAATTGTCCTATAATTAATGCCTGTAATATATTGTCCTATAATTAATGCTTGTATTAATTAATTAATGCCCGTAACCAGCAAACCCCAAAGGTATACATAATTGCATTGAATAGTTTCACATACATATTAAACAACAACACTGATAGTACTGATAGTACCGACTCTTGAGGTGCCCTGGCCCAAGGAGATAGTTTGGCTTTCTATCCCTTATGGTAAGTTGGTTAGGGGAAATATTAGTTTCTGAGTATTTTGAATGCTCTTTCAATTTGATATAGTTTTTTAAAAGGTGGCCCACTAATTGGCCCATGTGAGTGAAGGGGGTGAAAGTGGTTATTAGGAAAGATTTCCTAATTATTTCCTAGTTATTAGAAAATATTTCCTAATAAAGGGAAAGGGAAGTCTGAAGGTACTGGAGGCAGAGACACTTGGACGGGCTGGGCTTGGGAAAACAACATGGGAGGGAAGGCGAGAGCTCCTCCCCCTTTATCATGATTCCAATCTGAATTGGTCTCCCTATGGTGCTTTTCAGTGGCGTTTCCATTGGGAACTTGCAGCTGCAATATGGCTGCAAGTACCCATGGCAGAATTGTGTATATTGTAATGTGTATTTTGGCCCTTATGCACCTCATTAAACTGAGGTTTTGGTATAAAATCCACAGTTTCAATTAATTTACTGAGACCATCTGCCCTGTCCATGGGAAATCCCAATGAAAGGATAGTTCTTTCTCTGGGAGAATATAAATATGATAGGATGTTGTTGTTTTGTAGCATACTGATTAAGCATGTGAGAGGCATTCATTAATTGCATGATAGCTACAGAGGGAGGCTTGGTTTATATGACTTCTGTTCTCAGTAAATGTAATGTGATTAGATGCCATCCATCCTTTGCTAGCTCTAGGTCTTCTGGTGTGATGGTGGGATGGGATGGGCATGAATCAGGAAAGTGCAGTTCAGTTCATGGTTAGTGGCATGTTCGGTTTGCGGACCGTGGACCATCAAAAGTTTTTTGGCGCTAAATGAACCCGTTCAGTTCATGAGGTTCATGATGTGGTAGAATGCCCCCAACATGCTACAGACACCAAACTCACGGGGAACCTCTGACTGACTCTTCTCTACCTGCCCCCCATGTTTGGTGACAATTGGATTTACAGGGTCTGAGTTATGGCTCCCCAAAGAAGGTGCCCCCAGGAAAGTGCTTTTTTGGGAAATGACAGGTGCATGTATATAAAGTTCAGGAGTGTATAGAATGAATCCTGTGCAAGCTAGAGACACCAAAATCACAGTGGATCTCCAGATGACACTCCTCTACATGTCCTCTAAGTTATATATAGATTGGATTTAGGGGTTCTGAGTTACAGGCTCCCCAAAGAAGGTTCCCCATCCTCCATTTTTTCCAATGGAAGGGGGAAAACAGCAAAAAACAAAAAACAAAAGCAAAAAAGAGCAAGGGCAATAGAACTCCCACAGAACATAATCAACGTTCCCGAGAATCTCTGAAATAGAAACTGAAGGGGGGGGGGATTTCTGCAAGCCCAGCAGAACCCCTGCCACTGTGGCACTGCAAACCCAACAGGACTAAGGTCAAACCAGGTAAGTGCTTTTGGGTGAAATATCAGGCGCAGGTTCAAAACTGTATAGAATGAACCCCCTGCAAGCTATGCACACCAAACAGACAGGGAGCCTCACCCTGCCACTCACTCCTTTACAATTTCTCCAAGTTGGGGGTGGCTGACATTTTGGGGATCCCAGTTATAGATCCCCAAGAAAGGTCACCCCAGTGCTCTCTCTGGAAAAGACAGCTGCAGTTACAGGAGTCTATGGAACAGCTCAGGAACAAGGCAGTGACATGAAACTCATGGGGAAACTTCACCTGGGCAGACCCCCCCAGCCAGACACTGGAAGCAAGGCAAGCATCCCCCCTATGCTTGCAGCCCTCCCCAAGTCTCCAAAAGCAGATTTGGAATGACAGAAAGTCAGGTATGACAAGGCTTCAGACAACAACTTCCCAAGTAACCCCACAACAGCTTGGTGGGCACCCCAGCCGCACCAGACAAGCAGGGGAATCATGCCCACAACTCTCACAGCCACCCCCAGGACTGAAACACCATTGCAAATTCTTCTACTCTGTAGAAGAAAGGAAACACCTTTCCAGCTGACTGGGCCAGGAAGATTTGAAATGACAGAAAAGCAGACAAGACAAGTCTTCTGACAGTGGCTCTCCAAAGTAGCCCCATGACAGCTTGGTGGGTAGTCCTGCCCCACCAGTCAAGCAAGGGAAGGGCCAGGGCCAGGTGGGAGCGGTGGGGGCTGAGAATGCTCTGGACACGTGGGAGGGCAGGAGAGGAGACTCATGGTCATGCAAGAGAGATTGGGCCAGGTGGCAGCCTTGCGTGACCAGTACTCCAGGGGATTGGTGGAGGTGGGCTTGGGACTCAGTGAGGTACCCTGCTGTTGCTGACCTCCCAGTTCACCCCTGACAACCAATAGCGAGGCTTCTCCCTGGTTGGGCTCTGAGGCAAAAGTGCTGGGCTGCAGCTCCCCACCCCAGCCTCTTCTGCCCGCTGTTCCCTCTGGCCATGTCTGCTGGCCTTTAGCCTTTGTACTTCTTTGCAGAGCTCACACTTCCATTGCACAAATTCTGCATTCTGGAGAGCAATGCTGCCTTTTATCTGGGGGGGTCACAGATACAGGCCAGCGTGTACTCCCCTTCCTTGCAGAGAGAATGCAACCTGGTGGTGATGCACACCTGTAACCTCTTTGCCAAGGTCCTGAGCCATGGGAGAGCAGCCATCCCCTTGGGGCTTGGCTCCAGTGTGGATCCCAGCACCCAGTCCAGCCCCAGGCTGACTGTATGGGTGCAGAGCATGTCAGTGGTGCCCTGGAAGGCTTGAGAACAGGCACCATTTGGGAGAGGGTCAGCCAGTCACTGGAGTTGATACTGAGCTCTCCTACCCTGTGCAGGATTGTCATGGAGGAGATGACATTCTGCATTGTGCTGTTCTGCTCCACCAAACATGGAATCATGGTGTAGGTGGAGTTCCAGTGGGTGTGTAGGCTGGAGCTCATCCCCCTCCCGTGCCTCTTGCACAGCAGACGAGCAGACTTGATGCTGCATGAGGACTACCAGGTGCTGGCAGGTCTTGGGCAAGGACTGCATATCAAGGAGGGCAAGCATCCCAGGGGGCCTTGACAGTGCTCTCCAGCCCCAGAGCATCCTTCACCACCAGGTGTGTGCACCAGGCAGATGATTCCCTTGAGGCCCACAGCCTTCACTGCTGCCAGCAAGTTGGCACTGGCATCCATGACCATGTAGCCACAGATCAGGGGTCATTTCGTAGAAAAAGAGGTACAGGAGCTCATTAGCATAACTCATTAGCATAGCTTATTTGCATATGCCACACCCCCTGACATCACTGGAAGTGTGTCAGAAGGCAACACCCACCGCTCAGGCTTCACCCCCAAAATCTCCAGCCTCGCGGGGCCCGCGGGGGGGGGATGTCCAGCAAGTAGAATCACACTACCCCCAAAAAATAGCTCTCCCTAAAAACAGAAAACCACTCTAGCCTTTTCCACTTACATAGCTTCATACTGGCCAAACTGAATCACATCAGAGAGGTTTAAATTTAACAAGCGATGTTGCATACATTGCTCAAGAATGGTTTTGGTATGGTGTCAGTCCACTAGGCATTATATATAATTGTTCAACTGCTGAGTAATATCAGCAGTTATTTTGCAAAAAGTTTATGATTCCATTACAAATTAAAAAAACTATTGAGAAGAGGGGAAAATATTTTTCAGAGCATGGTAGAGGAGCTCCTAATTTATAGTTCATAGCATCTTAATATGCAGTATGGGGTTGTGCTGCAGACTTTCTGGGATTAAGTGGTGCTGGATGCGAAATACAGTCATGGAACTTGCTGGACGACCTTGGGCCACTTACTCTTTCTCAGCCTAAGCTACCTCACATGAATAAAATGGAGGATGGAAGAACAATATTCACTGCCCTGAAATCCTTGGAGAAAAGGTGGAATAAAAATGTGCTAAATAAATAAAGATGCACCAAAGACTACAAGGACACAAAAGCAAAAGAATGGCCATTCTCCCTTTGAGAAAATAATCAGCAGTTAATCAGATGACATGGACATTTATATGAAATCAAGCTATGTTGACTTCACCAGTAACATACTGCAAGTGTGATGTGATAACACATTCCTTGTAAGGTAGATATTCAGGAGGAAAAAACCCATGGTCATTCTTAATTGAAGATTTTTAGAGGATGCACTAGATCATGGGTAGGCAACCCCTAGCATGTGTTCCAAACAGCAGCATCCCAGATCATTTTGCTCAGCAAGTCAGCTCCTTTGCTCCACCTCAAAAGAAGGAGGCCCCTGCCACACGGCAGGGAAACCACGAGGCAAAAGCACGGCTAATAGAGCCGCTCCAACGTTGAGACGCTGCGGCGGGATCCCACGGATCCCCTGGCCGCAGCGCCTCTTCTCCCCGGCAAGAGCAGACGCCGGGGAGGACGAGCCCGATGGGAGGGGGAGGCTGCCAAACTGCGCATGCCCGAGCATGCGCAGTACGCCCGGGGGTTGGGATTTGGTTCGTTTTTGCAGCGGGGTATCGCCATTTGGGCCGGATCAGGGACGGAGACGGCACGCTCCCCAGATGTTGAGGTGGGATCGCGTCCGTTTGCTCCGCCCCTGTTCCGTCCCGCTCCCGTCCCAACTGGGCTCATATGAACGGGGCCGGAGTACAGCAGACAGAGCACAACTCTGGGGCATTTCAAAACCAGAAGCAGTAATATCATCTGTTAGGACTTCCTTTGGACCCACTTCCAGTGAGTGTCAGAAGTACCAGGCTAACAGCTAGTGCTGTTTCTGCTCAATCAGCAGATGTGGGAGGCTGACAGTCACATGTGTGATATCACCATACAGGCAGCAGAGACAGGTGGTTTAAGTTTGTCAAGCCCTGGATGGATCACTATGCATGGCTGAAGGCTGGTCTTACAAATCACAGGTAGTGCACAATATCCTTAAGTCAGAGCAGATTTTATTTCCCCTTTCCACAACTCTCAGCAAATTAAAAGCACAGAATACAATTAAGCAAATCCATTTTCACCAAAGATTTACAAAGCATCCTGTGGCTTTGAAAACTCATTTGCAGCAAAGGTTTCCCATGTTTTCCCTACCCCACATATGTAAGAAATGTTTCCTCACTGAACTAATGCAAGCTACTTTCAGGTACGTGGAAGAAGAGGCAGGGTTTTTTGTTTTGTTTTTACAAATTTCCAGTGTCTGAGAAGGGAGACTGGCTGTTGGTCCAGTCAAGAGCTTTGGAAAGCCAAGCTAACATATCTCCTTTTGTCCCTCATCACCTCTGTTCTCCCCCCCTCCAGAGCAAACTAATTTCTGCAGCAGCCAAATCGCTCCCTCACAACTCTAAGATCAGCAGCCCATTTTTGCTCAGCAAGTCAGCAAAGGAGAGTTAAGTACAGCAGAGTTAAGACATAGCACAACTCTGATCCTGTTCCCCCCTCCTCCGAGTGCTCCAGAGCAAACTAATTTCTGCAGCAGCCAAATCACTCGCTCACCACTTTAAGGCCAATTGCTCACAAAGCAGAAGTTTTGCTCACAGCTTCACAGGACTCTGCAGCTTAGAGGGACTAAAAGCAGTCGGCTCCCCTGCTGCCCCCAGACTCCGTTTGTGATCCCAGGAGGGATCCGGCCTCTCCCTCCCTCGTTTCCTCCTTGCGGAGGAGCTGGCCTGATCCTGCCCCCCCAATCCTCCCAGTGCTCCAGAGCAAACTAATTTCTGCAGCAGCCAAATCACTCGCTCACCACTTTAAGGCCAATTGCTCACAAAGCAGAAGTTTTGCTCACAGCTTCACAGGACTCTGCAGCTTAGAGGGACTAAAAGCAGTCGGCTCCCCTGCTGCCCCCAGACTCCGTTTATAATCCCAGGAGGGATCCGGCCCCTGGGGCTGCAGCAATGCTTGAAGGGAGACATGTGGGCCCATGAAGGCAAGGTGTGTGGGTGTGGGGAAGCAAGCAGGCAAGGGAAGGCAGGAGGGAGACCCCAGGCACAGGCGGCGTTTTTTGGAGGTGGCCTCTGAGCCAGTGGGCAAGGGGTTTGTCGTGCATGCCTACCTCATGGCCTCCCTCTTCTCCTCCTCCTTTGGTGCAGCAGCAGGGAGTCAGAGCAGTCAATCCCCATGGCGGGAGGGGGGCGCCGGCCTGAGAAAGGCAGCGGCAGCGGGAGGGGGTGGCGGTGGCGGCCTCGCAGGGCATTCTCAGGTCCTGCGCTCCAGCGTTGAGCCTGAGAAAGGCGGCGGAGGGAAGGGGGCGCCAGCCTCGCGGGGCTTTCTGCCTCCTTGAGGCTGACTAACTGCTGGGAGCAGGGGGTGGGGCTTGGTCATATGCCCACCCCCTGAGCGCCTCACTCCTGGAGCACCGCTCTGGTGCGCTCCAGGGCCAACCGACCCCTGCCACAGATGATGTTGCCACCACCCACCCACTCCCTCAGGCTACTCTGTATCACACAATAGTGATGTTTTGCACTGTGTGGTCTGCGTCCATCCCCTGCACATGGAGCAGAACCACTTTGTAGCCTGGTTGCAGGACTGTGCCCTCCTGGGGCCTGGTCCATGCCCTGACAGTCCTGCTTGCTGCTCCAGAGGTCTGCTGTGAAGTGCATGGTTCTGCCTGGTGCTCTGGAGACCTGAGCCTTGACCATCACCACTGCAGCCAACGAAAGGCTATGTTCTCCATAAGGAAGAAGGATTGGCCATCCATAGCAATCATCTTACCAATGAGGTGAGTGACTACTTCTTGAGCCCTCCACATAGCCTTTTTGACCTCTTGGAGGGTGGCCTGCCTTGATGTCCCACTCATAGCAGCCCCAGTGTGTGGAGCCTTTCTTGGAGGGGCCTCCTGCTTCTCCTCTGCTTCTTCCTCCTGAGAGTGAGTGGGCCTCTTCTTCCTGTTGGTTGCTATTGTTTCAGAAACAGGGATCCTGTGGTTGCTACCAGTGGGCAGTGAGGAAGAGGTAGCTGTACTGCTGGCACAGCAGTGGTCTGCTGTGAAGTCTACAGTTCTGCCTTGTGCTCTGGAGAGCTCAGCCTTGACCATTGTCAATGCAGAGTGGTGCATGGTGGGCAAGACTTATCAGCTCATGGTACTCTGCGAGGGGATGGAGTACCAGGGAGCCAGGTATTACAGCAGCCAGTGAAAGGCTATCCTCCATGAAGGAGAAGGGTTAGCTATCCACAGCAATCATCTTGCAGAAAAGGCAAGTAACTGCATCTTGGGCCCTCTACATAGTCCTTCTATCAGAGCCTCTCCAAAGAGTGTTAGCCACTGCTGGTCTCTGGGCAGTGCTAACAATTCTTTTGCCTCTGTGAGGAGCCCCAGGAACAGATCAGAGGAAGGAGGTTCCAAGATCCCTGGTGATGCCCTGTTAGAGCCGGGCTCCAGTTTGCTGACAGGATGGGTTTGGTGCCTGGGGACAAGAGCCAAATCACAGAAGAGGAAAACAAAATCAAATGTGGGTCCTCAGCTGAGGAACCCACTAGCTAAGCCCCTCTGCGCTGCATGAGCAGAGAAATGCAGTGATTCAGAGCCCTGAGTTCAACTGAAACCCCCAAACCCCAGCAGTGGAGAGGAATCAGAATCAAAATGTGGGTCCTCAGCTGAGGAACCCAATAGCTAAGCCCCTCTGCTCAGTTTGAGCTGAGAGACAGGGTGACTCAGAGCTCTGAATCCACCTAACAGCTCCAAACCCGAACAGAGGAGAGGAGTTCATGATCAGGACGGAATGTGCTGTTAGTCTGATTTTAACATGTTCCCTGCCTCTCTGTGTAACTGCCAACAGCTGACAGAGGAGAGGGTGTGGAGGGGAGCTGAGCATATATATATATTTGTTGTTGTTCAGTCGCACAGTCGAGTCCGACTCTTTGCGATCCCATGGACCAGATCTCGCCAGGCCCTCCTATCTTCCACCGTCCTCTGAAGTTGGCTCAATTTCATGTTCGTTGCATCTATGATACTGTCTAACCATCTCATCCTTTGCCGTCCCTGTCTTCTTTGACCTTCAATCTTTCCCAGCATCAGGTTCTTCTTCATGGATCACTGCCTTGTCGTGGCGAGGGGGCTTGCATGGTTCGATGAGGCTGTGGGCTATGCCGTGGAGGGCCACCCAAGACGGACAGGCCACAGCAGAGAACTCAGACCAAGCGTGATCCCCTGGAGAAGGAAATGGCAACCCACTCCAGTATTTTTGCCAAGAAAACCCCATGGACAGTGTGTATGTATATGTGTGTGTGTGTGTGTGTGTGTGTGTGTGTGTGTGTATATATATATATATATATATATCCCACAGAGCAGAATGGAAACTCTGTTATTGTCAGCCAGCAATGCCTGTTGAGGTTTGGAGGGCTCCTATTGGTTTTTCCAAGGAGGAAGAATTCCACCCCCCTGTTGCCTTGGAATTTTGTAAACAGTTTAATTGAGCAGAGACGGTCTGTCTGGAAAATGTATCCATTCAGAAACTGCCACGAACAGCACCGAATTTTGTGAAATGCTTGTGCCAGGCCCCCTTCCACGAACACCACTTCACGAACCATGAACCCGGCAAAATTCATGAGCCAGTTTGTGCCAGTCCCTAAACACAAATAATATTTAAAATCAAAAGGCTCAGAAGAGCCACAAAATAAGCTCGTAGAGGAGCTGACAGTTTGGGTCAACTTCTGACAGTTAACCATTTTAAGACCATATTGACTCTAGAAGTACTCCCCAAGCTGCTTGCCTGTGTAACCCCATCTGTATCATAAAACATTCCATAAATTAATTATTATATAGTTCCAGATGGTCAACTGTGTTGGTCTGAAGTAGTAGAACAAATTTAGGGTTCAGTGGCACCTTTAAGACCAATAAAGTTTAATTCTGGGTATAAGCTTCCATGTGCGTGTACAGTTTTTAAAAAGTGTTCATGCACACAAAAGCTTAATCATTATATGTTGTGTTTGGAAGCACTCTCTTTTACTGTTTCCTCCCCCTGCTTCTGTGTAATATCTAAAGCTGCCATCAGCATTCAAAACCATGCAAGACCACGTGGCCGGCTTTGGCTCCACGCGGTCAGGCACAAACGTCAAGCTTCGCTCCAAGAGACAATGGACTATGCGGATCCTAGCCCGCTCCAATCAGGGGGCTAGGTTCCCGGCCGAGAGCCTATGGGACTCTCGGCCACTGTAAATAACCTATTGGGAAGTGGGGGGGTGTTTTGGGTGGCGGTTTCTCGGGGAATATAAGCCGGCCTGCGAGCCGGCCAAAGTCGTCTTGTACCTGATCGAATATAGTACGCTTTGCTGAAATCACTCTCCGTCTGCGTACTTTTCAAGAAAGCACACCAGCTATTTTGTAAGCGCAACAGTAAGTTCTTAAGATTTATAAATCCATCATAAGTATTGCATGCCGACTGACAACTTCTGTTGGGTAAAAAAAAGGGCCATTTTATTTGTTTTGTTCACTTTGACCAAAGGGGATCTGCAGTGCTTGCAGGCCAAAACCCCATTCCAAAATCAGATGCAGTGTGGGACATTGGTTGGTGGGATGCAGAAGAGTCAGACCTCCTCTTGTTTGCACATGCCTGAATTTGTGGGTGAGGCCACCCTGCTTCTGAGCTATGAGCCATCACATACGTATGGCTCAGGCTCACCCTTGCCAAGCCTTCATGATGCTCACAGTAAGTGTGCTACTTCCCTACCCCAAGAGTTTGTGGGTTGAGGACAATGACACCACTCAAGGACTTCCTGACCCAGGTCCATGAAGGAACCAAAGCCCCAGGCCTGGTCTGAGGGTTAACTCTTCACCATCCCCAGGGTGTTCACCTAAGCTGTACCGCATACCATTCAAGCAACTTGACCTGCATTGCAACCACCATCATGGAATACCAATGTGTAGGCATTAGTAAAAGTGGTGGATGTCCTGTTCCCCTTTTTAGAGTAGAGCAGGAGAAAAACCCACCCAGGCTAGTGCCAATCCTCTGTAGGGGAAAAAAATCCTACTTAGCACCCAAATGGGTAACCAGCTAGTGCCCACTCTTAAATAAAGGGAGGGTGCGTGTTTCCCTTGTCAGTGGTCAAAAAGAGAAGGGTGTAGGGCGCATACTGTCCCTCATGTGGCCTTCATTCCCCCCATCTCCAAATGCATCACAAAAGAGACAGCGTCATGATATCTGGCTCTCCCATCTGCCTGCTTCTGAACTCTTCCTGGTTCGGGTGCTCTCTTCTTAGAATGCAGATACAACAGTTTATATTTTGGATGAAAGCTAGTTCTGAGTCAAAAATACTGAACCTGCAGCAAGTATTAGCTATTGCACAGATTAATTGGTACATAAAACATCACACATTACTGTATTGGTTAAAATGAAGCAGCTGGCAAAAAAAAACAACAATTTTCATTTCCTGCAGTGGATAAAGAAACACAGTATTATACTGAATTGGAATGCCCATACCTTCCATCTCACTGTATGTAATGCTTTGGGGGAAATAACCTCTGCATTTGGCAGCCTCTGCACTGTAAATCTACAGTTCTGAACTGCAGTATTCAAAAGTGTCCATGGAGTAGTATGTGTACTGCCTTGATTACCTAAGTAAATGGTATTGCCATTCACTTTCAAGCTCATATGAAATTGTTTCCATGGGAGATTTGCTTGTAAAATAGCCGTCTTGAATCAGTAGGCTTTCCATAAGTGAAATTAAGGAAGCTTCTCAGTTTCCATAGCAATTGACTTGTCTTAGGAACTGAGAGGACAGCATGAAAGAATATGAAAAGTTCTTAAGTGGAAACATAATGTACAATTTCAGGTAAAGAGGTGCTAAATGGTGGCCCACATGCTATATGTGTTTTCCCTTGAGCAGTTAAAGGAAGTTAACGAAATAATGAAAGAACTTGTTAGAATACAATAAAGACTTAACCGCACTTTTCTTTCTCTTTTCCTAGGTTGTTTTCACTCAGAGATTATACTCTGGTTTGCCATTGAAACTGGAGGAATAACTACATGTTATCCCCAGTTGCCTACTTTACAGAATTTCCCTGATTTTGTTCTAATTTTTCACATACTGGTTTTGATACAATCTTGTTGGAAAGATCATAGTCAAAATGTTTTTGCATGCTGTGTGGACAGGCAGGTGTATATTTTTGCAGGTGCCATACACAATAGCACATTTTCTTTGCCTCAGCTTCCCCACAGCACCATTTGCCTCTATGCCACATGCTTAAAAAAAAATCACTAATTGCTATTACACGATATAATTGGTAATTGCTATTGCATTCAGTAATTGCTATTGCATTATAACATTACTAGGAGTAAGGTCCGTTGTGGGAAGAAATACAATGAGCTCTAGAAGGAAGCTCCAGGTAAATGTCCTGACTGTGGCGGGGCAGGGGGGGCGGCAGAGGGAAGGGGAAAATAGAGGGAGGCAAGCCACGTTTATTTCCTTCTGCTTAGCTATAAGGCAGGGCTGTCTCCAGTCATTTTGCTGCCCCAGAGGGTAGTATGGGAGGACAGCCTCATGGTAACAGGTATGGTTCCCTCCACCCCTAACTTATGTTGATTTGGAATTATGCAGTGGCAGCTAAGGTAGAAAAGCACCTCCTCCTATGCCATGTCTTCTGAATTCCCAGGGTCTGGAAAGCGGTTCCATAGCCAGTTACAGGGTTGCCAACTCTGGGTTGGGAAATACCTGTAGATTTGAGGGGTAGAGCCTAAGCAGGGCAGGGTTTGGGGTGTGGAGGGACCTCAGCAGAGTATAATTCCATAGAGTCATTGCCCAAAGCAGCTATTTTCTCCTGAAGAACTGATCTTGGAGATCTCCAGGTACTGCCTGGAAACTGAAAATACTAAGGGGAGAGCCAGACCTGTAGATCTGAGGGGTTGAGCCTGGGGAGGGCACGGTTTGGGGTGTGGAGGGACCTCAGCAGGGTATAATTCCATAGAGTCATTGCCCAAAGCAGCCATTTCCCCCAGGATAACTGATCTTGGAGAACTCCAGGTGCTGCCTGGAGGCTGGCAATACTAAGGAGAGGGCCAAACTGGTAGATCTGAGGGGTAGAGCCTGGGGAGGGCAGGGTTTGGGGTGTGGAGGGACTTCAGCAGGGTATAATGCCACAGAGTCCACTGCCCAAAGCAGCCATTGTAATAGCTGGGAAATTTTCTGTAGGGGAAATAATGTGCTGTGGCTGGGGAACACAGTGATTTCTGGGAGATCTCCAGGCCCCACAGGGAGATTGGCAACTCCAGTGACCGTTTAAGGGATGGTTGGGATATGTATTTTACTTCAGGACACATACAATGACTCGCAACAAGAAACTGTTTAGAATGTTAGAGGCAAAGGCCAATCAGGCCACATATGCAAATGACCTCTGTGTTCCAACTGGCTATTAGGGGGAGAGGAACAGCAAACTGTTTAGAATATTAGAGGTGAGACTCAAGCAACGCAGCCAGTGGATAGGGATAGCTTCTGAGTGACAGATCAGGGTGCGAACTGATTTTGGAGCATGTGGAATGTACAGGAGAGTCCATCACCAAAACAGAATTATATATAAGGAGAGATGATGATATATTGCCATGATCAACTAGTTCCTCTGAATTCTCAGTGTTCACTTTTTAAAAAGTAGATTTCTAGCCCTTTTTGTTGCAGAGATAAACTTTTCCCCTTTGCTCTCCATATTGAAAAAGGGGTAATGGCTTTTAAAAAAGAAATTAAACCTGGGAATTCAGAAGAACTAGTACCTCATATTGTTAGATCATTATAACATTATTATGCTATATAGTACAATCAAAATTACCAATTTTTTTAAAATCTCCCAAAGCCCTCTAGTGGTGTGGCAGGGAAATTGGTGGCTGATATAGCCGTGGGAGTGTCTATGCAGTTGTAGCGGTTATGATAGGGAAATGAAGAACCCTTGCCATGTGGATGCAGCCTCAGTCATTCATGGAAACTGACAGTACAGGAGAAGAAGAATCAAGTAGCTACAGTGTATCTTGTTTGGTTTTTCATTTATGGAGGGGGAACCCCTGGGACTGAGGTTAAAGTTGGAGCAAGGAGGGACGAAGCAGGTTACTGAGAGAATGATTATGTGTTTGATCACTATAAGAAGCAGCATTTGTGGGATTAGTTGGAGGCAGACATCAGGATGGACATCAGAAAGGAAAAAGAATGGAGGTTCTGAGGAAAGAACTTCCTGTGATTAGACTTTATGTGGATATGCAAAGATTCTGAAGTGGAGCTGCTGAGTTTAGGTGAAGGCTTGAAGGTTCAAGAATGACACACAAGACACAGCTCTGCAGAATCTGTCTGATCCAGCCTGGACCAGCAGCGTTTTATTAAAGCTTTCCCCCTTTTCCCTCCCCCCTGCCATGTGTATCGAAAGCTGCAAGCATACTGTGAACTAAACTAACAGGAATGCGTGCTGCCGACACCCCACCTCCTTATCTCCCCCCCACCGTAGCCAAGTTGCTTCTCACAGCGATCTCAGCAGAGCTCAGCAGATGTTTACCGGTACCTTAGCACACTAATTCCCTTATCTCCCTGTGAAGACATAAATCTCCGGGCATGCCTCCAGAGAGTGCCGTCCCCAAATTTAGGAACTTTTGTTGCTCTTACTGTATACGTTGCCCTTGAACTGTACTTCACATGAGACATTATGCATGTTTTTCCGACATGGGGTTTATTTCCCCTTAAGCAAAATGTTGTCTTTGGAACAGCTCTTATGCCTTGATGCATTTTTGAGACTTTAAAAAAAATATTCTCACAACTTTTTATTGTTGTAGCAAACATTCATTTGTTTCAAATACTCTGTCTTTGATACACATATGTGTAAATATACTTCACATTATTATATCCATGCCTTTTAAATAAGCATAGACCAGGCGTGGCCAAACTGTGGCTCGGGAGCTGCATGCGGCTCTTTCACACATATTGTGCCTCAGCCATAAATGAAAAGTTGCTTTAATCACCCTATATCAGGGAGCCAGCCCGTAAGCCAGTCCCAGAGACCTGAAAATCCCACATCCCGTTTAATCTGTTGAGTGAGATTCTGTAAAGCAAGGATGCACTGCTCAATGCTTTGGCTATTGTCTCTGAGATT
>NW_015171506.1:1074753-1074947 GCF_001447785.1 Gekko japonicus | reverse complement strand
GGGTGTGATTCCCCACTCCTCCAGTCGCACCTGACTGGATGACCTTGGGCAAGCCATAGTTCTGATAAGAGCTGTTCTTGAAAAACAGCAGTTTCTGTCAAGAGCTCTCTCAGCCCCACCCACCTCACAGGGTGTCTATTGTGGGGAGGGGAATGGAAAGGAGTTTGTAAGCCGCTCTGAGACACCTTTGGGTA
>NW_015171506.1:1047092-1072083 GCF_001447785.1 Gekko japonicus | reverse complement strand
CCCACTTCCTGGCACACTTTAAGCATATCAGAAAGAGAGGGATCCTTGCCCAATCCAGTTATTAAACAGCGACACTCCTGAGTAGCATTCTCTTTAGCTAACTTCTTCAAGAGTTCTACCTGAGCCTCTTCATTATGAATTTGACGCTTTAAAGCCTCCTGTAGTCTATTAATGAACTCAATGTAGGGCTCAGTGGCTTTTTGTCAAATACTAGAAAAAGTATGTAGTGGCTTGCCAGAGGCCAGAACTCGCTGAAAAGCTCAAAAGGCACATCCAGAAGAGACTTCTAGGGTAGCTGCGGGCAGGACTATCTGTTGAATGGGCTGAGCAAAGGCTCCATAACCATAAAGTTGTTCCACTGTATAAGCACCATTAGAGGCTTGCCCCCGGATATAACATTGTTGTTGGAACTCACTATCCCATACTACATACTGAGCCAGGGACAAAAGCATACGACATGTAGTTTTCCAGTCCTCTGGGACTAGCATGTGATTCCTCATTATAGCCTCCAACATCCCTTGACCATAAGTACTTTGTAACCCCATGTCTCGAATTCCCTTTCACAATTCTGTTAAAATGGGGTAAGAAAGGGGTTTGTATTCCACTATGTTATTACCAGCATTATCTTGGTTTCCGGTGAGATGCACCAGACACACAGATAACATTTCAGAAATCTCTTTAATTTCCTCTAAGGAAGGGTTCTGATTCTTTAAATGGTCCATAAGAACACTTTGCAGAGTGAGGTGTGAGGGCGGATGATGCTTATGTGGTGGATCCACTGGCGATGGCTTCTAAGGCGTCGAGGGTAAAGACTCTAAGGGTGTTGGTGCCAATGGCAGTGTTGGTGCTGAAGGCAGGAGGGGATAAAGAACAGGAGGCAGTGGTGGTTTGGGTAGAACTAATTGAGCCCCCTGGGAATAGGCTCTTCACTGCATTTAAGAGAAGCCAAAAAAGAGACAGGCGCTATAGCCTCGACTTCAAATCTGCACAGATACCAGGAATTTAACATTTCCACGGGAGCCCGAGGCTCTGCGTGAAAAGTCTTCCCAATCTTTTCCCAGTCCCTAAGTTTTAGGGAACCCTCCTCAGGGTACCAAGGACATTGTTTCTGAATTTCCACAAGCAGTTGGGTAAAGGACGCAGAAGACACGGACCGGCCGACCTTCTGGGCTAGAAACTGTAGTTCTTTCAAATGTTTCTGCTGCGGCAGTATTAATCTTCCACCCATACTCACCAATGAAGGGGTCGTAAAAATACGACGAGGAGTGCACTCAGGGGCCTATGCCAGGCATTGGTGAGAAGGATTCTTTCCTATGGGGAGGGGTCCCTGTTCGGGTGCCACTTGAAGTCTTGAAGGTTCAATAAGAACACAAAAGACACAGCTCTGCAGAATCTGTCTGACCCAGCCTGGACCAGCAGCGTTTTATTAAAGCTTTCCCCCCTTTCCCTCCCCCCTGCCATGTGTATCGAAAGCTACAAGCATAGTGTGAACTAAACTAACAGGAATGCGTGCTGTCGACACCCCACCTCCTTATCTCCCCCCCACCGTAGCCAAGTTGCTTCTCACAGCGATCTCAGCAGAGCTCAGCAGATGTTTACCGGTACCCTAGCACACTAATTCCCTTATCTCCCTGTGAAGACATAAATCTCCGGGCATGCCTCCAGAGAGTGCCGTCCCCAAATTTAGGAACTTTTGTTGCTCTTACTGTATACGTTGCCCTTGAACTGTACTTCACATGAGACATTATGCATGTTTTTCCGACATGGGGTTTATTTCCCCTTAAGCAAAATGTTGTCTTTGGAACAGCTCTTATGCCTTGATGCATTTTTGAGACTTTAAAAAAAATATATTCTCACAACTTTTTATTGTTGTAGCAAACATTCATTTGTTTCAAATACTCTGTCTTTGATACACATATGTGTAAATATACTTCACATTATTATATCCATGCCTTTTAAATAAGCATAGACCAGGCGTGGCCAAACTGTGGCTCGGGAGCTGCATGCGGCTCTTTCACACATATTGTGCCGCTCCTGGCAGGGTGGTTGGGGAAGCTAAATATCATTAGCAAACAAATATCATTGGACAAATAAATATCATGATCAATATCTGCTTTAACTTCTTTTGTTATTATTTTTGGCAGTCTCATTTAATGTTAATAAAAAGCAAATCTGCATATTTCCAAGTAAAAACGTGTAATATTTGTTCATGTCTTGCAGCTCTCAAACATCTGACATTTATTCTATGTGGCTCTTATGTTAAGCAAGTTTGGCCACCCCTGGCATAGACTTTAGTAACCTGGCACTATAGAGTAACTAAGCTGTAGTATACTGTAGGATTGCACTGTAAGAAGGTTAGGTAAGAATTGTCATTCCTTCTCCATGTAGTACAACTTGCGGCCCGTATCAGCTAGCTGTCGTTCTCCTCCGCCATCTTGGAGAGAAGCCCTGGTATAAGTTCATTCCTCGCACCTGACTGGATGACCTTGGGCAAGCCATAGTTCTGATAAGAGCTGTTCTTGAAAAACAGCAGTTTCTGTCAAGAGCTCTCTCAGCCCCACCCACCTCACAGGGTGTCTGTTGTGGGGAGGGGAAGGGAAAGGAGTTTGTAAGCCGCTCTGAGACACCTTTGGGTAGTGAAGGGCGGGGTATAAATCCAATCTCTTCTCTTCTTCTTTTCACATACAAGTTACATATTTGTGGAGTGGATTACAATGCCCTATTTAGCTCTGTTAAGTAGGTGAGCCCCTGGAAAGGGTTTTTTTTTAGCATATACAAGCTGAAAAGGGGTTCTTAGCATCTGCAGAGGATAAAACTATCATTATAGTGGGTGCACACACTATAAATAAAGAAAAACATGGCAATTACTCAGTTGAAATTGGATTTTACTCCATATGTATCTTTCACTGCCTCTGTTCTTATGGAGCTTAGCATTGCGCCATTCTGATACATTGTTTATATTTTCCCCCAGGGTCATATGCAAGTCTCATCTTAAATGTACAGCATGAAAACAAACAACCCTATCCATGGAGCATCACTGTCGTTGAAGAGATGGCTGTTTCTCCTTCAACTTCTGCTGAAAAATGTCTTAGACTTGTTTTTCTTGCAGACGGAGATTTCACACCCTACCAGATTGGAACAGTAGTATTAAATAAAAATCGCTACAGTTGCACCAAGGAGGTACCATGCTACATATGTTTTGTGGACTATTCCTCGACGTGGATTGTGTCACTCTCCATTCTCTCTGATGATATGCTATACTGACTAGTAGAGGTCAGCACAGTTGTTGGGCCAGAGTGTTTTAGCATCACCAAAAAATCAGTATGCAATATGCTCTTCAAATAAAAAAGTAATCAAAGCTATATCCCCTGACAATACTTTACCTGACCTCCAGATGTTGAGATGAACAACAGGCTTTATTGACCGCAATAGACCAGTACTGAATGATGAATCCAAATATCATCATCAAGATTTTGACTGTTCTGAATGTGTGTTGGTTGGGCAAGACTTGAGGGTGTTTTTTTTTTTTTTTTTGATAAGCATTCAGAAGATGCTTGGTTGCTGGGTTGTCATTACTGGAGCATTTCCTTTGCAGTTTACCAGCCAAAAGCATCCCCATTTGGATCAACTATTATCTCAGATTCAACAGAATATAAATCCTTAGACAAAATACCTATACTTGTTGCAGAGATGAAGGCTATAAAGAAATTTCCCTGATGAAATTCTGCCACCTAGTGCTTCGTTTCGAAATCATACTGGGATGTCACAAGTCTAGATAAAGTTCTTATAGTGAAATTCTGAGCCTTCAGTTACTTACTGGATTTACATCAATTTAGCAGTTAGAAATACCATAAATATGACAAGACTTGGTACTGACTTCATTTTATTTTGATCAAAACAGGACCTGGATCTTTCTTGGATTATATTTAGAAACCAACATTTTGTTTGCCAGTTTGGTGTAGTGGTTAGGAGCACAGACTCTAATATGAGAGAACTGGGTTTGATTCCCCACTTTTCCACATGCTGCTGGTGTGACCTTGGTTCAGTTACAAGTCGTTTCAGAGCTGTTTTCTCATGAGCAGTTCTCAAAAGAACTTTCTCAGCCTCATCTACCTCACAGGGTATCTGTTGTGGGGAGGGGAAGGGAAAGGAGATTGTAAGCCACTCTGTGAGACTCCTTCAGGTAGTGAAGGTGCGGTTAAAAAACCAATCTCTTCATCTAATTATCATGAACTTAATCATAATGATTCCAAAGTGGTAGATATATTCATGTATTCTAGCAAAATACACAGCAATATCTCATACTCACTTTGTCTGAATGGATTAGACCTTCGACTGGATTTTTTTTGAACACTAGTCTCCCTTTGTAACATTCCCCTCCCCTCCCTGGTATATCTTAACTTTATTTGCTGTAATCGTAGATCAGCCAAGATTGATATCTATAAAATAAATCCTAAATATTGTACACTTTTATGTGGCTAGCTCTGATGCACAGAAGCTTGTGCTGAAATAAATGTTGATCTTTAAAGGAGCTACTTGACTCATGTTGAATTGGAATGGTGTGTCTAGTATCAATTTTCACATCAGCATGAAATCTGGCAGGTTGTCTCCCTTCCAAGATCCTTTCTCAGTGTTTGATTTTGTGGAACAGCTGTTTGTGAACAAACAGATGGGGGAGGAAGGAGAGAGTTCTACTGCGCCACCTGAGTTATATGTGCATAGAAGCAGTGCATATCCTTTGGTGGACAGAGAATCAAGCTTGCTTCCAGCAAGTGAATATCACCTTCCAATCCATTGGCTGTATTTGCATAGCTCTTTATAAAAAGCTGAAATCCCTCCATTAGCTGTTGTAGAGAAGATGACTAAGAGCACAAGAACAACACTGCTGGATTAGACCAGTCACTAGTGGTCCATCTAGTGCAGCCTCTTGTCTCACACGGCAGCCAGCCTGTTATTATGGAGGGCCAACAAAAGGGCATATCCAAGGCCTTCTCCTGATGCTGCCTTCTAGTACTGATTTCAGAGGTTTTCTGCTTCTGAATGTGGAGGTTCCCTCTAGTTCCTATGCTTAGTAGATTGGAAGTGGAGAGGCTGGATTCAGTCTCTTGTCACCAAACTGTGGTTAGATAGGATTTCAGATGTTTAAAAGGGCTACTTTGCCACTGAGGAATCTGAACAAATACAGTGCATATAAGAAACGTGACTAGATGTTCTGAAGTTTCACTGGAGTGGGTAGCATTTTAAATAGTTCCTCCAGATTTATATTTTTCCTTGCACTTGACAGGTTAACCAAATTTAGTGTGGAATAATTTGGTAGGCGTTTCGTACAGAGCCAGCATGGTGTAGTGGTTAGAGTGCTGGACCAGGATGTAGGAGACCCAACTTTGAATCCCCACTCTGCCATGGAAACTTGCTGGTTGGCCTTGGGCCAGTCACACACACTCAGCCTAACTTACCTCACAGGGTTGCTGTGAGATAAATGGATCACAGGTGATGGATGTGAGACACTTTGGGTCCCCATTGGGGAGAAGGGAGGGGCATAACTGAAGTAAATAAATAAAATAAATATGTTGTTCTGAACTTGTCTAGCTCCACCCATAATCAATATAGACTGATAAACATATGTTTATATTTGTCTTTGTATTTATCAAGGCCACATGTATGTAGTGAACCAAAGGCTTTTCTTCTTTCTTTCTTCTGCAAAATAAAATAAGAAAATACTGAGATTTGCTTTTTTTTAAAACCCCCAAACATCAAGTCTTTCCAGAGGCAGTGTGAAATGCCAAGATGTGACTCATCTAGATAAGCAAATGCGTAGAGGAGATGTAAAATGGGCAAATTATAATTATAGCTGCAGTGTTTGTTGTCTTATACTTGCTTAGATCCTGCTGTGTTGCAAGTCTGTATGTATGCCCCAGTACTATTGCAGCATCTTTTGGTGGATCTGTTTCAATATTTTTAAACATGGGTAGTAAGATTTGTTGATTAAGACTTCATGTAATCAATCAGTTGCTGAGAAATTTTAATGTAAAGTGAGTGAGTTCACTACCTTGAAGGCACAAAGTAGTCTGTGTTTCCTAATCTGGCTTTTAAGAAACTTTGAAGCCTCACCCTGATCTGGATAGCCCAGGAAATCTTGTCAGATCTCGGAAGATAAGCAGGGCTGACCCTGGCAAGTATTTGGATGGAGACCACCAAAGAATTCCAGGGCTAGGAGGCAGAGGGAGGCAATCAAGCCACTGATCTGAATGTCCTCCATGCCCCAGTAGGAGTCGCCAGGGGTTGCCATGACTTCCAGGCATGGGTGTGTGCGTGCACACACATACACAGAAAAATGCAAAGATACCAAAAAACCCACTTGGAGCCTCTAAGATCATATTTTTTACTATGGATGGGGCCCATTATGGCTTTGGGGAGGAATGCTGAGAGAGATTAAAAAAACAAAAACTTACAAGAACTGGGTAAACTTAGGCCACCCAACTTTAACCTACTTTTTATGACAACATAAATAGTCAAAAATATCTTGGACACAGCTTCACAACACGCTTCATTTTATTAAGAAAAGAAATAAATCATTTGATTAATAATTTAACCTTAATATTTTTCATTTTATGCAATGACAAAACAAAATTAAAATTCTTATGCTCTCCTAAGTAAAGTCTTAATAAAGGGGGAAAATTAGACTGCTCTTTTTAAAATGACTGCAACAGGGGGGAAAAGAGCTGTTACCATTTTTTGCACACTTACATAAATACAGGTTATTATGCTCTTATTGAGAGGATTTATTTTCTGTCACACTGCAATAATTGTTACAGCACTTCTTCCCACAGATAGCATGCGTAGATATAGGCAAATATTGAATTGTAAACAAACTGCATCTTACATGCATGATCTGCATAACAAAATCCAGCAGTCAGGAGTTCAGGCAGGTGTAGGTGGAGTATAGAGAAGTGTTTGACCTTTCCGTTCCTGGAGCTTTTCCCTCTCAAAATCTTCTTAAGATGCTTTGTCCCTTCCACATTTCCTAT
This sequence comes from Gekko japonicus, assembly GCF_001447785.1. NCBI lineage: Eukaryota > Metazoa > Chordata > Lepidosauria > Squamata > Gekkonidae > Gekko > Gekko japonicus. Next base: position 1,065,055 of record NW_015171506.1, on the reverse strand, counting down.
GCTCATAACTGTAACCTCTATCAGCTGCTTTACATTAAAATCAGGGGAAAGTTACATGGAACTATTTTCAAACCCTCACTCAGCCATAAAGTTCACCCAGCTTTACCTACTTCAGAGGCCTGTAGTGAGCCTAAAATGAAGATGGGAGAACTGTGTATGCCAGCCTATGCTCCTTGGGGAAGATAGATGGCTAAAGAGATAGGCTGGGCGTCATAATGTGGTTCTATAAGGGCCCTTGGTTCCTACTGGTAGTTTATGTGTGATCTGGCTAAGAGCCACAAGTCCCCCAGTACATCTCACCTAGTGTTTTTTCGCCAGAATAAAAGTCAGAGTTAATTTTAAAAAAACAAACCCAAATAAACCACAATACCCACTGTTGAATGTCTAACTTCATTTGTACATTATGTCACATTGGAATAGGTTTTGGGAGATGTACATATTAAAATTATATTGTAATTCATGTAATGACAGAACCCATAAGTGCTTTTTGTTAAAGCTGAAAGTAAATAAAGCTGTAATCTTTAGCCTACTTCTTTGAAAGTAACTCCCAGTGAATAAAAGAGACAGTTCTGAGGAGAAAGATTATGGTATTAAGGACATTTTCTTTCAAAAGAGCACAAAATAGAATAACATTTTTAAAGCACCTGTGATGGACTGTCAATGGTTAATGCATAACAGAGGAACATATTGCAGAAAACATAAAGACCAACAATAAAAAAGTCTTCAAATACTTTAGCAGCAGAAAACCAGCTGGGAGGCAGTGGGGCCATTGGATGACCAAGGAGTAAAAGGATTACTAAAGGATGAAAGGGAAATGGCAGAGAAGCTGAATGCATTTCTTGCCTCTGTCTTCACTGTGGAAGATGGGAGGTGCTTGTCCACTCCAGAACTGTGGATTTCAGGAGGGGTGTCAAAAGAGTCAGATTAAGGTGACAAGAGATGAGGTTCTATGACTGGTGGACAAATTAAAAACTGACAGATCACCAGGCCCAGATGGTATACATCCAAGAGTTCTAAAAGAACTCAAATGTGAACTTGTAGATCTCCTGACAAAAATATGCAATCTATCACTAAAATCTGCTCCATTCCCAAAGACTGGAAGGTAGCCAATGAACCCCCATCTTTAAAAAAGTTTCCAGAGGAGATCCAGGAACTTACAGAAATAACGATTGAGGAGTGACATGATAGAGGTTTACAAAATTATGCATGGGATAGAGCAGGTAGAGAAAGAAGTCCTTTTCTCCCTTTGTCACAATACAAGAACTTGTACGCACTCAATGAAATTAATGAGCAGTAAAAAGTACTTCTTCACCCAAAGAGTACCGTAATTAACATGTGGAATTCACTGCTGCAAGAAATGTTGGTGGCTACAAGCATAGACAGGTTCAAAAGGGGATTGGATAAACATGTAGAGCACAGGTCTATCAGTGGCTATTAGCCACAAGGTATAGATGGAACACTATGTCTGGGGTGATGATGTTCTGTATTCTTGGTGCTTGGAGGGTAACAGTGGAAGAGCTTTTTGAGTTCTGGCCCCACTGGTAGACTTCCTGATGGCCCCTGGGTTTTGGCTGTTGTATGACACAGACTGGATAGGCCATTGGCCTGATCCAACATGGCTTCTCTTATGTTCTTATGTTCTCTTATGTTATGACCTGGTTGAATAGCAGAAACATCTACTTATTGACAATAAATCACTTGGTATTTGTGTGAATATGAAGATACCTCAGTTTTATTATCTGTTCACCTCATATATCCTCCACCTGATTACACCTGGCCTTTTCCCCTCCAAAAATAAACATTTTGTTTATTTTGAACTTTAAAAAGCCTCTTGTGTGCCATTTCAAAAGCAGAATATAAGAAGGTCTCTTCCAGGTAGGGGTATGTGTTTGTGTGTATCTATGCGACTGGGTGGGACAGCCTTAGACAAACATATAAGAAGAAAACAGATAAAAGGGCTGCTCAGCAAGAAAGAAGACAGCAGGGAAAATCCTGCATGTGAGGGTGAGATCGTCATAGCACTCCTCAGGAGAGGCATCAGATTATGAGTAGGAAGTAAGCAGGATTTTTTAAAACAGCTTTAAATAAATATTTGAAATATTTGGAACTGCTTTATATTTTTAAATATGTTCTTCATAATGACCTATTCTTGATATGACACAAGAGCTCATTAAGTGTTATGGAACATAGACACTTACTCAATAACGTCAAAGAAGCTGAAGAATTTGCACAAATCTGCCCTGTTAGCATAAACTAAAAACAAAACCAATCCTATTTGTAACAAGAAGGTAACTCCAGTAACTCCATTTCCATTTTGTCTTTCTCCCAGCACAGCAATCCAGTCCTTGTCTCTTATATAAAGTGCCTCAGTTTAAAATGAAGTAGTCCAACTGCAATTAAATGAGGGCGAGTCCAGTAGTTTACAACATCCTGCCAAGGATTTCAAGCTATGGTTTCCTTTTAGGAAGATTTCCGTGTGACTGTGTGCACTAACACTGGTGAAGAAGAGAAAAGAGGTTTTAATAATATGGTTAACATAATTTAGAACATGTTTAATTTGGGTGCTTTGACATAAAATCTATAGGTTGGCCAAACTGAGCCATAGCACTATGGCCAAATTAGTTTGGAAAGAGATAATTTATAAAAATTTGTTCTACTCAAGTCACTTATTTTTCTTATTGTTGCTTATTATTTTCACAATGATATTCAGGACATTTGGAATGTTTTTTCATCTTCAGGTCATGACTAAACTCTGGAACTATGTCTAGGCAGTTAGTAAAATATTAATTTTAGTCTCATAACTGATTTACTTCCTGGACCTTCTTCCTACTCACCTTTCTACCACTCAGCCTCTGTACCCATGATACATCCCTCTCCATATCATGCACTGTCCTGGTTGCACTCAGTTCCCATTATTCCTAGACTCTAGATGAAGGGTGCTTTTTAATCTAAACAGGCAAATCCTTCACAGAAGCTTAATTATATACCAACATTCTACTACTAATATATTCAAAAGTAAGACTATTTATGAACGTTCCATGATTCACAATACCAGACAACAGGTCGCTATCAGTGCTCCCTCTAAGCTGTGGAATCTTGTGAGCAAAAATTCTACTTTGTGAGCTGCTGGCATTAACGTTGTGAGTGAGCGATTTGGCTACTGCATAAATTAGTTTGCTCTGGAGCAATCCTTCCTGAGCTAAGACAAAACTGTGTGAGCTGGAGGCTAAAAAACTGTGAGCTAGCTCACACTAACTTAGCTTAGAGGGAACACTGATAGCTATTATGTTACAGAACTGAATGTGCACTGTTTAACCAGGTAAGGCAGCATTTAGACTGATGAGCTATCTGAAGCCAAAGTGCACAGAATATCTTCACGTAACAGTTTGGTGCATGGCTTGCTGTTTATTTTGTTTCTGGCAGCCTAAATCATCAATTGATACCAAAAATGCAAATTCCGCTAGGAAAAACACCATCAAAGATTGCCAGAATATATAAACTCTATTAAACAATTTCAGTCTCTTATATCACGAATTTAAAGTTGGTGGTGTCACAACATCAAAATAAGTGGATACTATAACTATAAATATAACTATAAACAAGGCATTGAAAATGTTTCGCAAAGGAAGCCTTTATGCCCACAGGAGTTCAATTTATTAATTAGTGTCCCTGCTTGATTTGGATTATTGTCTTGAACATTCCAGAGAGGTAGCCATATATGTCTTTTGCAGAAAAAATAAGCAGAAGACTTGTAGCACCTTGGAGACTAAAAACAAATTTCTTCAAGCATAAGCTTTCTTGGACTAGAGCCCACTTCTTCAGATATAATAAATACATCCTCATTATGCTGCCATTTTATGCAGGAGTTATGTATTACTCATGTGATATTATTAAGTTTCTGACTATCAAGTTACTGAAGAAACTGCAGTCCATTGACTGCCTCCCAGAAAATCCCATCTGGCCACTATATATTCTGCACAAAGACTGACAACACCACAGTATACATTGGTACCAAGCTTTGTTACTTTGTCCTCAGCCATAATTACTTCAGATTTGACAGCCACTTGTACCGTCAGGTTAATTGCATAGCCATGGATCCCCACATCGTCTCATGGTATGAAACCATATTCACAATCGTCTTAGCGCTTCCCCAGTCCTGCCAACTAATACCTTTCTTGTACTTATCAATGACATTTTCATCATCTATGGGAAGGAAGATCTCAAGAGGTTCCACTAGGATGTCAACAACGTCCATCGCATAATTCAGCAGTTTCATGATGGGCTCTCCCTTTTAAATTACATTGACTTGTCTTCCAGGTCAGTAAACAAGTATCTTAGGAGAGTGAAATATTCTCCCACTAGTTTCTGAATACTGCAATTTTTAATGTCAGATTTATTTGTTTATTCTTTTGTGTAGGGACTGACTTGTTTGTCCCATGGATTAACAGGTTTTATGTTATCAACCTTGCAATGCTGAACCAGGTCTTGGGATTTTCACTACCTTACCAAAGCTCAGGACTCCCTGCCCATTACAGGTGTTACCTAGTTTAGCATTAGTGAATGGCCCCTGTATTTTTTAAAATTGTACATAACCACCTTTCACTCTGTACTTACTGCATTACATGGCCTCTAACCCTGTGGCTTTTTTCTTCATACCACCTGCATAATATGACAACATAATGAGAATCCACTTACTGCATTTGAAGAAAGAGGCTCTAATTCATGACAGTTTATACTAGAATAATACTCTGTTAATCTTAAAGTGCCACAAGACTCATGATTCTTTGTGTTGATCACTGATGCGTTAGGCTGTGAAGGCTATAAAGCACATTGTATTCAGATAAGTAACAGGAATGGAGACATTTCTTAACATCTCTGTACTTGATGGTGCAGCCTTAAAGCTATCCTGGCTTTAGATAATGATATAGATATATAGCAGTAGGAACATTAAGGCATGACTTTATACCTTTTATAAAGAGCAACAGGCACGATGTTCAGATTACTAACTCTTGGTGTACATTTTGGGGAACATGGCTAGAAGCAGACCCAGTACTTCAGAATGTCAAATTTAAAAAACCAAAACCATTAATCAGACAATCTTCATGAGCACTGAGTTATAAGCCTGCATCCTATCCTTTCACAAAAGTAGCATGCTATCTTTGTCTCTGTCATGTAAGAGCAACACTGTAGACAAAATGTCTATAAACTGAAACCCAGGGTTTTTTAAATAATTACCTGTTAAACAGATTTAAGCAGCACGTAACCTTTTCTGTGCTGTTCGTAGTGGCATTGAAACCGCTTCCTAATACAACATTGCATGGATCTTCTGCAACAGATAATATTCCTGGAAACAAAACAGAAAGGCCACTTGCCTTAAGCAATAATAGTATGTCGGGTACAGTTGTATTGATCCACCCTGCTCTTGGTGCATGAATACCTGAGAAGTGGTGAGGATCCACATGTGTGTGAGGGGGCTCACACCCACACGCCTCTTTCTTTCTATGGTATGGGGTAGATATCTGCTGCTCAAACTAATCTGCCCTTCCCTTGCTGTCAGCAATTTGATGCACATGCTAGCTGCTGCACACTTCCTGCACACTTAACTCTCCCCTGCCTGTTAACTCTCTAGCCTAGTCAGGTGTTTTAGACTATGCATGGATAAAAGGCCAGGTGCTTGGATAAAAACCTTTTGGTCACAGTTTGTGATCTTTAAAGTGGAAAAAGAGATCTTTATTCAGTTACGTACTGGGAACCCAGATGCACAAGAAAATGGTCTTAGAACATTAAAAGAAACATAATACTGAGGCTAATAAGGTTTTACTGGTTGTATCTTTATATTCTTTGCCAAGAAATGGACACAAGCAAAACTGGAATGTTGAAACAGAGGCTGGTTGATGCAGACATCTTTCCATTTCTTCCCATTCCCAGTTCTTGGCTTGTGTGCCTTTCACAGAGTGTGTCTATTTTCCACATACTCCTGGTTACCTCTTGTGAATATTTATGTTCAGCATTTGTCAATTTTATTCCAGAGTTTAAATGTGTTGTTTGCTTATTCAGAAATGGAGAATAAATTCAAGCATACATGGGGACTTTTTTTGCAAACTGTGACCAATGGAGTCAGAAGGGTGTAACTTTGCTTAAGGTTGCACTGTGAAACACCAGAAGATCACCATCACTGATGCTTTCTCTTTCCTCTGTTTCTACTTCCATTCTTCTTCACCAATGCCTTCATGTTCTAAGCAGATGGTTGGGTTAGGATGAGTAGGTTAGAGGATTTTTGGTGAGGGAATTCCTTTCTAATTGCTGTTAGCCTGAATGTCTTTGTGAGCTAAATATGTCTTTTTAAACTGTCAACAAAATGTCAAGGAAGAAACTTCATCCTTGTAAAGAAGTAAAAATTATGTGAGGGGATTCCTGCAGCAATATTCAGATTGCTCCAAAAATATCTTGTGATATCTAGAGGTTGAATACCTGCAATGCAAGCAGTCATGAAGCAGGCCACAGTCCCAGCAATCATGGCTCTGATGGCACCCCCTGCAATGTCTCTTTTCCTGGAGGGAGCCATGGATGCTGAAGGAAACATTGGAAGACAAATTATGACAAGAGCAGAAATGTTTAGAACGTATCTGGCATTAACCCACACCTCCTATTGCAAACTGTATTATTCTATTTAAAACATTTGACTGCATTTCCATATGTTCATGCAATTTAACACAATCAATAAAACAAGAAAACACAGCCACACATCAAATTCTCTAAGCCACAATTCAAAAAGACAAACTACAATGCAAACAGAAATTAGCAGTTCAAGTATCCATCTATTTAAAATATGTTAGCCAGTTTAACCTCATAAAAACGTAACTGTCCACTTAATTCAAAGCCCTTAACTTCATTTTGTTGCTGCTCCTATGTCTGACAGCAGGTACTAGAGGATTTCAACCTCAGATAAGATTACAAGAGGTGTTGTGCAACTGTAGCCTAACAAGGCATTTTTCAAGAAGCCGGCCACCATATGCCCTAGCCAGGAAGTGGCCACAAAAGCCCTGATAGCTGATTACCTGGGAAAACTGACTGATAAATATGAGAAACTGCTACACTGTATTCCAGTTTTATCACTGTTGCCCCCCATAATTTGTTGTGCTTGTCCTTAGAGGATGAACTAGGGTCCCTGCACTGGAAGGCCTCTGTGATGGACTGTACTTGTTAAGAGGCTTAAAAGCATTGTACATAAAACTATAGGACTGTGAAGGGTTTATACTTCACAGAGCCGGAGAGCCTTGAGTGACAGGCTGCTCCAGGCAATCTGATTGAATGGTATCAGCTGAGCAAAGAAAGTCTTGTGAGGGCTGGATGAGGAGAACAGATTCTGATTCCCACCTTAACTGTGACAAGATGTGCTGAGATCATCTTAAACTAGCCCTGACACTGACATTCAAGTATCTTGTGCTGACAAAAAGTCAGAATTCATCCATGACTTAATATAAAGGAATTTCACATTACCCTTTTAAAGCCAGTTTGAAGCCGTTTTTGATCCGTCGTGGAGTAAACCGGTATAGGGCTGCCAATTCACACATGGCTTTCCCCTACCGGTAAACAGCTGGATCTGAAGCGGTTTGCCATTTCAGACTGCACTGCACTGCACTGCTTTTCCCCACTTTTTCCTGCCTTTTTTCACCTGCGCGGACGATCTCTGGCTTTTTTTTGAACGTTTGCTTTAGAGCGCCAGAGCGTTATAACACAACACTCCAGGCATTCCAATGGGGTTGCTATAACAATGTTTCGCTATTGTACTATAGCGCTATAGTGCTCTAAAGCGAACATTTTTTTAAAAACCGGAGATAGCCCGCGCGGGTGAAAACCGGCGGGAAAAAGCATTTTGGATCCAGGAGAAGAAACTGAAGACTACGTGGAAGTGGTTTACAGGTAAAACGGTTCAGCCCCGTTTCCTGATCGGGACAGAAGCACTTGTGTGTGAAAGTACAAATATATTCTGGTAGGGAACCGGTTCAAAAATGGTTCTGTCTGAAATGTCAGACCATAAACCGTTTGGGAACCCTTCCGGAACCGGAATATATCGCCTGTCTGGAATTCCTCATTGTCTTAACTCAGCATTAGCTGAAGGCAGTTTTGAACACAGACAGCGAACTAAGAAAAAGTTTGGCAAGGAGATTTGAGTAGCATAAGAAGTCTCCCATTCAGGCCAAAGGAAGAGGGCATAAATCTTCTAGGGAGAGAAGAAGAACCCCTACTCAGTTAAACAGGCAAAGTTATCTCTGAGGAATACTGAGATTCCCTGGTTTAGTGTGATTGGATACAGAGTTGCGAGAATTAAAAAAAAAAAAAAAAAAGGACACGGTACAACTTTTTTCCAAAAATGAAAAGAGACAAGCAGGACTTGAACAGGCAATTTCCTGATAACAAGGCAAGCACACTGGCACTAGGCTATAGGCTGCCCCTTGCAATTGGCATGAGAAAAGGAGGTAAAGAAGGCTAGGGAGAAAGGGAGAAAACCTTTCCCCCCACACTGCCACTACACTAGGGAGCAGTGTTCCCTCTAAGCTGAGTTAGTGTGAGCTAGCTCACAGTTTTTTTAGCCTCCGGCTCACACTTTTTGGCTTAGCTCAGGAAGGATGGCTCCAGAGCCAACTAATTTATGCAGTAGCCAACTCGCTCGCTCACAACTTTAATGCCAGTAGCTCACAAAGTAGAATTTTTGCTCACAGGACTCCACAGCTTAGAGGGAGGTGAAGAAGGCTTCAGTGATTTTGGCCCAGATGGGTCCAAACAAAAAATAAAAATGAGAAAACACTATTGGTATGAGGATGGTCTGCGAGAAGTTGCAGCGCACACTTGGGGAACAACAAGTACACCGGTGGGAACAAATAGCAAAAAGAGGGGTGGGGTGGGGTGGGGGTTTAATGAAAGATGAAAGACGTGTGCCTCCAACCCCCCACAGGAATTTTGGAGATTACCAACATGTGCACCACCTGGTGGAAAGTGGTTGAATCAATTGTCTTCTTGCGGATAAAGAGCAGAGAGGGGGCTAAGAGCAGTTGTAACCACATTCGGGTGTGCTGGCGGGACGCTGCAAGTGCGATGGAGTCCAAACGATTGGGCCATAAAATGGTGCAGACAGTGGAAATTATAACAGTGCAGTAGGAGAGTGAATCTGAAAGAGGTGTGGACATCTTCTGAGGAGGCGGTGTGGGAGTGTCCCCAAACCAGTGGAAAATACCAATGCAGATTTACCTTTGAAAGTCAGTTAACAATCTCAAGAAGATTTCTGGTGTTCCAAGAGAAGGGGTTTGGTTACTGGGGTTAGTGTACCAGCCTTCCGGGCACAAAACAGAGTCTGCTATTGTACAAATAAAGTGAAGTCGAGTGGTTTGGGAAAACCCAGGAACAAAAACATCACAAAATAAGGAACCATCGTAACTGTGAATAATTCAAGAAACTCTCACTAGCCTGATCTATAGGAATAAGACTTTATGCCTATACTATTTTACCTTAGTATTTTCAGTCCCTGACTTCACCTAATCTTTCCCCTTGTTGTTAAACATTCCAGGCTCCCTCCTCATATTCAGCTATTATACTATATTAGCTTGTGACTTTTTAGCTTATTTTTGCTAAATGCTATTCCCAGATCACTTACCTTAACTCTCTTCCTCGACATAATTTGCAAAAGAGTTGTCATATGACTACTTATGAGTTTCTGGAAGTACATTAATATTTATAATCCCCCCACCCCCTGGTTGTATTGCAGAAGGAGTACTGGGGCCTTGCTTCACTTAGACAGCTACTGGGAACCTTCCATTGTTTAGCTTAGACAAGTAATAAAATGCTTTTATCTTCAAGGCTAAAGGCTACCTTACAAGGAAGAGCCAGTTTAATATGTTTTCCGCTTGTGCATTGTATCATCAGGGTCCACAGTTCTGGACTTGGTAAGCAGCTTAAAATAATGTGGTTTTCATAAGGAAAGGAGGGGGAGGGACTTGTCTTGGATGTCAGAAAGAACTTTGGAGATGTTCAGAGCTCTGAAGCACAGTGGAAGATCTCCATTTTCCTCTTCAGCTGAAGTTTAAGAGCAATAACACCAAGGCAAGTGGAGTGCAAAAATACAGAGGAAAGAGGCATTTCCTTTCATTCAAACTCAAGTCATACTTTCCTTTCTGGATACATTAAAGAGACTGTCTCAACAACACTATACCAGGAAAGATTTTCCCCCAGACTTGTTTTAAAGCAATGTCCTGCTCCCTGCAGTTAGGTTGCCTTTACAGAGATGCTGGACCAAGACAAGGTCCAGAAAGCTTGTCCTTAGTGGACCTGTTGATCTAGCAAGGCAAGCCTTAACTTAAGTAGGCTGAGAGGTTATTGGGCCCAGCTGCATTGCCAGCAGGTGCTAGAGCCCATGAGGCTGTGCTGTCCTCTGGCCAGGATCCCGTGAGGAAGTATTAGGAGCACTGTTCTAGATCCACAGTGGGGTTGCATGCAGCCAGTCTGGCACTTCATCTCCTTTGCACTACCTTCTACCACTGCTGTTTCTTCAGAGTGGGAATGGGTCCTGGGGGGCTATGGGCTGAGGTTCACATTCTGCCCTGTGGAGGCCGATGGCAAGGCATTATTTGCAGGCTCTGGCAGGGTGGCCTTTGGTACCGCTGGAAAATTGTCAGCAGGTATCTCTGCCATGCCATGCCCACCAATGTTCTAAGCTGTGGAGTCTTGTGAGCAAAAATTCTACTTTGTGAGCTACTGGCATTAAAGTTGTGAGCAAACGATTTGGCTGCTGCATAAATGAGCTTGCTCTGGAGCTATCCTTCCTGAGCTAAGACAAAAATGTGTGAGTTGGAAGCTAAAAAACTGTGAGCTAGCTCACATTAACTCAGCTTAGAGGGAACACTGATGCCCACCCTCATCCCACTGGTCCTCCTTGGCTGGTCTTGACTCCTTGGGCTCTTCTCATGAGAGCTCTGAGTCAGAGTCACTGGGTTGGTCAGGGGGGGGGTCATGACAAACAGTGGAAAAATTTTTAGTGGAAAAAATTGGCTGTTCATGGCTTCTGTAGGAATGGAGGACAATTTTGTATATTATAAAAGTGCATGACTAGAGATCCTGAACCAGAGAAAAACCTCTGTGTGGAATCAGCTGGTGTTGTGCTGCATTTTGAATGTGCACTGAGTGCCTCTGATGTGCAGCATGACATCACGAATGATACCCTGATTTCCTTTCCAGATCCAAATTTGTGAGAAGGTGGGGGACTGTCCCATTAACTGGTATAGGGTGAAACTGCTCAGTATGATGAGGGAATTTGAGGATCCATTTGCCCAATATAAATCTCCAAATGAGAAAAATGTACTGTACTTACTTAGACCTCCAATTACCATTCCCAGGGAGCCAAAGTTTGCAAATCCACAAAGGGCATAGGTGGCAATGGTTTCAGATCGGATCTAAAAATCAAATAAATGGGGAGGGAACTTATTTAAATTCTTTAATCATGTAAAGTTTCATGACCTGTTAACACTGCTTCTTGTTTTTTGATAACACAGGGCAAATGTGCAATAACAAGTCGTATGGCGATAAAACACAGTCATATCTGCATCTCACTAATGTGGCTGTGGCAAAGTGCTAAATTCCAGAGGGTTTCCAAAGGTACTTTGTTGCATGCCTTGATTAATAGCAGATTTCTGTAAGACTCCTATGCAAGGGGATATTTTGGGTCCTACATGGGAAACATCTATAGAAGCCCATCTATAGATTGCCATGTAAATACAGAAGGAAGTATGTGAATGTGTGATCATATCTGACAATCCATACATGGACTTCACAAGATTTCTCACAGCAGGGGAGAGGGAGTTCAAAATCAAAATGTGGACTCTCAGCCAGGGCACCCAGTAGTTAAGCCCCACCACTCAGCATGAGCAGAGAGATGGGGTGGCTCAGAACCCTAAGTCCACTGAACACCCAAACCCCAGCAGGGGACAGAATTCCACAATCAGGAGGTTATGGGTCCTCAGCTGAGGAACCCAGTAAATAAGCCCCTCTGCTTGGTGTGAGCAGAGAGACTGGGTGGCTCAGAGTCCTATGTCCACCTAACACCCAAACTCCAGCAGGAGAGAGGAGTTCACAATTAGGAGGGAATAAATGAATGTGCTCTGCTAGCCTGCTTTTAACAAGTTCCCTGCCTCTAGGTTTAACTGCCAACAGAGGAGAAGGTGTGCAGCTGAGCTGATATATAGCTTTCTGATCCCATAGAGCAGAATGGGAACTCTGTTACTGGCAGCCAGCAGTGCCTGTTAAGCTTTGAAGGGCGCCTATTGGTGTTTCAAAGGCTGGAGAATTCTGTCCCCTGTTGCTTTGGAGTTTTGTAAACAGTCTGGAAATGAATCTATTCAGAAACAACCACAAACAGCAACAAGGTTCATGGAATGCTTGTGCTGGTCGCCCTTCCACGAATATCACTTTGTGAACCATGAACCAGACAAAATTCATGACGAACTTTGATTTGTGAGCCCGTTCATGACCAACCCTATCCATGAACAGTGATTCCTCTTGCTAACTACTTTTAAATCTCTGAAAAGCAATGGTATATTTGCAGCCTTAGAAACACAGTCATGGTCCATTATCAGCATCCTAAATTGAGCGGTCCCAGACTCTTCAGTCTTTCCTTATAGGAAAGGTACTTCCATCCCTTAATCACCTTGGTTGCCCGCTTCTGTACTTTTTCCAGCTCTGTGATGTCCTTTTTGAGATGTAGTGATCAGAATTGCATACAGTATTCCAAATGGAATCACACACAATAGATCTATACAAAGTCATTATAATATTGGCTGTTTTATTTTCAGTCACTTTTCTCACAGAGTTCACCTTTTTCACTGCTGCAGCACACTGGGTTGACATTTTCATTGAGTTATCATACTTTGGTCACATTATGGCTGTGGTCACACGCACTAAATAATCCACTTTCAATGCACTTTCCAACTTGATTTTGCCAGTTCACACAGTCAAATCCAGTTGGAAAGTGCACTGGCAATGGATTGAAAGTGGATTATTTAGTGTGTGTGACTGCAGCCTATGAGAAGACAGAAGTCACTGGAAAAGACAATACTGCTAGGAAAAGTAGAAGGCAGCAAGAAAAGAAGACGATTCAACATGAGATGGATTGACTCAATCAGGAAAGCCCTGGCTCTCAGTTTGCAAAACCTGAGAATGGCTGTTAACAACTGGACATTTTGGAGGTCATTAATTCATAGAATTGCCATAAGGCAGAAGTGACATCCGCCATGACCCCAAGATCACTTTCCCTCTCAGTTTCAACAACTTCAGACCCCATTAGTATGTACTTAAAGTTGAAGGTTTTTTGTTCCAGGATGCATCATCTTACACTTACCTATGCTGAACATTTGCCACATTGTTGCCCACTTATCCAAGTTGTGGAACTTCTCCGGGAGAACTTCACAGCCAGCGTCAGTTTTCATCATTCTTAATATATTTTTTTTGTCATCTGCAAACTTGGCCACTACACCACATACCCGCAGTTTCAGTTGAATAGCACTGAAAGCAATACTGATCCTTGTGAGACACCACTGTTTACTTCCCTTCATTGCCAGAACTGTCTATGTATTCCCACTCTCTGCTTCCTTTCATTTAACCAATTTTTAATTCTTGAAAGGTCCTGTCTCGATAAGCATATGGAGCGGAGGTCCATCAGTGGCTATTAGCCACAAGATATAGATAGGGGCTCTGGGGCAAGTGATGCTCTGTCTTTTTGGTGCTTGGGGGGGTCAACAGTGGGAGGGCTTTTAATGTCCTGGCCCCACTGGTGGACCTCCTGATGGCACTGGTATTTCTGGCCACTGTGTGATACAGAGTGTTGGGCTGGATGGGCCTTTGGCCTGATCCAACATTGGTGTCTCTTATGTTCTTATGTTCTTATGTACCTTGTTCAAAGTATTTTGAATGTCAAAGTATATAATGTCTCCAAGGTCTCTGTAACATACATGTTGCTTCACTTTTTCAAACAACTTTAAAAGTTTGGTGAAGCAGTATCTGTAGGATCCAATCCATATTGTTTAGCCGGACATTTTGGTTAAACAAGTAAAATATTCAACTGTTTTATCAAATGCCCAAAGGAAGGAGATCAGTACTATATATAATGATACAGCATTGCTTTCCCTATTAAAAATCTTTTGCAGCTTGACTGTGGATTTTGCAAAGTCAGGAGCAAAAGCATTCTTCTTCAAGGTAAGTCTGTTATGAAAGAGATCATCTTAGTTCAAGGAGAGAGATAGCAGTATGAGCATGTCCACTCATTCCTGCCTGCTGTTCCCTGCTTGCAATGAAATCATCTTAGTGCTTCAGTTGATTAGATGCACATTTGTGCCCCCTCATGTTGTTAAGGAGCAATTTGTAGATATTTCTTCTCTCTGTGTGCATATACAGGAGAATACATTTCAAGGCCTTGTTTGGGCTCCTTTTTTCCTGGAAATGTTTGAAAGGCAGGAAACCTTATTGTTACAGGTTATGGGGGTGGAAACACAGCAATGTACTGTGTTGTCGACAGAAATGCTTGTACCTGGTTTTGTTGGAGGATTCTGAGGGCAAGCAAATTAAAACTGAACATTCCAAGTTCTTGTGTCACTGTGGCATTATATTTGTCCTGAAAACTAGTTATGGAATTGTCAAACTATAGAATAATTTCTAATACTAGGAACCAGGGTGAGGAAGCACAACAAGATACTAGTTGAAGCCTAGGGAAAGGGTTTTCCTAGGTCATCTCCACCCCACTCTGGTTTCCATGATTTGTTAAATCTGATTTGAGGGCTGATTCATGGAAGTTTTTTGGAATGTCAAGAAATGGGTTGAAAGAATCCAAGGTGATGTTTTTCACTTATGATGATGATATCATCCCTAGTGCTTCATCACTGGCATAGTTTGTGGTGAAGCAATAAGACAGCCTCTTTACCTTGAACAAGATGCAGCACAGATCACTGCCACCCTCACTTTCTCAGAGGGTCATGTGAAGCAGCCCACAGTTCAAGCTCAGTCTGAAATTGTTTATTCAGTTAAATCTGTGATAAAATATGATCTTTTAGCCAGGGAATCTTATATCCAGGTCCTAAAAACACTGTAAATCTCCATAGGAATAAGTGGTGGTAGAGAAGAATCTTCTCCAGCTGTCCTCCATTCCATATAAGGATTAAGAGTTGACCTGTAAAACTACCTTCTGAGATGTCAGACTTCTTCAAGTTCCCTGCTTAGTTAAACACTGTTCCCTCTCCTTGCAGCGTGCTTGGGTAACAATTCAAATAACAAATAAAATAATACTTAGAATAACAAAGCATGATGCCACAGCTGATAGACTATTTCCCTTCCTGGGACACATGAAGATGGGGGGAATTTTTACCAGGAAAATGGCCCCTGGGGAAAGGACAAAGCCAGACTGCCTGCTAGGTGTGTCTAGGCCATTGCCTAGAAGTCCAATCTTTGGCATACTTGGAGGTATGCCAAGGCAAGCCTCCCTGAACTGGTGACCTATGGCCTGTCACAGGAAGTGGCATGCAGATTGGTGCGGCACCACTCAGCAGAGATGGGTATCTGGTAGAGGCCACCACTGCTGCTGACTGCTTGGCCAGGGGGACATGTCTGGTGTTGGGGCTGCTGCGGGGCCCATCCAGGTGGCACAGCTGCAGCTCTTGGCCCACCCTGACCAGCCCGACATGCTGCGGCTGGGTGGGATGTGGGGGCAGCGGGCTGGCTCGGCTGGTGCTGAGGGGAGAGCGTGAGAGCAATGGTGCTCAGCTCTTCCCTGCCTGGCCAGCAGGGGAGGGAGGAAAGGCCGAGGAGGGAGGGAGGGAGGGAAGGAGGCAGATGCTCGGCCTTGTTCCGCTCGCGGCACCCCGCCCCGGCGCAAGGAAGGAGGAAGCCCCAACTGGCACTCAACTAGGTGCTCCCCGCCAGGCCCACACATTGCGCCCCTTGTGCATGCGCACATCCCGCCTCATGCGCTCGATGGACGTGGCTGGCCGCTTCTCCCATCTTACAGCACCAAGTGAGGAAAGGGTGCCAAATCATGTTAATGACCTCGGCAGGGCGGCAGGCCAAGGGCCAACGGAGTGAAGCAGGGCTTTTGATGAGGGGGAAAGGGGGCAGGGCGACAGGCCATTTTGGCACCCTTCTATGCTCGCACCGTTAGGCAACTGCCTTACCTCACCTTATGAAAGTGCTGGGCCTGCCTGTGTCCTTTCCATGGTGTGGACAGGACACCAGGATAGCCTGGCCTAAGGTGCAGAAAACTCTTGGGGTGGCCCTGGGAAAGGACTAAGCATCTCCCCCCCAACAAGATTTCCTGATACAAAGTCTAGATTGGCCTTTAGCTTCACTCCGAAATATCCCTTTTCTTCTTTAATTAGGAAGACTCTGTATGATTTGAATAGTCACGCCTTGGTCTTCCTAGACTGCTCTTGTAAAGTCATTGGCCCAGAAGTATATCCCCTGCACTGTCCGAGTTCTTTTCAGATAGGTAGAAAAACCAAGGTCTAAGGCAGTTTTCTTCCTTATAAAATGGCTTCTGAATGGTCAGCCAGCAACAACAATCTTTATTATCTTTCTTTGTCTGTAGATTCAGGTGGGTAACTGTGCTGGTCTGAAGTAGTAGAACAAAGTTTGAGTCCAGTGACAACTTTAAGACCAACAAAGTTTTATTCAAGGTATGAACTTTCATGTGCATGTACACTTCCTCAGATACTTTTTAATCTTTGTCTGTGTTTCCTTCCAACCTGTCCCCTTGTTTCTACGAGAGATATTATGCCATAGAGCTCATATTGTGTGCTGTGAGGTAACAGGATTAAATAGATTTTTTAAAAAAAGATTCACTTTACTAACTGGCTCCACTGCTATAATAATACAGTTCCAGCAAAAGTGGCTTCTAATTTACAGATTACTTTTATCTGATATGTGTGATGCCCCTGGAATCTCTAAGGAAGTTCTAATACAGCATATATATCTATAAAAAATAAAAAACACTACTTACACTCATATATTGCTTCTTGCCATCAATGTACATTGCTCCTCCTTCCTTCCTCTGCTGGATAAATTTGGCAAGCTGTTCGTAAGCCACAAATTCATTGAAGAAAGTCTTGTAACCTATGAGTCCACCAACAATAAAACTATCTTCCCAGTCTACTCCCATCATGAAAGAAAATGGCATGAAGACATAGGAACAAATGATCTACAGAAACACGAGAAAAGAGAAGGTAAGACATAAAGCCCACAAGATTTGTTGATCACATATTCACTTATTCGCAGAACAGTTTCTTGAACTGTCAACAGGAGCCAAGATGTGGCGGATATATCCTCCACTAACTGAAGCTTCTTAGGCAACCATAAAGGGATATTCCTTATGCAACTATCTAGCCTCAAAGTTATGAGGGCATGTTCTTTGTTAACTTAAAAATAAGCAAAGATTGCAGGTTTCTCAGCAAGTACAATTGGTACAAAGCTGAACATCAGAGGCTTCAAGGGTCACTGAATGTCACCAAAAGGATACATGATAGAGATATATGAAATTATAAATTGTGCAGAAAGAATACGTAAAAAGAACTTACCCTCTCCAAGCTAGGGTTGTGAACTACAGATTGGGAAATTCTAGAGATGTGGGGTAGTGCTTGGGGAGCATGGAGTTTTTTTTGGGGGGCGAGTTAAGTAGGGTTGTGATCAGGGGTAGAAAAAGAGCTAGGGGAACTCATTAGCATAACTCATTAGCATATGCCACACCCCCTGACATTACCAGAAGTGTGTCATAAGGCCACACACCCTGCCATCACCGGAAGTGTGTCATAAGGCCACACACCCCGCCCCCAACGGTCCCAGCTGCCGGCGCCGGCCTTGCAGCTCCACTGCCAAGCCCCATGAGGGGCCCGGCGGTGGACCTACAAGGCCGGCGGGAGTGCAAGGAAGCCCCGCGAAGG
>NW_015171506.1:1031741-1046725 GCF_001447785.1 Gekko japonicus | reverse complement strand
CATTGCCAAACCGACCACTTCCCCTTTCCAAATTCCCCTCCATTTTTATTATTTATTTTTTAATTTAGGAAAACAGTGAGGGTACAGAAAAGGGAAAGAAAAAAGCAGTTTATACAACATAATAGTATTTGTTGAATACAATCATGTAGTACAAAATATATAGGACAGAGAATATTTTCATCCTTTCATTATAAATATAAATAAATAATTCTAAAGTTATTATCTATAAAATTCAATAGTTCTTATTTCTGTTGGGGTACAATTGTGTTCATCATTTAAGTTTCAAACTTCATAACTAATCTACTTTGACTACAACACTAGTTTCACCATTACTACATATTCAATATAATATATTTTCACCACTTCTACATGTTAATTAGAACCTTTAATAGATAAGTAGTATATCAAGATGAAAAAGAAAATCTATTATATATTTCATATCGAGAACCCATTTGTATTTGAGATATTACATTTGGAACAGATTTTAATTCTACTTCTATTTCATTATCATAAAAGGTAAAGGTAAAGGTTTCCCTTGCTCAAAAGCTAGTCGAATCAGACTCTAGGGGGCAGTGCTCATCTCCATTTCCAAGCTGAAGAGCCAGCACTGTCTGAAGACATTTCCATGGTCATGTGGCCGGCATGACTAAAGGCCGAGAAGCACTGAATGCTGTTACCTTCCCACTGAAGCAGTACCTATTTATCTACTTGCAATTTCTTGCTTTCAAACTGCTAGGTTGGCAGGATCATTATCATACATTTGGATATATTTTTCTCACTTTAAGCTTGTCTTCTGCTAGTATCATACACATAATATACACTCCATCTCTCTTCAAATAGCTTGTTAATTTTGCCATTACTGCATATTCAGCAAGTTCATTTCCCCATTCTCCTAAACATGTACAGACGTTTAGTTTCCATTTTGCTGCATAAATACTTCTAGCCGCTGTTACCATGTATTTGACTATCTCTTTTAAAATTTTTGGTAATTTGTGAGGCAGAACACCCAATAGCATGCTCTTGTCTTCTATCGGGAATTTAAACTGTAATATTTTGTGCATTTTCCAGCGTATTTCTTTCCAATATCTTTTTGCTTTTTTACAAATCTACCACATATGAAAGAAAGTTCCATCTATTGACATTTCCAACATTTCCCTTTGTAGTTTTTATGTGCTTTCTCAATGTCTTTTGGAGTTATATACCATCTGAAAAACATTTTGTACCAATTTTCTCTTAGTGTCTGGTTAACTGTAAGTTTGATCCTTTTTTACACTTGTTTCTTCTTCAGAGTTTTTGGTCTGTGAACTTTGATTTGAGCTACTAGCAAATTGCTTTGAGTTACTTGGAGATTCTCCTTCTGTTCCTCTATGTGAGTCCTCCACTTTCAGTTCTTTGGCCAATTGCTTAGCTTGTCCCTCTGTTGCGAATATTTTTCTTCCTTTTAGTAAGAATTCTTCATTTGCAAACGGTATTTCCCAACGATATTTAATTTATTTCTTTTGTAAAATCTGTCTCAAAAAGTCAAAGTCTTTCCTTTTCTTTAACACACTTGTTGGTAAATCCTGAAAGATCTGCACTTGTTTTCCCACAACCTTAAGTGGTGATTTCCTTTGGTTCTTTAGTATTGTGTCTCATGTTTCTGTGTAGGTGAATCAAACCAGTATATCTGGAGATAGCTTATTCTTGAATGCAAATCTTGAATTCACTCTAAAAATCTGGTCAATGTCAGGAAAGTCTTCTTCTACCTTCAAATAATTCTGAAGTAAATCACGAAAGCTTTTTCCAAATTTGGTCTCACAAAGTCTTCAGAAATTCCTCTAAAATGCAGATTATTAGCTCTGCATTGAGTTTCCAGGATTTCAATTCTTTATTCTGCCTTCTTGATCTGAAGATCCTACCTTTCTAAATGTGTGCCATTATCTTTATCTTGTTGTGGGTACCACAACAAAATGGCTGCCATAGGTAGGTGACCCAAACCTTTCCCATACATATTTTTACAACAAAGTTTCACTTCAATTAAATGTTAAAAAAAATAGGAAGACTTCAGTTTTTGTAGAGTGTCGAGATAAAAAACACTATAACTTACTAATATTCCACTGAAATAAATTGTGGTGGAGAGCTACCATATTGGAAATTTTTATGGAACCGGGAACTCTGACAAGGGAATCCAGTTGCAGGCAATACTAAGGAATCCATAAACCAGTATATAATGGATTTTATTTGGTGTATATATATATTTGTGTGTTTGCAAAGTGATTCTACATATGCCAGGTGCCAAAGAGCAAGATTTGGGGGGCTATGAATCTTCTGTTTTCTTGTGTTTTCCTATTTTTTCCAGCTCTTCTGATATTTACTTTCACTTTGCGTACTGATAGCCTATCTCCTTTTTCCTTTCTGTTGATGGTGGAGCTATTTTTCTGGCAATCACATGCCCTAATGATGATGACCAGAGCCAAGCTTAGCCACATGTTATCCTTTAAACTGCAACTACTGCCCAAACTTCATGAGAGGCAACTGGATTTTTGCTCTTCCCCAATTCCCACTAATCCTATCGCTAACACCATGCCTTCTATATCCTACTGTTATTTTTAACACCCCCTTCAAGCCAGATATAGAAGTAGCATGGAGTAGAAATAGAGGACAGAGAGACTCTAAAGAGAAATAGGACAAAGGTAAGAGTAAAAAGAAATGAGTCTGAACAGGGAGAAGAAAGAGGAAAAGGGAAGCTGGTACTAGGAAATATTTTGGCAGATGTCATGACACCCAAGAATGCCACATGACAGATAAAGAAGTGAATAACTTTGGCAGAAGAATTCTGAACAGAGGTAAAAGATGTGACACTGAAAAACCAGAGAGGAAAAGTTGCAATAGTTCAGGTGACAGACCAACATGTCAAACAGAGTTATCACCAAGAGGGTGAAGGATTGTGATTATATATTTGAAATGGATGAGAACACAAAAGATATCTTTTGACTTGCCAGTGATGCAATTTCAGTGGAGTGTCACTGGCAAAAGAGATTGTAGGAGCACAAGAAAACTGGAGGAGAGTTGAGACAGCATGAGTAAAGCAGCATGGGCCAGGAATTTGGTGGCAAAGTGTGGAAGGGAAATTGGATAGTGGTTAGAGAGATGGATAGCTTTTTGAGAATGGGGGAAATGGAGGCATATTTAAATGCAGTAGAGAAGTAGTCTGAGAAGAGGGTAGATTGATTATGAGGTGGAAAGGAGGGATAAGGATAGAGGAAATGGTAAGTAGGATATAGGAGGGTATAGATCAAGGGGACTCATACAAATTTAGCTGAGGATCAGCAAATCAAGTGATGTGGGGTAAGGAAAGGGTTGAGGGTGGTATTGGAGGAGACAGAGAGCTAGTAAAGAAGGGAAAAGGTGCAGAGAGAGACAATATTACTTTTAACACTAAATAAGGAGTCAAACTCTTCAGCTGAAAGACTGCTGGCTATAAGGGAGGCCTTAGCATAGCATCAAAGATATAAAGGAGGCATCAGAACTGGAAAATGTGTAGACTGAGTTTGTGTTGCTTAACTAGAAATATGGCAAAAGAAAAAGAAGAGAGAATTAATTTAAAATGAATGAAATCAGCCAACCCTTTTAATCATTTCCAGAGGTACTGGGCTGCACAAACAGAGAGTTGTGGCTTAATGGAACCAACAGATTGCTGGAACAACAGAACAAAAAAGTGAAGAGATGGGGTCGTTTTCTGACTGCTGCTGACTGCTTTAATATAAAAATACAATTCTTTTATGGGGTGGGGGTGAAGAATGCATCAGCGTAAAGCCTGTAAGACAGTACCTCAAAGCTCAACTGTGGGTAGTCAAACATGTTCCCCAGCCAAGACAACGCGGCATTGAAGAAAGACAGCAAGGCAAGGAAGGCAATCAGGTTTGCAGCAATGTTTGCCACCAGGGGGATGGAGGCAGAGGCACCTTGGCTGGCAGCTTCCAACAGGTTTTTTGAGTCCCTTCACCAAGGAAACAAAAATGAAATGTGAACATTAATGTGGCCTTTTTCCTCGTAAAATGGCATGCAAAAAAATTGGTTTCATCGATGATAGAAATCACTCTTTTCAAATATCCACAAGGCTGCTAGCCAGAAAAATATCAGAATAAATACTGCCTAATACTTAGAATTTACATAGCACTTCGCAGACATACACTGGCCGAGGACGGACTGGCAGTTTGAAGCGCGAGAGAATCGTGGCAAAAAAGACCCGGAAAAACTTGTTCTGGGTATTCCCGGTCACACTGCACCGACTGATGTGGGAGCATACCGGGGAGGAGGCGCAAGGGAGCATTTGCACTGTTGGCCCACCCCTGGCGAAGGCGTGGCTGTAAGGCACGGCTTTCTTTTTGGTAATCCGGAGACATGCACATATGCGCATAAGCGCACAAGCAATTGCGGCTTTCGGCGTTCACACTTTGTTAGTGTGGGATGAATGCGGGATGACCACACTCTCCAGGATTTGCTACCACTTTCACCAGGTACTTTTTAAACTCGAGAGGCAAGCGCTACAAGATGGGCTGAGTTCAGCTGGGGAACGCCTGACAGATGTGCCTGTGTGAACCAGCCCTTTAATCCATTTGTGAAACATTTCTGGCACGTGCCTATCTCGGGACAAACTGCCAGTCTGAACTCAGCCATTATCTCAGCAGTCTTTACAACAGACCTGTATGGTAGGTCAGCATTATTAACCTCAGATATAAGGAAGGAAGCCAAGACTGAGAGAAAGTCGTTGGCTTAAGGCTGTCTGGCAAGTTCTAGCTGAAGTGAAATGTGAACAGGGCACCAGATTTATCAGCTTCCCCCCTGACCAATGCTCTGTTCTGCTACCAGCTTTGTGAGAGTCTGAAAGCACCTACCTTTTCTGGAATAAGCATACAGTGGTCCCTGCCATACGGCAGGAAAAGCGACGGGCGAAGTGCGGCTAATCTGAGCCGCACCAAAGTTGAGACGACTCGGCGGGATCCCACGGATCCCCCGAGCCACGGCGCCGTCGCTCCCCGGCACAATCAGATGCCAGGGAGAAAGCGACAGTGGGAAGGGGAGGGGGGCGAACTACGCATGCTCACACATGCGCAGTTTGGCCAGGAGCAGGGGATACGCCGGCGCAAGGACGCACCGGCGATCCTACGGTTGCACTTGCCGTGGCCCGTCAGCATGAACCACCCAGGTAGGTGGTTCTTTTTTGGTGCGGGGTTTCGGGTGGGAGGGACGGAACGGGGACGGCCGGGCAACGATTCCCAGATGTTGCCGTGGGATCGCACCCATTTGCCGCGCATCCGTTCCGTCCCTCTCCCGGCCCATTTCCTCGCGTGTGACCAGGGCCAGTAATAGGTAAACATGTAGCTGGTGCCATTCTTCCTATCACACAGGAGTTTCAGGGCCGTGGTCCTCTGTTTCTGTAACGGTTACCTTACAGTTGCACAGGAGTGGGCTACAGATGGGCTAGTTCTTAGATGACTTATGGGATCATGGGAATTTGTGAAAGAATCAATGGTATTTGGTAGGTCATGTATGCAAATCCAAATGACTTTTGATATGGGTTACATATCTCCCATAGAGTGTTGTAGGGCTCCATGTGGACCCAGAATTTGTTGTTCATCTGTGACTGTGTGAGTAACAGACTGGCAGACTTGGAAAGGTTTACATAAACAGCAGTCACAGTGCTCATTGGTGATGACCAGATCCAGTCGAGGACAATTAGTGTAGTTTTTCTTAGGTATTTGATAAGGTCCTAGAAATAAACTAGAAATAAACTTATCCCCATGGTATTATTTCAATGTCCATTGCATTTGATTTGTTTACAGGTACTTCCTTAACCCCTGCCAGTAGAACACTAATCTGTTTGTATAGCTATTTTCAGTCTTGGTTACCCATTGTCATCATAGAAATGGAGAACTACTTACCCTTTCTCTATTTTTGTACCCTGTTGTTTGGTTATCTGGGGATGTTCAGTCTCAGGCCAAAAGAGTTTGGAGATAGCCAAAGCTGCTGGTGCTGACATCACAGAAGCAGTTAATAGGTGGGAAGCTGAAACCTTGAAATTTCAAATTGCATAAAGGTAACGGGGGGACAGTGTTGAGGATCATTCATGAACAAACCCTACAGATTACGTGGTTAAAATTATCAGCTCTCATTTGGCCATTTGATCTGAAGCACCACACAATGAAAAGTGGGGAACACAATATTTTACAGAAGGATTGTGGATCAGGGCTTTGTGAGTGGCAAAGAGAGATTCTAAGTAGAAAAATACATCTCAGAGGATTCTGGAAATGGATTCCAAAACTTGGGCAGGGAATGGGAAATAAAGAGCCCCACGACCCAAACGACATTATAAAGGTAAGCAAGTTTAACACTTATCTTCACAAGAATTCTTTTCTTCCCCAGATCTGGGGAAAGCTACAGTAATCGCTGATATTGGACAATTTTTAGCTGCTGGAATCATGTAAAGTGGAAGCCTGGGACACTTAGAGGAGATGTTCTCCTAGGGCTCTTTCTCCCATCCATGGGAGGTCTTGGCCTTCTTTTGAGAGCTACGTTCCTTCCTCTACCTTATCTATTAATTTCCTCCCTTGTAATTTTGAGATAAAAATTTCAATTACACCAAAGCACACAAAAAACACGAAGAAAACTTTTAGTATTCCTCTCTTAGAATGTTTTGTTGGGGGGGGGGCAAAGAAATCTGATCAAAATAAGGAACTGCCAGAAAAAGAGCTAGTGATTGTCCTTTATTTGTATTGCTTACCCCAAAAGAAATATATGCTCCTAAGACACTTCCAGCAATGGTAGAAAACCCTGCTGTCATGATAGCATGGAGTTCAGACTTGGTGACATGTGTCAGATAAGGCTTCACCAGGAGAGGAGATTCTGTCTGTGGAGGGGGAACAAACAAGCAAATTAATTCCGCGTGAAGGCTCCTATTATTGTAGTATTTTACCTGTTAATGGAATCAAAGTTCAATAATTTCAGCCCAGGTTCTTTCAGGTTTTGTAAACCAGAAAGACTTAGGATACACAGAGGTTTCTTTTTAGTGTTCTACAAGCTCTGAAAGTGTCATCCTCTTCCATAACTGGCTCTTGCCTGTCTTCCATACCTGTGAGTACCTGAAGCAGCCTATTCAGACCATTAATTTATCAAAGTCAGTTTTGGCTATTCTTTCCAGAGTCTCCGGCAGGGGTCCTTCACATTAACGCCTACCTGATATTTTTTAAAGGAGATGCTGGGAATTGAACCCAAGACTCTCTGCATGCAAAAAGAAAATGTTTTACCACTGTGTCATGGTAGTGCCCCACCCCTCCCTATCTGTTTTTCTATTCTTTCTCATTTCAGTAGTAAATTGCCCATTATTATGACAGTAAGAGAGAGGAGTCCCTACACTAAATGATTTCCTAGGAGGATTTTTAAATTATGACCTCTTATGCAATTAACAGTGCAATCCTGTACAGAGTTATTCCAGTCTAAATTTATTGCTTTCTGTGGGATTAGACTAGAGTAACTCTGCATAGGATTCCAATATAAGAGAATCAGTTTTTGTCTCAGTACTGGGAAATTTACTATCTACTAGTTTTTATAGTTTCAAAGGAAACATATTTCTCTTGCTCCTTTCTGTCTTGGAGGGAAGAGGAAATTTTGAGCAATGATGACCCTTTACTACCAGGCCTATTTCTAATCTATGTATTCACCAAGGCTGTGATCTTGGTTTTCTCTGTCATAGCTTACCTGTCCCACAAATATGTTGCCAGCTGCCACTAAAGATTCAACTGGAGTTGTTCCAAGAGTAATTTGCATTATCCATCCCACCTAGGAAAAGAAGGGATATCTATGAGGAAAACAATGTCTAGAATGACAGTTATATCTCTTCCAAGTTAACTATTTCTACTTTAGGGGGCGAAATTGGCATACCATTCATATGTCATTGTATTACAATGCAGCCAATCACAAAGTGTGGGGTACACCAGCCCAGGGAGATGCAGACAGTTGCTAGGAAGAACTAATAGCTACTTTAGTTGGGCCAAGGTAGTTATTGTGCTTTGGCCATTTTTGCAAGGGTTATTTGCCCCAGGTTCAGGGCTACTGGGAATGTTTTTCCCCCTGCTTCCCCGCAGAACTGTGGTGCATTCATGAACCTCCGAGGTTTTGTTCAGCTTTTCTCTGATCTTTTCCAAACCTGTTTTGCTGCAAACTTTTGGGAACAATTGCAGCAAAGCCTTGATGGCTGCCATGTGGGTGAGAAAGATCAGATTTTTTTCTAGTCCTGCCCACACAGCAGCCATTCCCCCTGCCCCTGTCCCCACAGTGGCCATTTCTTTCCCCTATCACAGGGCAGGGGGGGTATTGTTTTTAATCAGCAATGCATTATAGCAATCTAACAATCTGCCTATCCTGTTATGTGAATTTCCAGCTTTCATTTTTTAAAAAAGTCTCCAGCCCCTTTTGTTGTGGAGATCTAAGGGGGAAGACATATATATGCAACAAAAGAGGTCAGAGATTTCTTTTTACAAAAAGGAAAGAGGGAATTCAGGAAACCTGATGCACAGATAGTTATGTTGCTTTTGTGATATTCAGTTGCCCAGTTGTTTTCTTAAAAAGCTCTGGTGGTGCAGGTTATGGGAGTGGTCATTGCTGCTGGGGGACTGGCAGGGAAACTACAGAGAAATCTGACATGTGGAAGCCCTGTTGCTGTGCTCTGCACTGGCAGCCACAGCAACAGTGGGGAAATTACACAAATCTGTCCCTGTGTGGAAAACACCTTCATTTCAGTACTTTTTGAGCTGACTTGTGCTATTACATCAAATCTATAAATCACTCTTTATGCGGGGTTATTTGCCACAGCAGCCAAATGGGAAACGTAGTGATTATAGATAAGGGTGGCTTATAATGTATAACAAGTGACAACCCATTCCCCCCCACCTTTGTTTCCTTCCTCTCCCCCTACCTCTCTCACACTCTCTCTCTCCTTTCAGCCCTTTTCTTTCTCTCCTCCATGCCTGTCGCTCCCTCTCTCTTTCTGCCCCAACTCCATCACGCTGTTTTTCTGCCTCCCCACCTCATCACTTTCTCTCTCTCTTTCTGCCGCCACCTCATCACTCTCTCTTCCTGCATCCCCATCACCTTCTCTTTCTGCCCCACATCTCTCTCTCTCGGCCTCCTGTCTGCTTCCTCCCACACAGCAGCAGCGATGGTGGTGGTGCTCTCAGCTGCCCACCTGCTTCCTCCCCACAGCAGCAGTGGTGGCAGCAGCTCTTCAGGAATCACTATGGATCTCCCAACTACAGGCTGTGATCACATGGACATTTTGAGCGTGTTTTGCCCCAATTCTCTAATGGAACTGGGCCACACTGGATCAAATTGCCCGTGTGACCGGAGCCACAGATATTAGTTCCCTGTAGGATTGCCAGCTCCAAGTTGGGAAATTCCTGGAGATTTGGGGGGGGGGGAGCCTTGGGAGGATGAGGTTTGGGGAGGGAAGCAAACTCAGCAGGGAATAATGCCATTGACTCCATGTTCCAAAGGAGCCATTTTCTTCAGGAGAACTGATCTCTGTCATCTGGAAAGCAGTTGTAATTCTGGGTGATCTCTGGCCCTCATCTGGTGGTTGGCAACAGTAGTTCCCATGGCAGAAATGGGAGGCTAGAGTCCATGGCATTATACCTGTCCAATGTCATTCCTCTCCCCAAACTTCGCCTTCCCAAGGATCCACCCCTCAAATCTCCAGGAATTTCCCAACCTAGAATTGGCAACCCTATTTCCTTCCCACTCAACAGCCAACCTATCTTTTTCCCCTCTGTCTTCAGCTTTCCATCTCCACCCCCCTCCCCCACAGCCTCTACCTAGGACTAAAGCAGCTTACATTATTTTGTCCTTTTTATCTGCACAACAACAATGTGAAGTAGGTTAGGCTGAAAGTATATGACTGGTCCAAAATCACCTAGTCAGTTTCCACAGCAAGATGGGGATCTGAGCCTGGGTCTCGCAGACTCTAGACTGAAGCTCTAACCACTGCACCATACTGGCTTTCATAGGATGGCTGCTGTTGAACAGTAGCAAGCATCCAGGCCTAGTTGAATCATGCAAGTCAGGTGGTATCCAGTCACCCAGAGGGTGCTGCCTGGTATAGGCTTGCCAACCTCTGGGTGGAACCTAGAGATCCCCCAGAATTACAACTGAACTCCAGACAACAGAGATCTGTCCTCCTGGAGAAAATGGCTGCTTCTAAGGGTGGACTCTGTGGCATTGTATCTGGCTGAGGCCTCACCCTTCCACCTCCATCACAAAATCTCTAGGAATTTCTTAACCTGGAGCTGGCAACCCTTGTCAGGCCTGTTCCCAAGGACTGAAATAGGCCCTCTCCCCCTGGAATACTCTGGAATCCCCCTGGAGCAACTCTGGAATACTGTGGTTGCCTTACCATGGTTGGGTTTTTTTTACCTTTTTAATAAGCCATTGCATGAATCCAATGTGGTACAGCATAGACATCACTGTGCTGAAGAAAACAATTATGGGCAGCACCTAATTTGGAGATGGAACAAAATACATTCACTGAGTAGAAAGAATAGTTATACACATCTGCACTACAGACTTAGAACTGATTTAACAGCTATTCCCTTGCCTAAGGGAAGACTGGGAGCTCTAGTTCAGTACAAAGGCTCTGGATATGTAGTAGAATACACACCACCTTCATCAGACTACAGTTATCATTATTCTTGGGCAGAAGCCCTGCTGTGGTTTGGCATCCAAACTGGAGCAGCATTTTTGGAGTGTCATCTATTTTCCATGTGTTCCCTCACTTTGCGGTGATCTTTCCCAAGAAGAAGAAGAAGAGATTGGATTTATACCCTGCCCTTCACTACCCAAAGGTGTTTTAGAGCGGCTTACAAACTCCTTTCCCTTCCCCTCCCCACAACAGACACCCTGTGAGGTAGGTGGGGCTGAGAGAGCTCTTGACAGAAACTGCTCTTTTTCAAGAACAGGTCTTATCAGAACTACGGCTTGCCCAAGGTCATCCAGCCAGGTGCAAATGGAGGAGTGGGGAATCAAACCCGGTTCTCCCAGATTAGAGTCCGTGCACTTAACCATTACACCAAACCACTACCCAAGCCTATTTTAGTACAGTTCTTTTTCAAAAGGTCACAATCAAAGCAGTATGCCATGTGTATGGAAAGGTTTGTTTGTTTGCAGGTCCCTCCCACATCAATGCTATTTTCCTTGCCTCAGTCTCCTGAGGCTGCCACCCCCCCCCCAAAAAAAAAAATACTAAAGCTATCACTCTAAGCCTTTTTCTGGAAATTGGGAAGTGAAATATCAGTCATTTAAAAATCCTTACACCAAGATGAGGATCCACCTATTTTAAAAGGTTTTATAGGGCATGTTTTTTCTTTTGTTTAAAATTGCTAACAGCACATGGAGTCGTAAGAACATAAAAAGACCCCAGCTGGATAAGACCTGTGGTCCACCGAATCCAGCATCCAGTTTCACATAGTGGCCAACCAGTTGCTCTGAAGGACCAACAAACAGGAAATACAGACCAAGGCCTTCCTGTGATGGTGCCTCCTAGCACTGGTATCAGAGGTCTTCTGCCTTTAGTCACCATGGCTATCAGCCACTGATGGACTTCTCCTCCATGCATTTGTCTAAAATTCTTTTAAAGCCCTCTGTGCTCAATGGCCACCACTATATCCGCTGGCAGTGAATTCCACAATTTAATCACTCATTGATTAAATATTTCCTTTTGTTCATATTGAATCTGCTACCCATCAACTTCATTGGGTGGCACCAAGTTCCAGTTCTCTCTGTCCACTTTTGAATCCAGTTCTGATCAGTGACATCCAGCAAGACTTCCCTCCCCATGTGGTCCTGATCCATACTGTGGCTGCATGTCTGTGTGGTTTACTTTTTTTTAGACTGACCAAAATTTGTGACTTTCATGTCTGTTTTAGCCAGGCATATTTTCAGCAAATGTACAATAGTAATAACTATGGAAATTCAGCTTTGTATTACAGCAGATTCAGTGGCTCATTGTTTTAATGGCTTATCTGTTTTGATCTTACACTGATTATACAACTGAGTATACTTTGAAATATTAAACCATTCGATAGTCGTTTTAGGCAACGAAGAGTGGCCATTTTCTAATGCTTCCCTTTTCCAGGCTTCACAAACTTTAATGTTGTGATGCTTCCAAAATCAGCTTTAAAAACTGCACACAACTCTTCTGACCCTTAGGTATTTCTCACCTTGGTGAGCTATCAGCTAATCCAGGTTAATGTGGTTGCATTGAAATTGCTGCTATGCTTGTTGTGGTATGAGAGCAAAACATTTTCCAGACTAAATAAATAAATAAGTGTGTGTATATTTTCTTAATCAACTTCTGGAATATTGGGCAGGCATTCTCCTGGCATCTGCAGCAAAGTCCGCTTATGGCTCTCTCCTGGCATCCTTCCCTCCTGTTATGTACTGAGCTGGAATGCTACCTAGGACCTTGACCAAGCTTGAGTAACCAAACAATAGGCAGCCAGGATCCTGGAAGGAACCAATTAAGCCAGAGTGGGAGTGTAAATAGCCTATCAGTGGGTGTGGTGTTGGGTGCACATTTAAGCAGGGCTGCGGTCCTGCTGAGGTTGTATTAGAGTTAGCTGAAATCACTAATAAACTATGAGCTGATCACTCAACGCATCTGAACCCAGTATATTTCACCTCCTCTTTATTTAGTGCTTTCTGGCTGATGGTGACATTCCTAGGATTTCACAGGGTCTGTCAGCTGTAGTTCAGGCTTGATCAAGAAATCCAGGTGTCTACTTATACTATCCATTGTGATGATGTCACCGTGGCAATATGATATTGCACCCCAGGTATTGGTATAAATTTTTACTATTTTTGCAAGGTGACTGTTTTATTGGCACTCTGTGAAACCTCAGAGGTTAATCTAATAAAGTCACAAGGTCAAAGAACCATTTTTTCCCATCAAGGTTTCAGTCTGCCAAGATAGTAGGAGGCGATTCATATGTTGATGAAGGTAGCCAAGAAAATAACCTGGACAGGCTGCTCATCAACAATGGAGATGGTTAAAATTTCTAGTTTCTACCTGGTACATTTCTATTAAGAATAGTCTGTGGCCTATACAGAGATACATGGAGAGACACAAGGAGATATTCTAGGGGGCCCCAAGGCACACAGGATGAAAAGAACCCATGGTCAAAAAGGAAACCTTTAAGCATTTTATTTCTAGGGACAGACAATTTTGTTTTAATGCCTATTTTATTTTGTTCAGATGCTGTTCATTAATTGTTGCTCTTATGTTAATCACTGATGACCTGTACATATAAGCATACATCTTTCCTTTTGTGAAAAAGTACATATAAGCATACATCTTTCCTTTTGTGAAAATACGGTGAGGATGTTGGTCTCTTGCCAAATGTCAAGCCTAAACCAGTTGGCTTGTGCATACCAAGATACAGAATGAAGGCAGGCAGGCAGCTGCTTGCTACCTAATATCTCCAAAGTGAGATTTTGAAGGTTTCCTTACTTCCAGTTTGGATATGGAAGAGGAGAAGTGATTTTTAGTTTGGAAAAAGTCTCTTAAGAGACAGCAATATTGGGTCTGGGGTCCAGGTTACCAAACGAATGTACTTCTAACTAATGACCTAGTGGTGGCAGCAGAGAATAATCTTGGACATACTGGAGAATGTTGGAATATAGTTGAAGAAGAGAGCTCCTCATTACAGTATAGCAACTTGAGAATTCCACATTTCCTGTTGCAGAAACAGGTGCATGTGGGGTAATTCTACCACAGTCACTGCTCATATTTTGGTATAGAAATGGATGTTAATGACACATGGAGCCTCACTTTTCCAAAATGGAAGATTTGTATTCACTTACCGTGAAGCTTCCTTCTTGGTGGTCCAGAGTGGGGAAGTCCTTGACTCCTTACTCCTGGGAAAGCACCTCCCCCTTGTGTAGGCAGGGCCGGCAAACTTTGATCCCAGAGGGGAGGGGCTTATCTTCTGATCCCCAGTCATACTGAAAGCCACCTCCGAGCTGCTGTAAATTCACTTAAAAAATAACTCCTTCCCCCTCAGATAACCATCACAGCCATGGGCTTAAACAAATACAAACCTGTATTTTAACCATTAGAGCAAACAAACAGCAACAGTCCTCCACATCACGTAATCAGTTAGACCATATTCATGAACAACTAAACCACTGCAAAATGTAAAGGACCAGAAGTCGTGTCCATCAAGAGAGGGTGGGTAGGACTGCCCCACTCTGGACCACCGAGAAGGAAGCGTAGAAATTTCCTGTAAGCTTCACGGTAAGTGAATACAAATCTTCCATTCTCCGGTGGTCCAGGAGTGGGGCAGTCCTTGACTCCTTACTCCTGGGACGTAAAAAAGCAGTGCTCCCCCCGGGTGGGTCACACAACTTCCGGTGCCTACAGGGCCTGAAAGAGCACTCTACTGTCAAATGCTGCTTCTGCCAAGGCTAGTTTGTCAATCCGATAGTACTTTGTAAAGGAATGGACAAATTTCCATGTCACCACCTTACAAGTGACTTCGAGGGACAGCAAGGCCCTATATGCCGCTGATGTGACTGCCCCCCATAGAGTGCCCTGTGACCCCTACTGGAGGTACTAACCCCTACACCTTGTATGCCTGACTGATCCTTATCCTCCTGCTCAGGGCAGAAGTGGAGACACTCCTTCCCAGGGACAACTGACTAACATACCCAAACAAGGATTCAGTCTTTCTCAACCCCCTGGTCCTGTCCATATAGAAAACTCAAAGCCCTACGCACGTCTAGATGACGCCAAACCATCACCAGGGTTTGAAGAAAAGGAGGGAAGTACCATATCTTCCTATCTATGGAACCAGGAGTTAACTTTGGGGATGAACGCTGGGGCTGGTCTGTGGACGACCCTGTTGTTGTAGAAGGTACATAAATCTGTGTACCGACAAAGCTCTCAGCCCCAAAAA
>NW_015171506.1:940562-1028827 GCF_001447785.1 Gekko japonicus | reverse complement strand
CTCATGACCTTAGCCCATATTCTATTATAGAGATTAGGAGGAAGAGTCTAGATTGAATGACAGGCACCCTTTTCTTTCTCCTGCTCTAATAGTTCACCTTTTTTCTGGCACTATGCTTGGGAGGCCTGTATTTCTAGGAGGAGGGCTGTCCTCTGTACTAAGACTCCTATCTCTTTTAGCAGAGAGGACAGTAGCCTATGAAAAAGCTGCCTGTTGCCCTAGACCAGTGAATTCGTTCTCATTTCCTCTCTAAGCCAGGAGAGCTTTTTTTTTAACCTGAAAGTGAAAGTAGCCACCATCACTCTCCTAACAGAGCCCCAAAATGGAGCCCTACCCCACCCACATCAGCTGAATCCGGTGGGGAAGAAGTAGGCTGTCTATTGTTGCTCCCTTTCCCAAAGGCCAGCAATAAGGACTGTAAAATGTCCCTGCTAGAGACCTGACCCATGGACCAGAAGCATTTTATCCTTTTAAAGAACCTCCCATCCAGATCCAGAGGAAAGGAGTAAAGGGCGGGGAAAAGAAAACTGGAGGGGGGTAATCCTCTTTCTCTCTCCCCTTCCACACCTTGCCAGTTCTCAATGGATACAGTCCTACCGTGGTTCAGCCGACCGGGTAGACTGTGCAGGAGACACGTCCCTCCTCGCCACGATCTGGAACAAGGAGGGGGCTCCATTCCAATGCCGAAAGGGAAGGTGACAGAGATTCTGCACCACCCTCGGCCGCCTCTCTTGCCTCTGCTCTCCCCAGGCTCTTCACTGAGCGTCTGTTCCCAAAACCGCTGTACGCCGCCACGGCTGGATGGGGGGGGAGAGCAGTTTACCGCCGCCTTCCCAGCGGGGTTCGAGGCGTTCCTTTCGGCGCCGCGACCGCCTGGGGGCCTCCCAGGACTGCCGGTGCCGGATCCATTGTAATTCGAGGCCTGCAGCTCTCGAATATGTTTTAGGGCTGGAAGGTAAGTACCTTCTACCATTGCCCTTTAGGTCTCCGCTTCTTCTTCTGACCTTCCGGTGTCTTCTGGGATCTTCGTGCTCTTCAGAGCACAGCCAGCACATCCTGCTCAGAAGGCAGGGCCGGTAAGACTGGGGATCAGAGGATAAGCCCCTCCCCTCTGGGATCAAAGTTTGCCGGCCCTGCCTACAAAAGGGGGAGGTGCTGTCCCAGGAGTAAGGAGACAAGGACTGCCCCACTCCTGGACCACCGGAGAATGCAAGGCTGCATTCAGACATCACTTTAAATTGATATTACGAAGACCAAACCTGGGTTTGCTGCCATCATATGCCTGTCTCCCTCTTCACCCCTCACTTCTCACATGAGGAATTCCCTTCAGAAATCAACTCTAGTTAATTGTGACATGGGAATACAGGTTCATAAATTAACTGGAATGCACCCCCACCTCCTGGATTTTAAATCAGAATTTAATCCAAGTGTTAATCCAGGTTCATGTGCACTAGGACTAAAACTGACACCTGAATGCAGCCAAAGAGTACTGGCTGCATCCAACACAGCAACTTGTGTTTAAGGTACTCTTAATCTTCTCCCATGGCATACAATTTGGGAACTGCTGGCCTGATTTGCAATACAATTGCAAAAATAATAATAATACAATGATGGCTTATACTATAAGGTCTGTATTGCACTGACAATTATAAATCAAGGATACTTGCATAGAAGCTTCCCATACAAGAATCTTTCCTATTAATAAAACACATTAATAATGTTCAGTTCCTTTGTGATTCAGGAACAGCCATCTTCCTCAAGAATGCCTTTGTTTATTGAAAAAAAGCAAAGAATTCAAGGACTGTGCAAGAGCAAGAAGGAGCACAGAATGTTCTTCAAATAAAATGCCTTTCGATATGTTTTATTTATTTATTTACTAGGAACAAGGCCTGTTGTGAAAATAAATACAATGAGCTCTAGAAAGTGGCTCTGGGAGAGTGCCAAGGCCTTGGGCACTCAGCATCAATTTGCTGTGGCGACCTCCTCAAACCCCACCCTCTCCAGGCCCCAACCCTTAAATCCCCAGGAATTTCCCAGCCTGGAGTTGGCAACCCCATCCACTTCCCAGCTAACCATCAACCTACCATTATTTGCCCTTCTGACTGCAGCTGACTTCTGCCCTCCCTCCTGGAGATCAGTTGTAATTCTGAGTGATCACCCCTCACCTGGAGATTAACAACAATGGTTCCCCAGGAGAAAATGGCTGGTTCCTCTGGCTCTGCTTCAGGCCAAGCCCAAGAGAGCAGGGAAACTTCCATTCATTCCCCAGTCCATCCAACTGGGGAGTGGCTGAATTTCTGCTGCCTCCCAGGGTTCCCCCACGTCTGTGGCTTGTGGCATGGACAGCCTTGTCAGCACAGGCAGCAGGAGCGTTTCCTAACCTCCTGTAGGACGAAGACTGCCTCCTCCCTGGATGGGCTGGAGTCTGTATTGATGCTGCCCTGCCCCTTGAGACAGTCTCTCTTTCCCCGCACTTTTTGGCCTTGGCAGCTGGGAACTGTAGGCCAGCAGACGAGGAAGCCCCATCCAACCCAGTGAGTGATACCCCTGCAGGCCCCCTTCTGGAACTACAGCTCAATTAAACCTTATGGGGGAACATTTTAAACAAAAAAACCACACAGACGGCAGCCATCTTACAAACACAGCTAACTGCCATTTCGTTACACCTACCAACAGCCACTGAGGCAAAAGTTAAGCCCCACAGGGCGGCTTGTAGGTGGAAACATAGTAAAGAGCAGTTTGGTTTTAAAAGAAAGTGAAATGACATGTTTATGACCATTGAAGGTGTGCTCCCCCCAACATTGCATATCATAATTTGGGATGTTTGGCACATCTTTGGAGAGCACAAAATTCAATACCTTCTATACAGCAGGAATTGTGGGGCAAATGTAAGCTAAGGCAAGATTTTAGCTTTGGTTAAATGAGAACTTTTCAAATACAGCAGAACAGAAAGAGGGTTCCTTCATAAATAAATAGTGAAAAGAAGAAAGAAGGTGGAAAACACCAACTGTCCTGTAGTGTTTTCAATAAATTAATTCCCAGAGAAAAGTTGGTCCCAAAGCCAATGTTGATGAAAATACCTTCAGCCTGAACCATTCTCTCAGATGCTAACACCTGATGCAATAAGCCTGTGTCTGAATTGTACCATTTTAGAATTCGGATGGGGTTTCATATAATGGAACACTTCCTCATGAAAGAAAGAACATCTCTATCCATAGAAAATCCATGTATCAGGAAGACGGCTAGGCTAAAAACTTGTACCCTGACATCCCAGGTTGCTGTGTGAAGGAATTATTTTTTTGTATGGAATTCTCACAACCAGTCTAAAGGAATACCATCCAAACACAGATTTATTGCTTCAGTGAGGCCAGATTTCAAAAGGAATAACAATGGCTCCTAGCCTCGATGTATTCTGGTAAAATGTCACACATGCTCATACTTTCCACCACATTCCAATTCTTCTGACTGAGATAGGACATTTATACATCCCATACAGGGAAAAGCTTTATGAGAGCAGTGATTTCCACAAGCTTAATTTTCGCTGAAAATCTGCAGTAACCATGAATCACCAGTACCTGTATTAAAAGTTCAGACAAGGTAAGAGAGAAAAATCTAAATGTACTTTTTTTTCTATGGCTAAAACCCATGCTTTCTGAGTCTGCGTCCTTGGTGGGGACATGAAGAGTTAAGGAGCTCAGTCACAATTTTTATACAAACTAAACCTATGGCAGCTATGCTATTATCCAATAAAATGTTCTACAGAAACTATGCTGGCACCACTTGTAAATACCCACAGGTTGCTGGAGGGAAACCTGGAATTTGCTTCAGTATAAAAGCTGCTTGATGAATATGCTTTATGATCAGTGCTTACAGACTTTCCAGAGAGCATGCTGTGAGAAATGGAGGGAGAAATCTTTGTCCATTATCTCATAAAGCACAGAGAGCAGGCTGAATGCATTCTTATCAGCTCCCAAGAAACCGCATGTTCTTTCCCACTGATGACCTGTGGTTACAGACCAGAATTTTGCAGATGGGTGGCTCATAATAATAATAACCTCATATCCCACGCTTTTAGAAGGGACAATGAGGATTCTTGTTTGTTTTTATGCGGTTCCTCCTGTCCAAACTTGTGATTATGACTGAAATAGTTTGAAACACAGTTGCCCTTTTTATGGCAGATCTGCTGAAACAGATCTGCTCCTGATGAAGTATTCAATGATCCTTGCAATGTCTCTACAGATTTGTTAAGAACATTTGCAGAGAAATGAAGTCTCCTTTAATGAAGCTGGAAATAAGGGCTTTTCCCCAACAGACAATAGGTCCATGCTTTATTAGCCCCGTTACATAGCCATTGCATTTAATAGAGTTCCCGGCGACTCCACTGAACGCTGGGGGCTGTTTTGCCACCCCGGAGGAGACTGGGGCAGAACAGTCACCACGACGCAATGCGTCGTGACATGGGTGGGGGGGGCAGAGTCGGCCCTGTTAAACTGTCGGGCTCTGCTCTCGCCCAGACAGTTGGAACTCGTGCTCGGTAGCTGTAGCAGCTCTGAGCACATCAGGGAGCTTTCCAAGGTCTTGCCTACCTTTCAGGCGATAGCGAGGCACGGCTGATCTAATTATAAAAAAACCCCGAAAACAAAACCGAGTGGCGGTGAGGCAGCGAAGTCTGGGGAAGGGGACTGGAGCGGCGAGGATCCAGCGGCTTGATTTTCGGGGCCGCACCTGCATCTTGTGACTGTAGGGCACCCCTTGCTGGTCTCCTTCCAGGGCCACGTCTACGGCCTGATTTACATGGCTGCACCATGGCCGGTTCTCCGAGCTGCATCAGAGCTGCAGCTCTCAGGGTGTTTTATATATATATATATATATGAGGACAAAAAACCCCATCTGTCTATCCCAAACAACTTTCATGTCAGCAAACTTTTGCACATTTGAACCATCTGAAACATTTTGTTTCCATATGCAACACTGTCTGTTATAAGACCTACCGCACCATAGGACTAGGGTCACCAGGGGTATAAGAGATGACTTCCTTGTATGGAAAGAATTTTTGGATTCATACAATGGGGTGTCTTTGGAGGGAGGACCTCCTGGTCAAAGCCAAGCTGCATCTTACATCTGATGTGGCAGGCTCCTCCGGCTTTGGAGTCTATTTCCGTGTGCTGAGGACTGGCCTGGGGAATGGTTTCTGGCAGGGTGGGTCAAAGACCTCACCTTCCTGAAATTTTTTCCAATTGTCATGTCAGTGTGGAGTTGGTCTTCTGAGCTTGCCAACCATACAGTCCACTTCTGGTGCAACAATCTGTCCACAGTACATGATTAATTCATTGACGTCCAAGTCTCCTAGGGTCATGGCCCTGGTCGGAGCCTTCACACTCTGGTTCAGATGCCGGTAGAGGTGTGGCAGATTGGCAGGCTGAGGCCGTCAGGGCCATGCAGGCCTTATGCCAGTATTTAGCCATGTGGGCTGAGGGTGAAGGCTACAAGATGCTACAAGGGATACGTGCAGGATTGCGAAGTCTAATGTTATGTTTAAGTTATTAATGGGGTTCTTCTTTCAGGTGCTGCACCCTGGTGTTGCAAGTGGAGGCGGACCTTGCGATGATAAGAGCAAGGTGGCCTGGAGTGCAGATAGTCTGGTTGGCTATTCTGCCTCGCCATGAAGGGCAACGCCCTGGTGTTACAAGCGGAGGCTGACCTTGTGATGATAAGAGCAAGGTGGCCCAGAGTGCAGATAGTCGGGTCGGCTATTCTGCCCCACCAGGTATGGTGCAATTTGGGAAACCCCCACTAGGCGTAAAGCCAACCGCCAGATGAGGAAGGTCATGGAGGGTGGTTTAGGGCAATTATTGTCGCACCCCAATGTATGGGTCGAGTTCCAGGATCTGTACAGGGCTGATGGGGTGCATCTATCACACTAGGGCAATGAGTTAGTTTAGGTTATTTTATATTAGGTCAGCCTTGGGCTATTAGTGGGGAGCAAAGGTCAAAGCAGAGGCTTGGCCTTGGCAGTGGCAGGTTTATGTGGGCAAGAAACCAGAACCGGTGAGCACCTTACGGCATTTTCCCGTTAGGGAACAGGGGGTCATCAGGAACTGCCTTCGGATTTTAGGGTCCAGGGTGGGGAATAGTGATCACCTCTGGGAACCTCTTAGGGTAAGGCTCCTCTCTGCAATTTGTAAGGCTTCAGGGGTAGGCGCTCCTAGGTGGCAACCAGTTTTGCTGGGCTGCTGGTCGCGAGCCAGATCGCTGGCTCAAGACCGGAGCTGGGTGACCTGCCCGTGAAAAGGGCAAGGAGGTTGGTCAGGGGAGTGACACCTGCCTTGCCTTTTCTGTGCTCACTTAGTTGGTCCCTTGCCGCAATGTTATGTTAAATAGTTAATAAAGTGGCCCTTGTTTACTTCCAAACTGTTGTCTGTCTCGTTATTTCAACTGGGGGGGCAATGGAGCTCCTGGCCTCCCAGCGATGCTGCTGGATGCCGGGGGCTGTTTTGCCACCCCGGAGGAGACTGGGGCAGCAACAGTCACTACGATGCAGCACGTCGTGACATGGGCGGGGGGTGGAGCCGGCCCTGTTAAACTGCCGGGCTCCGCTCCTGCCCAGAAAGTTGGAACTCGTGCTTGCCCACCCTCCTGCTCTGTTCTTAGTGTAGGCTGTTGCTGGCCGCCTATTGAGGCCAGGTAGGAATTTTTCACCTCTAACCAGGATTGGCTGAAAGGGTGGAGGTGTTTTTGCCTACCTTGCACTGACAGCAGTGGATTGAATAGCTGGTTGTGGTGGTCGCAGGGGTCATCTCCTGCAGGAGCGCACAGGAGCGGAGCTCCAGCAGTAAGAAGCCCAGGGGGCGGGCACATGCAACAAGCCCCACCCCCAGCTTCCAGCAGCCCTCAGTCGGGCCATGAGGAGCAAGAAGCA
Source organism: Gekko japonicus (assembly GCF_001447785.1). Taxonomy (NCBI): domain Eukaryota; kingdom Metazoa; phylum Chordata; class Lepidosauria; order Squamata; family Gekkonidae; genus Gekko; species Gekko japonicus. Next base: position 1,021,908 of record NW_015171506.1, on the reverse strand, counting down.
GCCAGGTAAGTTGCAGAGGCCCCCTCCTGCCCGCCTTCAGTTACAAGTTCTCCCTCCTCTGTGAGGACAGATCTGCACATTCCCCCCCCCCAATAGCTAGCAATCCAAAACAGTCCAGTGGAGCCTGAGTGGTGGGTGTTGCCTTCTGACACACGTCCGGTGATGTCAGGGGATGTGGCATATACAAATAAATTATGCTAATAAGTTATGCTAATGAGCTCTTGCACCTCTTTTTCTACAAAATTACCCCTGGGTGGTCGACATATAAATTGGTTGGTCACTTAGCTGGTTTGCGTGAGCAAGAAATCGGAACTGGTGAGCACCTTACGGCATTTTCCCGTTAGGGAACGGGGTCATCAGGAACTGCCTTCGGATTTTAGGGTCCAGGGTGGGGAATGGTGATCACCTCTGGGAACCTCTTAGGGTAAGGCTCCTCTCTGCAAGTTGTAAGGCTTCAGGGGTAGGCGCTCCTAGATGGCAACCAGTTTTTCTGGGATGCTGGTCGTGAGCCAGATCGCTGGCTCAAGACCGGAGCTAGGTGACCCGCCCGTGAGAAGGGCAAGGAGGTTGGTCAGGGGAGTGACACCTGCCTTGCCTATTCCGTGCTTGCTTAGTTGGTCCCTTGCCGCAATGTTATGTTAAATAGTGAATAAAGTGGCCCTTGTTTACTTCCAAACTGTTGTCTGTCTCGTTATTCTGACTGGGGGGGGGCAATTAAATGATATCCTTAGTCATTATTAATGGCACTTCTTCCCACAAACTTCACTGAGGTGCATTCCCATGCCACTCATATGTGTATGCATGTGTATGAGTGAATGACATGCCAACACAGGCAGAGTCAATTGCATGGGGTTTTCCCAACCTCTTATTGTCTAGTTGGGAAGGAGAGACAGCTCACATCGGAAATATCCAAACAAACACCCCACCCGCATGGTTGCAGCATTTCCATTGTGCTTGGCAACATTTGTGATTACACCATGAGGAAGTGGGAGAGGCATCAGTGCCTTTAACTTCTGCATTCAAGAGAAGCAGATGTCCTAGCATGTTGTGACAGAAGAAACCATGTCTGCTCACCTACCATAATGCTGTCAGATACAAGCACCAAATCCTATGGCAGAGACAACAGAAAGCCCTGTTTCAGAGGGAAGATATGTTGGGGTGGATTGAAAGCACATTTTGCATCCAAGGGAGTGGGTGGAATTTTGGCCTGTTCCTTCTCCCACATTGTATTAATACTGTTCCTAAGGGCTCCCTGACCCCTGTGAGCACTGTTGGGAGGGGGCACAGGAAACTGCTGTGGGAAAGTTCCATTCTGAAAGCACAGCTCCACTTGTGGTACTTTAGATTCAACCTTTAACCAGAAAAATAAATTATGTACTATGGGGTATGAGCTAGACGGAAAGATGTTTCAGCTGCTGGACAGAAGGTAGGGAACCTAGTTTTTTTTGTTGATTATTGAACAGTTTATGCATACAGTGAGAACAAACAATAAGAGCATGCTGCCTAATCTCCCCAACCTGACTGTAGTATGAATGGGAATATAAAGATTTTCATATATAGGTTTTTTCCTTCTTGATTGTTCATGTTCATATTTCTCTGGTTTTTATAGATTTGTTCTTTAAGTAATATTTTATTAGGATGTTAGAAAGGCCTGTTATATAGAAGGCTTTCCTCTTGTAGGTCTGATATTGTTAGCAGACAACATAATAGGTACAAGGTTCATGATTCTGTAGTTCTTAGGGCAAACCTTTCAATGTCTGGGTCAGATAAGATTTTAGTCTGATATGAAGAATCCTTGTCCATTATAATTTAGGTTAGGTTAAGGAAACAGTTTGACATAGATATATGTTTCTTTACATCTGGACAATCAGAGGATTATTACTCAAATTACCACTGTCTTTTGTAACCAATTATGCTGTTTGAATATTGTTTTCTTGATGATGTCAGTCCATGTATAAAATATCATGTATTTCCTGAATATGTTCAGAATATGCTCAAGAAGAAGATGAAGAAGAAAAAGAAGAAAGTTGTCAATTTTTGGTTAACTATTTGGTCTAATTGTTTTCCTATTAATTGAGGCATTTTTCCTGAATATGTTGAGAAGAAAGCAGTCAATTTTGATGGGTCCTTTGGCCTAACTGTTTTCCGTATTTCATTACAATAAAATACAAGAACTTCCTCCTCATTTGACTTCATTTTTGACATGGAATCTAATGTGTACAACATGACTTTGAGTCAATCAGTCACACATCAGCTGAGAACTCCTTTCTCAAGCATGTGGGTCCCTGATTCAGACTGGGACCATGACCTACGGGGAGAAGGAGCTTCAGCCTCCCCCATGCTCTTTTCCCAGCCTGAAATGGCCGGCAAGATGCTGTTTGTCCCAGTGCACATGTAGACACACAGCTCCCAACAGTCCCCAATAACCATCTGTTGGGAAACCAGTGTGTCTTTGTGAAGGGAAGTGGGAGACTGAAGCCTCTCCTGTCTGCATGCCACAGTTCCAGTTGAACTAAGGGCCCCAAGTGCTTGGGAAATTAGTTCCCAGAAGACAACTTGCAGCAGACATATGACTGACTGATTCACAGTCAGGTTGAGGCACCTGGTGCAATGCGTAAAACTCTTAACTTTTAGTTTGGCCAGCACTGAAAACACCTTAGAATATTTCAGTTGTATATATTCACACACACAGAATTATATACATCTATATAGTTATTTTGGGGGAAGGTGGCATGGTATAGCTTGATCTCATCAGATCTTGGAAGCTAAGCTGGGTTGGTGCTTGGATGGGGACAACCAAAGATGACTCTGCCGAAGAAGGCAATGGCAAACCACCTCTGCTTCTCATTTGCCTTGAAAGTCGCTTGCTGGAGTCACCATAAGACAGTTGCGTCCTGACAGCACATACAGTTTGAAGTTATAGCTAGAATGCACCTTTTGAAAAAGAGCCCTGTTTAATAAAGGATCCACCCAATCTAGCATCCCATCTATTGTTGCTGTTGAATCGACAACTTCCCAGTTTATAGCTCAGGGCTTTTCTGCATGCTGCACTTAACTCCTGATTTTCTTGTCAGTTGATTCACAAGCACTGGAATTGGTTTGATCAGGGTTCTTCTGCCCATACATGTTTTCACCCTGATGGAGTCAGTTTATTTTCTACTGCACATGCCTTAAATAATAAGGATTTTCAATTGGCATTGCTATTATCATTGTGGCATCACAGCACACCCCTCCTTTTTATCTTTGTGCTTGTTTATATCAATATACTGTTGTAATGATAGGTTAAGCAGGTTCTCTGAATTCCCAGCTTTCTTTCTTTCTTCTTCTTCTTCTTTTTTACACAGTAAGTCTCTAGCACTTCCCCTTGCAGAGATATAAGGAAAAAAAATACTATAAACTAGTAAACATCTCACATTCAAATCTTGGATTCAAAAAAGTATGGGGCATTGCAAAACCATCAAAACTGGCAGAACTTGTTCAGCTGAGATACAGTTGTACTAAAAAGCATATTTTTCTGATAGCTGGAAGTCTTTTTAATCTTGGAGGCAGGAATTATATATGGTATTAAACTTGTACAATTGTGCCTCATTTTTACAGTTAATGGAAATGAGTAAATAGTCAAGACTGAGCTTTAATTATGTAATTATTATATCTGCAAACTTTGAATTTATAACATTGTAATGACTATAGTTTCTGTTGAGGTTGAGTGATTTAACATTGTATTGTACTTTTCTTTTTGGAATAAAACGGGCTAGAGCCTTATTTTGTTTAAAAATCTAGGAATCGAGAGAACCTGCTTAAACTATCATGGCAGCACTATATCAATATATCAATATTTTAGGGCCTTTAAAAATAATCAAAAATGAAATCTCTCATATTTAGGGGGAAGGAGAGGGAATGGTCTGATGACGATGACAGTCCAATTAGCAAAAAGTGTGCTGGAGGTGGGTAGGAGTGGCCAGGACAAAGAAAACCAACAGAAACATTATGTAAGAGGAAAAAGCTGACTCAAAATTGGCTTCCAGAAAAAGATCAGGGTAAAAGCGGTCTCAAAAGAACTGGGGAAAAACTGGAAGGGGAGAGGAACAAAACAAAAACAAAGGCACAAAAATGCATGTGGAACTTGGGATAAAAGGAAGCAGTATAGTTCCAGAACCGACAGGGGAAAAAACCCAAGTGGTAAAGCCCTCATTCTCTTGGCCACTATGCTACACCAGCTGACAGTTCTGCCCTCTCATGATTTTGTCTTTTAAAGCTATCTTAGTTAGTGGCCATCATTATATCATGATGGCAGCCACATCACCTTGCCTGTCTTTGTACAATTGACTACAGAACAGAGATAAAGTGGTCATTTACCTTGAAGGCAAAGAAGTGATCAGTATATTTTTCACCAAACACGAACATAGCACCAGCATCTGTGTATTCCAAGAAAGTCTTAAAAGAAAAAGAAAGAGTAGAATTGTTAAAATTGTACTGACAGTAAAGCCTTCCCAGACACTGGCATGCTAGATGTTTTTATCACACCTAGTTTACTTGAAGTCACTGGATGTACTTCAAAGGTATGCCTCAAAAGCTGGTCCACTGAGAACAATTAGTAGGATTAGGTACAGGCAGGGAAATCAGTAGATTACACAAAATATTTGATTAAGTGATTAATATTTAATTAATTTATTTAATATTTGATTAACTGATTATTTAAAAACAGAGGGTGTGCCAAAGCCCTTTGTAATACCTTTGAAGGGGAGGGGCTATAGCTCAATCCCCAGCATCTCCAGTTAAAGGATCAGGTATTAGGTTGTGTGAAAGACTCTGGAGAGCCACTGCCAGTCTAAGTAGATAATACTGATGGATCAATTGTCTGATTCATTATAAGGCAGCTTCATGTGTGCCACAGAGACCCATGGGTCGTCCTTTCTTTTTGTACCAGGAAGTGCAGCTCACAAGACGTGTATGAGTGCACCATTTCTAACCTGCCTGAGAGAGGGGTCAGGCATAGGAAAGTGGGGCAGGAGTTGAATGCTGCTTGCAGACTGCCAGTTGACCATCCCAGAAGCACCCCGCTGGCCTCTCAGAGGCGGCGGGCAGGAGCGGCTCCATCTTGAAGGGAGCGCAGAGCTGTGAAGTGGCACGGGACAGCAGAGGAGACGGCTCCATGCTTATGAGTAGCCCCCAGTGCGGCAACTTGTTCCACAGCTGTGGTGATGCCACCCGGCCGGGATCAATGCAAGGGGCACCAGCAGCAGCAGCGAGAGTGCGGGGCTGTCCTTCCATCCCCAAACGCCAGGGGTGTGGCTTCCAGAAGGGATTGCTTCCCCCTGACTTTCTGCCGGGGGGGGCTGTCCCAGGGCCCCCAGGCAGGCAGGCAGGCAGGAGCCGTGGCTTCTTACTGTGCCTCCTTGACCCACGCTGGCATTGTGACTCCCCCTGGCCCATTGGCGGCCAGTCCCACGGGAGCTTGCTGGCGCGGACTGCCAGCTGGGGCACCAACGGCACACGGGCGAACTCCCCTCTCCGACAGCCACTGCAGGCTGGGTGAATTCTGTGCTCCAAGGTGCAACCCCCTGCAACCCCCTGGAAGCGACCCCCCTGGCCCCTCAACCATGTCCCGGCCCCCTGCTTCCCCCATGGCCCTGGGCATTGTGGTGCATGCTTTGGGTGGGCTGAAGCCCGGGGGAGTCTGCCGCGAGAGCCCGTCCCTTGCACAGGGATGTCAGGCTCGGGTGTCAGGCCTGTGTGGCCTCTTACGTGGGAGTAGTGCCATTTCATTTAAGGCTGCTTGTGAGGGGGGGGGTGCCACAAGCTAGCCTTACCTAGTGCGCAAATAAACCTTGGGCTGACCCTGCCTGCAGTACTATATTTGCGTATGGCTAGTGACCAAGGTTAAAGGGATTATGAAGAAAAACACCTCAGAGAGTTAAAAATGGGATGGGAGTAGAGGGAAGACATTTCCCTCTCTTTGGTATCCCACAAAGGAAATAAAAGTGACTTCACCTGATTGATTTACTGTCTTTCATCATAGTGGTGTCCAGACTGCTTCCTCATTCCCTAGCCAAGATTCACAGTAGAAAGCACTGTGTCAGGTGCAAAGGCTGGTATACGTGACTGTGAAGTAATCTTCGTTTTACTCATTTAAAAACCTTAAGAGCCTCTATTCTTCTGACTTTTGCAATATCAGAACTACTGCTACAGCTTCAGAAAAAACATATAGCAAAAGTGATGTCAGTTATTGGGAAAGGCATTGTTGATCTAGTGAAGCCCACCATTATATATTTTCTGGGGAGAAAATATATAATTTGCAGCTGCTGTGAAACTAGGTCCCACAAATCTGGGTTCAGCTGGAAATGCAATTTAGGACAGGATCTGCTTTGCTATGTTATTAACTGGCTTGGATAAGTTGAAAAGATCTTCCTGAGAGTCAAGGCAAAGTGTCACATCCTCCGGAAGGGGCACAAAATACACGAGCTGTGGCTGGAGAAATCCAACATACAGAAAAAATGGGGATGGAATCTTTTTATTTAGAAAGGAGAAGGAAAGGAAACAATTTGGTGAGAATGCCATGGAGGGTTACTTAATAGAAAATAGAGACTGGGCTACCTTTTCAGCCAAGGTGAAAGGGAAAGTGTATTCTGGTAACTTAAAATGTATTTACTTACCTTTTTTCTATTAGATTTTTAGATTTAGGGGAACCAAAATATTTTTACTTTGATCAAAATGCTGTATTTTGTATTCTTTTAAGATGGGTATCTGTCTTAGTCTGTCTGTAGCAGTAGAAAAGAGCAAGAGTCCAGTAGCACTTTAAAGACTAACAAAATATGTGGCAGGGTATGAGCTTTCGTGAGTCACTGCTCACTTCTTCAGATACAGCTAGAATGGGAGTCCATCTGTCCTATTTATTGGAAAGTGGAGTGATTTCAGATGCCTAATGACATTAGCATGCAAATGACAATAGCAGGTGAATGACAACAGCAAGCGTGATTGGATTTAGATGAGATATGCAGAGAGGTATAGGCGTGGAGAAATCAGCATTGGTAATGAGACAGGAAACCCAGGTCTCGATTCAATCCAGGTGGATGCATTGTCTTGAGCTTCATTATCAGTTGCAATTCAGCAGTCTCTCTTTCTAACCTCCCTTTGAAATTCCTCTGCAAGAGAACTGCTACTTTTAGGTCAGCAACTGAATGTCCTGGAAGGTTAAAATGTTCCCCCACTGGCTTTTGAATGTTGTGGTTCCCAATATCAGACTTATGTCCATTAATTCTTTGTTGAAGGGACTGGCCTGTTTATAATTTCAGTAGCTTCTTGGAAAATGCCAGTCCAGTCCCTGTGGGGTGTGGCAATTAATTAAGGAGGTGTGGCCCTGAGATGCCCCACCGTGGCTACAGGCCCAGATGCTGGCACTTTGCCTGGTAATTCCATCTTGGGATATCCCTCCCCCCTTACACTCACACAGCCACCAATATGGGTTTCCTTCCCACTTTCTAAGTAGCACCCACTGCTGCAGATGAGCATTCGTTGCTGGTATAATAAACACTTTTTTTTTTAAACCCGCACCATTACTTACCTGCACTTGGCCACCAAGCCAATTAAAAGCATCAAATCCAAACTTTGTCCTCAAGGTAAGTACTCCAAGAACAAATTGCAGGCCTGTTCCCCAGATGACTGGCCTCCATACAACCTGGCCATGCATTAGAAAGAAAGAAAGACATGATTAAAACTATTAGATATAGAAACAATATGAATGTTGCTACATTGGGTATAATCGCAATTGATTGATTTAGATCAGGGGTGTCAAACATACAGCCTGCGAGCCAGATCTGGCCCCTGCAAGGCCCCAATCCAGCCCAAGAGCAACTAGCTGTGTGCTGCTTCCTGTTCCTTACATCGCAACTCCTTCTGGTCAGTCTCTCCTATTTTCTTCTTCAGAGGAGAGAAAGAAAGCCTTCCCTTGATTGGCTGAGGGCTGCTTCCCCCCTTCTTCTCCTCTGAGGAGGGAGGGGGGGGGAAAGAGCCAGAGGGGGGGGAATGGCATCTCAGTCGTGGGACTTTTAAGAAGACCAGCAATGTTTTATTCCAGGTATAAGCACACTTTTTCTTCAGAGAGAGGGGAGGAGGGGGAGGAGGAGGGAGGCAGAGAAAGCATGCCGGGGATGGGGGAGTCCCATGGTACTCGGAGAGATTCCCCCTTTCCATTTTTAACAGATTGGGGGTGGGAAGAAACCTGACAGCGTGCATTCCTTATTAGTGAAAGGGAGCAAGAGTACAGCATCACCTTAACAACTAACAGAATTTGTGGCAGGGCATGAGCTTTCATGAACCACAGCTCACTTCTTCAGATACAGCTGAAATGTGAGTCCATCTATCCTTATATCTTGGAGAGTGAAGTGATTTCAGATGCCAAAAGACAATAGCAGGCATTGGTAATGAGAAAAGGTCTCAGTTCAGTCAAGGAGTTTGCATTGTCTTGAGATTCATGATCAGTTGCAATTCAGCAATCTCTCTTTCTAATCTCCCTTTGAAATTCATTTGTAAGGGAACTGCTACTCTTAGGTCAGCAACTGAATTCCCTGGAAGGTTAAAATGTCCCCCCACTGGTTTTTGAATGTTTTGGTTTCTAAAATAGTAGAAAGAGTAAGCATCCAGTAGCACCTTAAAAGACTAACAAATTTGTGGTAGGGCATGTGAGCCATATAATTTTTCTTGCTTTAATTTAATCAGTTTCCTAGGCAATAGTATTAGGTCAATTTAATAGAATTGGTCAAGTATGGCCAATGAAGACATAAGAAAAAGCCCCTAGAGTACTGGCACATTGATTTTCACTTCCACTGCTGTTAGGAATACTCTGTGGGATTATTGGTTAAAACTTTGTGTCCCCCCCATATGAATCTGCTCATCAGATTACTGCATAAATTTTCCCCATCTTCAGAGATGAGGCAGATTGTAACTGGAGCTTCCCACCAAGAGACACTTGCCTGGTGCTTTCTCTTTATGTGCCAGGGAAAGTCCTTCTTGTTTGTCTGACCTTTTAACTACATAATGGTAGTGGTCAGACAGTGTACATTCCAAATTCTGACCATGCCTCCAATTTGATCTGGGTTTTATTGTGCCGGAGAATTTTGATCAAACATCCACCCATAACCTGTTTCACCACATGCTTACCCTGTGGTTGCCTGTCCAGATTAATGTCTCACAGCAGCCATGGAGTGGGTGGTCAGGCAACCTTTTAAAAAACTGGTAGTTTGCGCATGCACATAAGTGTGCATTCAAAGCACAAAGCAGAATTATCTGTTGCTCATGCATGCACAAAAGTGCCTAATTGAGGCACTGCTCTCTTTGACAGCTCTGCAATCGGAGATGCACTTATGCACACACTGCTAACTGCTTCAAAAAAAAGGGTGTGAAAATGGAAGGGAAGGTTCAGACTTCCCATATGGCTTGAGTTTGCAACAGGAAGGTTCAGTTATCCAGAAATGTGGGGTGAAACTAGCTCTATCTTAAAGACTGGACTTTTCCAGGAATCAAATAAATCTGATTTGGAGAGGGGTGAGAACGCATGGCTGACAACTGGGAAATGGGACAGAGATGTTTAAGAACTGCAGGTAGACATCTTCCTCTGGCTTGGCCTCCTTTTCTGCCAGCTCAGTTTCATGGACTCTGGGTTCCGTGGTCATATGCTCCACCAAATCTTCCCCCACAAACATGGCTACTGGGGTATAATTGTGCACAGCTACCTTTCACGATCCACTCCAGCCTTCGTAGATGATTGGTAACTGGGCCACAGGGTGCACGATCCCTTTTGCTTCATGCAGATGCCTTACTCGCCTCTCTTCTCCTGGGAGGAGGTACTTGGGACTGATTAGAGAGCGATGTACTGTAGTTGAGAGGGAACCAGTATCTCGTCAGGCTGCTACTTCTTGGCCATCCACCCGGACCTTCTTCAGGTGGCACTGGGGAATATACTCCGGATCGAATACAGGAGGAATGGCTTGGTTGGTTTCTCGCATCATGCCGTGCATGCTGGTTCTGCCCTTATGGCACTGCTTCCAGATGTGACCTAATTAGTTACAGGCAAAACACCGGGGCACTCTCCTCTCCTCACGTGGTGACTTCACTCTGGCATTTGAGGGAACATTCAGCTGCTGTTGTGGCGGCTCTTCTTTCACCTCTGACAGCTTACCAGACCGAGGTAGGGACTTAGGAGACTCCCTCTTACCCCAGTCATGAGGGGTGCTGTACCTCTGCCCTCCGTAGGCTTCAGCCAGTTGCTCAGCCCACTGTCCTGCTTCCTGATACAGAGGATATTTCCTTCTATGCCCTTGTACATCAGCATCTGGAGGAAGTGAAGGTGGGTCTCTTCTCAACTTTGCCATTTTAAGCTCCTGCACCATCCTCATTCTCTCCAGCTCCCCTCCCTCTCCCTCTCTCCCTCCCTCTCCCTCTCTCCCTCCCTCTCCCTCTCCCTCTCCCTTTCCAGCTCTCTCTGGGCTGCGTTCTCTTCTTTCTCAAGTTCCATCTGCTTAATTTGCAGCTGGAGACGCAAGACCTCTGCACTTGGGGTTGCCATCTCTCCGTCTGCTTTCACCTGAGACATCTGATCAGCAGCCCCTGCTCTGGTCCTGCTTCTAGGCACCAGTGTGTCCTCTGGCTTCTGTCTCCCGGAATGGAGGAAGGTACACTGCCTAACTCTAGCCTCTCTGTCCAGTTGACCTGACAGCTAGAAATAAATAAAACCCCTTTACAACACTGTTATAAGACCTCTTGGTCTTACCAGCACCTTAAAAAAAATGTGGCTTCCTGCAGGCAGACAAAGGGAAGAAGGAAAAAGAATTCTTCTTTTAAATAAACCAATTATGCTCTGCCTCTCCAGGTCAACATCTGGCACATCCCACTGCTAAAAGCCACCATGTCATGACCCCCAGGGGGGTCACCACCTTCGTCTGCCACCACTCTGGACTTAGGGTCCCTTGGGAAGGCCCAGAGTACCCTCCCAAGCCCAACCAAAATGCCCATTTTAAGCCGAGAAAATATAGGCATGATGACCAGGCAGAGAACATTAAACAAATGGTTTATTAACACAGTAATGGGGCATTGAAAACAAGACAAGGTGCTTAGTGAGAGACAAGACCGCAGAAGAGAAAGAACACAATTTTTACAGCACACACAGTTTTTCACAGTCTCTTCACCCAATCCCTGGACACTGATTGGCTACAACCATCGCTAAGGATTGTGGGGATTTTAGGCTATGTCTGCTTTCCACTGCCATGCAGGTCTCTCCTGCTCCCAGGCTGCACTAGGCCTTGCTCCCAGTCCTGCACAAATCATGACACATGCATTTTAAATCTGCAAGGCAACAGTGGCAATATCAAATCAAATAGCTCGTCTGACCACAACCAATATGTTTTTATGCTGTTGCTTTTTAAGTTGATGTTCAGTACTGTAAAGAAAATGCTTTCTTAATTTCAGATGCTTGTTTAACCTTTGATTCAGGTCTTGTATGGGGTCGGTAATAAAACCTTCCTTAGTGACAAATGACTGAATCTTTTCCCTAAAGATAGAGATAGCTCGGAGAAGAAACTTAGTGACCTTGGGGAATTGCTTGCAGCTGTGGCTGATAAGAAAGGTCCTAGTGCTGACCATTAGGCATATTCCAACCAATTAACCCTGCAACACCTGCATGTGGGAGGAACGGAGGTTATACTGCAGAATGAGTTTTGGTTCCCCCTCCCTGCTTGACTATAATGGGATAAGACTATTATGGGACATCTTGAATATTATGGGTAATAAGCTTATTCTGGGATGTCATTTGCATAGCAACCTGAAAAGCTGACATCACTTTTCTGGCCCTTCATTGGGTAAAGGCCTAACCCGGTGAGAGACCAGATTCCTATAAGAATAAGCCCAATTCAGCTAAGCCTGGTGCTAAAGACATGTTTGCTTGTCAACAGTATCAGAGCAACCCAGTAATGGTACTCCATTTTGTCTGTGCCTGGATGGGCTAAGAAATGACTATCTTGTATGCTGACCAACTTCTGGAGAGGTAATGTTGAATTGCTGCCTCATGTTGTAGTTAGGCTGGAAAAGCTAAGCTTTGTTATTTTCTAAACCTGCGCAATCTTGTGTTGTGAAACTTGCACCTAAATAAAGTAAATATATTTTACTTTGATACTTTGTGTGTTATTTGTGCTACCTAATCTCAAAGCTTAAATCCTGTTTGTCTTAGACCATTGACTACTACTACCAGAAAGCTTTCGTTTATTTGTGACTTTTGAACTGAAGCTACATTCTGCAGACTTGTCTTGTGTTTTGTAAGTTCCATAGCCAGACAGGAGCTTTGGGTCTTTTTTCTCCTGGACTGTTGGGAACTGTTCAAAAAGACCTGGTGGCAGATCTACCTAAAGAGTTGTGTTCTGTATTTTGTTTTTGTCCCTTTTATAGAGCAGGAAATAGAACATTTTTCTCTCCCCTTTTGTTTTGCCCTGTTTAGAATAAAACAACTATTTTTACTAGTACATTGATTTTAATTTTGCTTGTTTTTATAGATAATAATGGTCCCGGTCACATGGAGAAATTACCTCGGGATAGGCACGACTGCCAGGCGGATTAAATGGGCACGATCATACGGAAACATCTGGGAAGCATCGCCCACCCATCCCCAGCCCGTAGCTTACCGCCAAAAATCTGGAGTGAAAAAGTACTGCTCACGAGCTACTAGCAAATGGTTTGCCACGGGCTGCAGATGGACTGTCTCCGTCTGATCGCCCCAGCGCACTCCTTTTGCCCCGTTGAAGTGCTGCAAGAACCATGCGCTGACAAAAACAATGCGGTTTGCCACTGTCGTGTCTGATCGCGTTGCAGTGGCTCAAATTGCAACGGCGCTAATAGCCGCACCTCCTCCCTGCGTTATCTGGCCCGTGTGACCGGGGCCAATATTAGATTTCTCTGAAGTTTTCTGAACTGAAATGTGAGCTATAAATAATTTAAATCAAGTTAATCAAACCACTGTTCTGGAAAGTTTTTGCAATGGAACTGGTTTATCAGAATACATATGCCTGAGTAATTCTTGCCTACATTGCTTATTTCCTTAGACTGAAGGAGATTTGAGACAGTCTTAGAAGGCAGTTCTGTGAGCTATGATGAACCGGGCAGAACTTTGGGAGAGGACCCTCCTGGATTGCCGGCTGGGTAGTCAGAGTCACCAGCCCGGTATCATATGAGGTCTCTACAGAGGACGTTCAACTTCTGAAAAAACATATCGACTAACTTAGGCGGTGACAGCTCCCGGAGGCTGAAGAGCAACCCCAGCTCGAGGGACTGGGACTCTATGCACTGCAGGCCAGCGCTCAGCCCAAACTCCACCGCACAGGTGAGCCCCCACCGGTTGAGCCCCCGGCCACACCGCCAGAACCCGAAGAGCTGCTGCTGCCCTCGCCACAACCAGACATGGTCAGCCAGCCAGAGGCGGCCATAAGTAACCCCGTGCCAGTGCCCAAGCATTCCCTCTGAGAGCGCAGACCCCCTGCCTATCTGCAGGACTATGTAACATAGGTTGAATTGGAACTAAGGGGGGAGGGGTGTTATGTATGTGGACCGCCACCAGGGGTCCGCAGCTAAGCAGGAGCTTGGTCCCCAAATACAAAGGGGACCTAGGATCCTAGTCCACTTAGAGTCCACCAATAGCACCCTTGGTGGGAAATTCAAACCCTCCAATGGGGACAGAGGTGTGCCGGGTGGAGTTTATATAGTTGGCCTTGCAGGGCCGTTTTTCTTAGTCTTGTTGTGAAGTACAATAGACGTGTCTGAACGCATGTCCTAGTCCGAGTTCTCCATGCATCAAACCCAGTACTTTTCACTAGAGTTGCTCCTGTGGCTGTTGCAGCATCTCAACAGGAGGGTGTGTGGTGTCCCCATCTTTTTCCTCCACATCATGCAGGAGAAGCGATCTGGAGAAAGATCTGCTCCACTGTGGAACACCCTGAGCAGTCTTGTCTCTCTCTGCTGCTTAACCCGTTCCATATTCCATGGCTGAGAGTTGCTGCCTGCTGCACAAGGGTGAGGGCAGTTGCAGAACCTCCTCTTACCCAGCCTGGCAGGTGCATGCATTGCAGCCATGCCCCTCCCTCCCTCTCTCCTCCATGGTTCTGCCTGCCCTGCTGGATGCACAGCTACAGGTAGCATTGTTGCCAGCGTTCAGGAGTAATCCAATCCACACTTTGGAGTTTGCTTTCAATGAATTTACTGCAACAGGCTTTTTCCGAAAAAAGACAATAACTGACTAGAGGCCACTAATACAACAAAGAGGCCTTCAGAGCTCAAGCACTACTAACACATAGCAGACAACGAAAACAACAAGAGGTAGGCTGAACTGCAAGAGAAAAACATTCAACAAACCCTAAACACTAGAGAATGTTCCACGGCTCCCCCTAGGGTACAAGTGGACTAAACTATGCTTTCAGCCGTATTTACAGTAATTGGACTCTTAGCAGGCTGTCACTTCTCCAACAGGCATCAAGTGGCTGCTGAATCTGGAGGAAAGGAGGAGCTCAGTTGGTGGCAATTGCCTAGTCAGGACAAGCCCTGCTTAGATGAATACCAAAGGGTAGGAGTGGATTAAAGCACAGCATTGATTAATGACTGATAGATATGACTTGTGACTGATTTAATTGTCTATTTAAACAACTGCCTCCTGAGTGGAGCCATTACCCAGCAAGGATGGGGGGAGTAATAGAATAATTGGGGCTGTGTGAGAATGTCACCAGAACCAGGGCTTTCTCAGTGGCGGCCCCAACCTGGTGGAATGAGCTCCCAGAGAACATCAGGGCCCTGCAGGACCTTTTACAGTTACACAGGGCCTGTAAAATGGAGCTCTTCCACCAGGCTTTCGATTAGGGGTTGCCAGTGATGAGTGTGCCCTGGAACACCGTCTGGTCTGAAATTTTAAAACACCCTCGGGCTTGAGATTCCGCTGGACACTACCCCTATCGTTGGATGGGATTTGGATTACCGCCATTTCTCTTGGGTTAATTGCAACTGGTGTTGCTTTAATTGGTATGGTATTTATTAATTGTTTTAACTTGGTTGTTTATGCTATTTTAATGTTGTTAGCTGCCTTGAGCCAGATACCTGGAAAGGCGGGATATAAATATAAATAAATAAATAAACACGTGTGCATGAAAAGTGTGTTCTGCTGTCCTGTATGGCTAGGAAAGAATACAGTGAAACAACCATGCACAGATTGTCAAACAGTTGAACCAATCATTAAAAAATAATCTCTTCATTTGCGACTAGTGAACAAGACATGAGTTGAACTGGCGTGTTTGAATATTCCGAAAAACAGGAAGTCAAGATTCTCTATATTCGGCACAATGTGGCCGAATTTATCCAGTGCTGGATGGGGATGCTATTTCCCACTTGCCTAGGAAATATGTCTGTAAACAAAAGGAAGTGGGACAGAATTGCTGCCATGGTAAATGAAGTGTTAAACATCTACCACCTGTAGTTTTTACCCAGCAGATGACCCTGGTCCTATTTTTCCTGCTGGCCACAAACGTGAGGCTAGGAATCCTCATCTTGCTGCCAGATGTCTAGTTCTGTACCAGTAGATATGACTGAGAGATGCTGAGCCAAAAATGAATAAAAATGTTTTACAATCCCTCTTGGCAAATGCATGTACTGAGCTTGAATGTTCACATTTCATTAATTATTTGTTAGTAAAAATATAGATGGAGATGCATTTTGGCAGTAAATGTGGACCATAAACAGTAGGGGGGAAGTCCAAAGAGTACTTTTTTACACAGTTGGCACAAAGCAATTACACATGAAGATCAAAAAGACAAAAGGAAAAAAAATGGAGAGGAATCCCGAACACTCACTTTAGTTGGGTATTTAGAGAAGACCAGCATCAGGAAAACATACATTACAAGTCCACCAAAGGAGATGAGTTGATTGGTTCCTTGTTTGGCAGTGTCAAAGATTAGCCAGCACACAAGGGCAGTGACTAGAGCTGTCCACACCACCCTAAATGAAAGGATGTCACAGAAGGCAATGCAAGATATAAGAAAAGCAACCATAACTGTGATCTTATCTCATTTAGCTTTCTAATGTGGACAGTTACTGCCCTCATGCACAACCATCTACCTCCAAGGCAAATATAGCACACCTCTCATGCCTACCAGGAGCAATGTGTCCTCAATTTCTGCTGCTTGTCTGAAACAGCAGTAATGGCAGCTGTCAATCATCTGACAGGCCACAGTAGAGGGTTAGTGAGCTGTGCTTGGCTTGCAGGATAACAAGTTGAATAGTTCTGTTCAGGGGTCATTTTCTGCGGGAGCACACAGGAGCGGAGCTCCGGCAGTAAGGAGCCCAGGGGGCGGGCACATGCAACAAGCCCCACCCCCTGCTCCCAGCAGCCCTCAGTTGGGGCACAAGGAGCAAGAAGCAGCCGGGTAAGTTGCAGAGCCCCCCCCCGGGTACAAGCTCTCCCTCCTCTGTGAGGGCAGGTCTGCACGTTTCCCCCCCCCAATAGCTAGCAATCCAAAACAGTCCAGTGGAGCCTGAGTGGTGGGTGTTGCCTTCTGACACACTTCCGGTGATGTCAGGGGGTGTGGCATATGCAAATAAGTTATGCTAATAAGTTATCCTAATGAGCTCCTGCACCTCTTTTTCTACAAAATGACCCCTGGTTCTGTTACTTACCACTTAGTAGTGACCAGATACAGTTTAAGGAAGCTTACAGTATAAAAATCCTTAAGATCAGTATTCACATATTTTCTTAGCATGGTTCCTTTATCTGTATCAATTTCATGACAGTCAGAAATTCACCAAGCCCTGGAAATGGGAAAATTTCAGCCGTTGAATTTCTGCTTGCCACAAAGTTGCCAAAGACAGGTTTGTATAGAAACACTGTCAGCCCTACTAAAGTTATATTCCACCTTTTTATTTAAATTGAGTAGGGTCACTTGTTCATTCATTGCTCAGATAGCATAAGTTGGAGCAGATTCCAGGAAGTTTTATTCTTAATGCTGGTGTCTGGGAAACTGAGGAACCAATAACTTGTAAGTTGAGTATGGTACATAGTTTAGGCTGCTTACACACCACTGAAGTCAATATGATTTAAACAGTTTAAGCATTAAGCTACATATACAAAGATGTTGAAAAAAGCCTTGTGGGTGGCACTGTGAGAATGCCCTTTGTGTGTTTTTGAATGTATGAGTCACTGTAACATATGTCCAGTGCTGATATATGACTGCTGGCTGTTTTGCATCTGCCTTCTTCTCCTGCCGCAGGAATGTTAGGAATGCCAGTGTCCAGGAGGGACTTGGAAATCCCCCTGAATTACAAGTGATCTCCAGGCTGCAGAGATCAGTTCTCTTGGAGGAAAGAGCAGGTTCAGAAAGTGGGCTGTATGGAAACACATCCCTACTGAGCTCCCTCTCCTCCCCCCACTCTGCCCTCCCAAGGCAATCAGCCTTTGGCTGCAGGGCACACTGTGCTCTCACACTTGGGAGTAAGGCTCTTTTATCTTGGAGTTCCTTCCAGGTCAAAAGACACTGAGGCTGTGGTCACACACACTAAATAATCCACTTTCAGACCACTTTCCAACTGGATTTTTACTGTGTGAACTGGCAAATTCCAGTTGGAAAGTGTACTGAAAGTGTATTGAAAGCGGATTATATAGTAGTGTGTGTGACTGCAGCCCGAATGAGGTTTTTACTGTTAGACCACTCACATATTCACTTGGATATGAACCTTCACTGTTCCAGGTCTCTTTATGTTCTTGAGATCATATGACTATTGCATGGTATGAGGTCCTGGCAGAAATAAAATTTACCCTAGAAGAATGTTTTTAAATGCCAGGAAAAATACTCGACTCACAGAATTAATTAATGTTAGTTAAAAGTCTTTCAATCTCTGTAATATTTCCTGTCTTAATATAAATAAGATATGCCAGATGTTATAGTACCAACTGTATGGATCTACTTTTCCTACTTAACACTTACACATTTTATCCCGGGTAAAGAAACTTTTATTATGAGAAGACAAGATTCACTGAAAAAGACAATAATGCTAGGAAAAGTTGAAGGCAGCAGGAAAAGAGGAATGAGATGGATTGATTCAATAAAGGAAGCCACGGTCTTCAGTTTGCAAGACCTGAGCAAAGCTGTTAAAGTTAAAGAAATAAAGTTACATTATTTCATAGGGCCGCCATAAATCAGAAGCGAGTTGATGGCACTTTAACACACATACAAGAAAGAAAACTTTGAAATATGTCAAGCTCCAACACCCCAAGGTACTTGGCATTCATAAAACCATTCCTATTTCTTTTGTGCTAAAATCATGGTTTCAGAAAAAATAATAATAGCATTATGATAATAAAGAGATAAAATGATAGAATAAGGCTTTTCCTAACTCTGCAAAGAAAGAAAATCACTGTACGTACCATTTCAGCCAAAACCAGTGTGCTTTTAGAAACCTTCCACAAGGGGAAAAAAAATCGGTAAATCTCTCCTCGTATCTGGCCATCAAAAAGTCCCAGCAGATGAAAAAGATTCCCGTGACAGTGAGTACAAAGAGGGCCAAGGCTCTGTGAAAATTCAAGGTACAGGCCGCAATTACCATTGCCAGATAAGCTGTTATGGAAACAAGCACAATCCCATCAGATATGTCTAGTGCCTATGGTATCTGTCAGCCCAGTCTCCTCCCCAAACAAAATCGACCCCCAAATGCCTTTGTCACAATTATCCAGGCTTTGTTTGGAAAACAGCCCTTCAAATAGCCTGGCTTGTATTTGTCAGTGCTCTTATCTATGCAATCTTCACTTCTATTAGGCTCCATCTTGAGAAAAGAACAAAGAAGACAACAGTTTTTTGGGGGAGGGGGAAGTAACTTTACCTGAAAAAAGTTGCTTTGTAAAACAGAAAGTACTGCCTGAAGTTTAATTAGACCCAAAACAATCTATCTAGAACATAGACCCAGAAGAAGGGTTTGCCACATTTCTTTGACAATTTTTATAAGTTATTTCTTACTTATATGTGTGAGCGGATTTAGGTATATTTTAAATTCCGTATTGCTTATCACAGGAGTTGAGCTATAAAAAAAATCAGCACCTGGAGGTAATTTATGGAGACCTTGTTTGCTGTTCTCTCAGTGTTTGAGGTACAGTGAGTGGTCATATGGCCTTGTCTTCAGGTACTAAATTAAGGCACGTCTGGCAGCTGTACAGGGGCTTGGGAAATCTTCAAATTTCCATAATTGGTGCTGATTATTTTTCCAGATTGCTGCTGTTTATTGTATGTTTTTATTTGGAAAAGTGTGTATTTTATATTGTTCTGGACTTACAGACCAGCAAATGGGCAAGTGGGCATCTTGCTGGTGATGGAACACTGGAGGTGGGCAAGACAGGAGACTGCTGCCTCGCCCAAAATATGGCACCTGAACAATGGTGCCTGGTGCTTTCATGGTAGAACTGGATCTGTGGTAGACCTGGCTCAGTACCATGGTCATGTACATTCAAGATTATGTTGCGCCTGAGTCAAATGGTATGGTCTCAAGGTTAACTTTGTCCCTGGCCTCTGGTCCAATCAGGTTTTTAAAAACAACAACAAAAAACCCCAAAAATACACAAAAAGGAAATTATTTAAATTGAATTTAGTACCATTGATGGTAGCATGTTTAGAAAACATTGCTTCCAAAGTTATTTGCATCTGAACACTACTGACCTCTGCAAACAGAAATTTTTGATCATTTTCTCACACCTTCTTCTCATGTGTCACAAATCCAAGTAGAAAAATATAACTACATTCTACTGGATCAAAACGTCTAGTCCAGTAGACTGTTTCCTACAGTAGCCAATCAAATGTCCCTAGGAAGCCCCCAAGCAGGGTGTATAATACTGTTCGGGGAGAAGAGAATATAGCACAGACAATATGTTGTCGAAGGCTTTCACGGCCGGAGTTCATTAGATGTTGTAGATTTTCTGAGTTGTGTGGCCGTGGTCTTTGGCATTGTAGAACCTGACATTTCGCCAGTAACTGTGACTGGCATCCTCAGAGGTATAACACAGAAAGATACTCCATCTTTCTGTGTTATACTTCTGAGGATGCCAGTCACAGTTACTGGCAAAACATCAGGTTCTACAATGCCAAGACCACGGACAACTAATAGCACAGACAGATACTGTACTCTGCACAAGAAGACACAGTAGCCTTGAATGCCATTTTCTGTCTGAAAGGCAGATCACAATTTAAAAATAAACAAAGTTTCTATAGTTCAATATTATTTAAGGAAGAAAATAATAGTTACTAAGAATATGCAGGCAATGCAGGCTATCTGGTGCCATTTGAATGACAGCAGACCTGGACTGGCCAGTTATCTGCAGACCACAGTCCAGGATAGGGTCACTCATTCAAGTATAGCAAATCTATCTGGGTCAAGGAAGACAGTTTGGAAGACACAAAGAATCTAATGGAAGAAAATTAAAACCATGACTTAGCAAAAGCAATCTTTTATACTGCTTGTGTGGTTTGGCAATCTAGACAGAATTGGCTTTCACTCAGGGGCTTTCATGATACGGTAAGTGGATACATTTTTGGCTTGCTCAGTTTGAAGGCATATGAAAGGGAGGAAGTCTCTGTGATCACTATAGTAAAATAAGATCAGTTGGCTTTGTTGTTGTTGCACACAAGTCTCTGAGTTCTTCAGACAACAACAGAATTGATTACAAAAAGGAACAATTTATTTGCGGGGGATGTGTTCCAAGAATGCTGCCTGCAAATTAGAAGATGCTAAAATCTGCTGAAGGCTCTGTGAATCAC
Source organism: Gekko japonicus (assembly GCF_001447785.1). Taxonomy (NCBI): domain Eukaryota; kingdom Metazoa; phylum Chordata; class Lepidosauria; order Squamata; family Gekkonidae; genus Gekko; species Gekko japonicus. The sequence goes on along the minus strand of NW_015171506.1, from coordinate 1,001,101 downwards.
TCAATTATCTTCAATAGACTTTGGAATGGATGCCAAGTCTGGTTGCTTACCTAGTTTTATGCAAATAAATCGATATATGATATCCTTCCTGATAATGTGCCTGGGACAAAATAAAGTGTGGTTTCTTCTGCATTCCCGAGATGCAGGAGGAGGTGGCAGCAACAGAAAAGCTAATGAGTGTAGTATGTATCAGCACCAGATTCGCTCATGCTAGGGATAACAAGATATTAATGCTTCAAGAGCAAATGTATTCATTTGTGTTTTACTTCACAATGAATGGTTGTGAAGGCAGCTGTTCTTGAAGGGATTGGGATTAGGCAATCTTTGTCAGATTGGGTAAATAGTTTAATTTTAGCAGTATTCTTGGACTCTGCAGGTTGGTATGGTTGCCAGGAATACTTTCTATCATATCCACATGGAGCAGAAACTGTTCCCTTTTCTTGAGCCTACTGACCTAGCCATGCTGATGCATGCGTGCGTAAACTCAAGGTTGGTCCACTGTAACGTTGCCCTACAGGACTGTTCAGAAACTTAAACTGGCACAAAATATTGCAGTAGATCCATCATGAGCTCATTCATTGGCTTCCTGGGGAACTGATGGATGCTGTGGGAGAGAGTAGGATGTTGAGTCATCCAAGGACAGCATGGCTCAGGGGCACAGCACAGCTGGAAGAGTGGGGTCCAAAGCCCAGGCAGGCAAGTGTGCACTCAGAACCCCCCAGCCAGCCATTTTAGGAATTTTGTAGCATGTGAACATGCCTGTACACAAAGTCCTGCCTTGTGTACTTTTTCAGCATCCCAGGGATGAAGGTGGATGCTTACTGAGCCAGCCTGGCTGCTGATGAGGAGTGAATGGTAGACCCCACTGCTGGGTAGGGAACTCCTATACTCCCCAACAGCTCTCAGATATGAATCTAGCTCTGTCATGATAGAGAGAGTACAACTCTCTCACTGACTTGTCTTCTGGTGCTCCAGCCACAGCTCTCCTTTCTCTTCTTCTTCCCTGAGTAAGGTAGGATGTATCAGTGAACTGCCCGCCCTTGGCAAGCATGATAGCCAAGGAGACATTGGAGATGGGGCAACTGCTTGGTGCTTGTACAGTGATGATCATGCCTCTTATAATGTCATATTTGTAACTCCAAGGAAGGGCTGCTAACCCTACTCCAGACCTCCTTGAGGATCTCTTCACTGAGACATGTAGAGGTTTTGAGTGTCTCCAAGGCTGCAATCCTAAACACACTTCTGAGCAAGCCACGCATGTTGGAGTTGATCTGAGAAGTGGATGACAAAGACGTGGGGTCGGAGTGATACTTACTTTCCCCTGGACCATTTTAGCTTCCCTATCCACTCCTGGTTTCCAAGCTAATTTCTAGATACTGGTTCTCTTATCTATAAAGCCCATCACCATCTGGGGCCTATAAAATTGAAGGGCCTCACCTTCTTATATACACCTGCTTCATTAACCCTACAAGTTTCTGCTGACAGTCCCATCTAACCACCAACTTCTTCTCTCCTCTCCTCTGTTAGCCCCCCCCCCCTCAACAGAGGCACCAGCATTTGAAATGACCCTTTGGAGAAGATGCATGTTCTTCCCTGCTTTCTGTATTTTAAAAGGCACACCAAACCATGCTGTTTTGGAGGCCATTAAGTTTCAAGCCATGGGAACTGGACATAATTTCTTGATATTAATTTGCTAATGTTTTAACTGGTACATTTTGTTTCCTGTTAAGTGATGTGGTGGATATGGTGGAATTTTGTTTTAAATACCTTGATTTTAATTTGGTTAGCAGCTTGGATTATTGGAGGAGTGGGCTGTTGTTCTTTTAATATAATGAGATGGCCACCTGACAGATTCAAGATGGGATGGAATGACGCAGTAACGATATTATAAGCATGGGGTTTCAAAATGGTATGGTATGGATCCATTGTCTTGAATACAACCCCTTTCAGTTCTAGATCATTGTACAGAGTGCTGCTTGATGTCAAGTTTACTTAAAATGGTTAAAAATTGATTGTATTTCCAGTTCACTTAATTGGAAAAAATAAGTCTATAGTCTGTCGCTGATACAACTGTACAGTAATTAGAGTACCACATTTTTTTAAAAAAAACTGTTAAATATAAGGGCGTACTGTGCTCCACTCCCCAGGTTTTACCCTTCCCAGGCACCAGCCCCAAATCTCCAGGAATTTCCAAATTCAGAGGTGGCAACCCTGGTTTGTTTCCATATGGCCTACTCTGACTGCCAATGGTTCTCCTTCCTAGCCCTGCTACCTGAGATCTTCAGGGAAACTATCATTTTCCCTAAAGCCATGAACAGTAATTGAAGGAACAACTTTCCAAAAGAAACGTAAGGGATACCTGGAGCACAAATAATTTTTTAAATTTTTTTAATCCCTCTGTTTAATTTTTTGCTGTCTGACCTTTAAAAAAAAACTCTTCTTCAATGTTAAATTTGCCCATACAAATGAAGAATAAGCAATTTTCCATCTTGACAAGGGAATTTATGAAATAAATTGTAATAGTTTTCAGTTTAATTTAGGGGTTCTTGGGACCTGAGCCTGTTATCATGTCACAGTCAACATCCAATAGTTGTCTGATACCTTTTGCAGCCACAAACTGGAAAGGACACTCACAAGAGCTTTAGGTGCCCTGGCGTGTGTGTGTGTGGCGTGTATTTACAGCTGTTTCTGGTCAATGGTATGTGACTCCTCTGCAATAGATGTGATAATGTCATGCAGTATTAGCAAACATAACCTTTTACATTTCTATTTTATTCTTATATTACCATTATATTATATGAAACTACTACTACTACTACTACTGTTATTTTACATCTTTCAATCTGCTGGGCCCAATAGAAAACACATTTTTTGTAAAATTCTCAAATGGTGCGGAGTGCATTAGCTAAGTAAGCATCAAAGAACTCTCTACTGCTTTCTGCAATCATCTTGTGTAATTAAATAGAAAGCAGGTATGAAATATGACCATCCAAACTTTGTATAAAACTAGACATTTGTGATGTTCTTCTAATGTCCCAAAATACCTGCTATTAGTATTCCATAAATAATATATCGAATTCTGGTTTTATGTTTTCTGTAAAAATGAATGGTGGCATCATATTTCCTTTCCAGATACCTAGAAAGAAAAAGAAGAAGAAAGGTAGGGGGAGATTAAAAATAATAAATCTAAACAAAACATTTAGACATTGTTTGCAACATAAAATATGAGTATTGTACATAACAGGTGGTTAGTACTTGGTTACTTGTCATGTGTTCCTTGTCATCCTTACATGAAGATTGTCTCTGTCATAATGGATATAATCCAGCTGGTACTAAAACTTTTGGAAACCCCTCCTTAATGGGAAAGTTTACTCAGCAAAACTAATATGCAAAAAATTCTTCTCTAAGATTGACACCTCATGATTTCTGATGATTTACTGTGCTCCCAAACTGCACCATGTATAAATGAACTGAAGAACTTTTCAGGGGAATTTGCCATTAATAAGCTGACTGTAACATAACAGAACACTTTCTATGAAATAGTTCCACTACATTTTTAGAACTATTCCAAAACTTTGTAGCTGGTAAACACTTGAAAACAGCAAGAATCATTACTGAGAAATCTGTTCCATCTAAATTTGAATCATACTAATATTCTTTTATGTCAAAGTAGAGCAGTGATGGTGGAGGCAGTTAACTATTTTTTTAACCTACTGCCATTTTGGTAGCAGTTGCATATGCTTATATTTATATACAGAAGAAGAGACACTCCGATCAAGTATGAATTGTCCATCTGTTTCAGGTGGGAGGGTCGTCCATTGTCTAGGATGCTTGTGGCGAAGATGCTCATCTGAATTGGCATCTGCAGGCGATCTATACACACGTTCCCCACAATGACCCATCCCAGCTCTAGTCTCTGGGCATGTGGTGTGCCCGGAGGTCCTCTGAGCAGATCGTGACCAGCTAGTAGGTCAGGAATGTCTGTTCCCAACAGAAGCAGGATTTCTGCGTCGGGATCCAGGGCAGGAAGTTGGCCTGCAATAGGTACTAAATGAGGATGGTGGAGTGCGACATCTGGTGTGGGAATCTGGTCACGGTCATCTGGCAGAGCATCACATTCCAACAATGATGGCAGGGGGAACTGGGCTTCACCGTCGAGTGATTCAATCTGGAACCTGACGGCTATCCTCCCCGCCGTGCGCTGGACCCCACGTCTTCAGAGTATATTGAACTTCCTCACCCTGTAGATTGAAGAGCTCAAAGAATGCTGGACTGGCTAAGGACTGATTGCTTTGTCCATCTAAGATGATGTACATCTTTGCGGCCTTCTCCAGATGAGCTGTGGGGAAAACTTTAGCAAGACATATCTGATGGCAGGACCTTTGACTCTTCATGGTGCCACAAACCTGAGTGCAGTGGGCACCAACAGGCTGAGTGTGTGTATTCGATGCTTCTGCAGAAGTTGTCGTGGTAGAAGAGCTAGGCGTGGGTTGCTGTGATGGATCAGAGTCTGGATGCAGGGCCCCAGCATGCTTGTTGCTGTCACGCACACGGCACTTGATAACAGTTTTACAGTCCTTAGCTATGTGGTCCTTGGACTCGTAGCACTTGAAGCATAACTAGTATTCCTTGATCAAAGCCTTCCGCTCCTCCAATGGCTTCGTTCTGAACTCTCTGCATTTGTTCAGTGGGTGCGGCTTCTTGTGAACCAGACTAAATGGCTCTGTAGGCTTCGGCACCTCTGCCGTCGGTGAGTTGGTCACGCTTGATACCCCTGTCGAGCGTACAGATGCCTCCATTTTTGCCTTGGTGTCTCGTGTGGGTACTCTCTAAGGGAGGTATAGGTGGTAGCTTTTCTTTGATTTGTCTTTGTGATAAACTTTGGTCAAGACACGCAAGACCCAGTAGCCATGGATCCTTCTTAGCTGCCTGCAATGATATGAGGATATTGGACAGTTTCCATAACTTGCTAAGATCCTTGTCAGTCATCTTAAAAAATCTCTGTAGTTTCTGCATAAGGGCTTCCTCAATTGCTGTCGATGCCCCATAGCAGATGTCGAGCCATTTCCACATCTCCTGCAGGGCTGTTGCAGGATCCAATGCATGTGCAGAAGCAAGGGTTTCAGCCTCTTCGGAGGAGTCTTGTCCTAGCCATGCTATCAGTTGGGTCAGCTCCTCTTCTGGGGGTAGGCCTAGGTTCCAGACGACCCTTTGAAAGGTTTGCTTCCAAAACAGGTAATGCTCTGGCAACTCCAAGAACTTCTTCACCCCTCTTGCAGCTAGGTCCGGTTTGATCCATGGAGGTGCTCTATGAGGTGTCTCGACCGCAGGCTTCCTTTCAGATGCTGGATCCCTGTAGGCAGGCTGCTGATGGGTAAGTGGTAGACCATTGACCAAGTAGTCACTGTGTACAGGGGTTGGTTCCAGTTGTTCACAGTCTGCACTGTCCAGCTCCAATCAGGCGCCACTGGTGGTAAGAACGCCGGGGCTGTAGATACATGGGCACTGTTGTAGGCATGGGAGCAGTGTTAGTAAAGACAAGAGTTGTGGATGCCAAGGAGGTCGTTGCAGGGACTGCAGTCATTGGGTGATGCATGGGTACAGGAACTAGAGCGCCTTGACCTTGGGAAAGCACCTGCATGGTTCCCGCAGCTCCTTGCTGGTTCTGGTGTCCAACCTGTCCAGAGTTCATGACTGGTCTGAATTCCGGAGCACTAGGGTTGGGGACCCGACTGATTCCTATTGTTGTAGGCATGGGAGCAGTGTTAGTAAAGACAAGAGGGTTGATGGACAAAGGAATGGAAAAGAACAATAAAACTCCTATCTTTGCACCTCTGAGCTCAGGAAATTACTCTTAATGAGCCAGTCAGAGGGAAGCTTCTGGGACCCCTAACTGTGGGTGCCAGTTTGGTGTAGTGGTTAAGTGCGCGGACTCTAATCTGGGAGAACCGGGTTTGATTCCCCACTCCTCCACTTGCACCTGGCTGGATGACCTTGGGCAAGCCATAACTCTGGCACAGCTGTTCTTGAAAAAGAGCAGTTTCTGTCAAGAGTTCTCTCAGCCCCACCTACCTCACAGGGTGTCTGTTGTGGGGAGGGGAAGGGAAAGGAGTTTGTAAGCCATCTGTAGGCCTTTGGGTAGTGAAGGGCGGGGTATAAATCCAATCTCTTCTTCTTCCTCTTGGACTCCAATTCCCAGATGCAACTACTCTTAAAGGTACATTAACGCTGGCTGGGGGCAGCACAGTGCTGATTAGGGAAGCTTATATCCCAAATCCTGTTCTATCATGAGCTTCACTTACTGGTTTTAGCCAAGTCTCTGCCATTCAAAATGACTTACCTCACAGGTTTTTGTGAGGATAAAATAGGATAACCCCATATACTCTTTCCTGTGTTTCTTTAGTGGAAAGGTAAGCTATAAGGTCAAGTTCAAAGGTCTGTGGTACTGTCCAGGGGTCATTTGGGGGGGGGACGCGGGGGGACGCCATCCCCCCGGGTGAGGTGCGGGAGGGCGGGGCCTGGAGCTCCCTGCTGGTGCCCGCTGGAGGTTGCCGCCGGCTGTGGGGAGGACACACTTCCGGTGATGTCAGGGTGTGTGGCATATGCTAATGAGTTATGCTAATGAGTCCCCCTAGCTCTTTTTCTACGAAATGACCCCTGGTACTGTCTAAAATTAGCCTTTGCTTTCTTCACATTAAGTATGAAAATTATACTGTGGTAGAGGATTCCAAGCAGGACATGGTTGTATTGGTAACAGTTCACTTGAAAAGGAAAACAGTAGGTGGAGAAAATAAAAAATAAAATTACCCTTTGCACCCCGTTCTTTCATTTTCTCCTGATTCAGATTTCATTTGATGATCACTCTCAGTACTGATGTTTGTATCAAACTGGGGGAAAGAAGCATAAAACAAAATTGACAATGTGATCCCTAGTGCAGGTTCTAACTTCCTGTTTCAAAGATCAGATGGAGATAAAAATGTGGCCTGCATTTGAGATCCCCATGTTTCCTTATATCTTCTCTCTTTCCATTAACCTTTGTGTGCATGTGCATCAGGGATGTGCAGTTTTTTGGTTATTTTAATGCTGAACTTCATTTCAAAAGATCTGTTTGTCTTTAATAGGTTCATTTTATTATATTTCTTTTAATATCCCCTGATTTAAATGGGAAACATGTTTCTGATTGAGAGCACTTTGTTTCCTTTCCATTTGGATGAAATGTTAGTCAGTCAGTCAGGCATTTATTATGGCAACAAGCCATAGAGGATGAAATGTTCATAAATCTCATCACTCACTCAAGGGATTGTACATTGCAGAGATATGGGAGAATGTGTCCTAGTCTTATAGGCAATTAACATAAAGGTTCATGAATATAAAGAGAAAGAAGATTCTATAGCACCTAGAAAGCTGATTGTTCTGTCATCTTTAAACATGGGGAGAAAATGCAGTTTGAACATAGGAAGGAACCTTAAACTATGGGACCATCTAATTCTTATTGGTCAGATCCTATGATCCATCAGCTCAAAGACTGGTCACCTTTCTCATGTTCCCTAGAAGTTCGATGTGACCCTGGGAGAACTGATTCCTGAGGTCACAGAACTTGCATGGACTAATAACCTTGTGGGGAGGGGGAAGGAGGTGAACGCTCCTTCTCCTCCCTTTTCTGTTGGAGCAACCCCATTAATTGGAGAGGCAGGAAGGGCACTTTTCTCCCCTTTCCCCCCTCAAACTGTAGCCTCTCATCCACATGATTATTAGCAAATGGAAGTCCCGCAACACCAGTAAACAACTTTCTTGGGGGTAATGGGACAGCTGAGGGGAGAGGAATAAGGCAAAGACCCATGACCACCAGTACTTTCTGCTGATACATTGCAGGATCCAGCCTCATTGTCTGCTCTGGCTAGCATTGGTTTTTCAGGATAGAGAATGCCAGAGAAGGCAGGGAATATCTGAGACCAAAGATGGTTTACCATGAAATGTGGGATTGAACTGAAACCTTTTGCCTGCATTAATGAATGTGTTCACCACAGCCGCACCTACTAAATATCTGTTCCTCACACAGCCATTTAAAACCAGTGCTTCTGTCAGAAACAGTAACCTCTGGTTATGATAATTCTGTCACCAACTCCATCTGGCTGATTTTCTCATTTAAACAAAATTGGACCTCGCAACTACCACTGACATTGTAAAAAGTCTGTTTACAGAGTGCTTTTTTGTCCATGTGAACCTGTCTGACCTTTCCCAACCACACACTCACATAGGGAAATGTAGTGTGTGAATCAGCAAAACAGAGTTCCAGTCTGTGGTTATTTTTATGATCTCAGTGGCTGCAATCAAGTTATTAATGATACCCATGGGCTACATATTTTACATTCATCATGCTTACTTAGAAAAAAGTTGTATTGAGTTCGATGGGAATTACTCCCTGGTCACAATACAAGAATAAATCCCCCAACATCACCTATAATGTCACCACTAGATGCCTATCATGATAAACATGAGAGGAAAAATAATGACTTCATAACGTATCATGAATGAAGAAGGGGGAAAGATACAATGGTTAATATATCTACAGCTCTCATCAAGGCTTAAAGAAGATATTAATCGAGGAGATAGACTTCTGACTAAATTTGAAAATATAACATTGAACTAAAAAGATCATCTTCTAGGACACATTAATAAACTTTTATTACAATACAACACTGAAACAAAACAAATTAAGACATGCATGGTGAAATGGTCACAAAATTTTGGAAAGGAGATTTCATTTCAGCAATGGGAAAAACTATGGACAAAAGACCTAAAATTTACTGTGAGTCAAGCACTTAGAGAAAATTGGTATAAAATGTTTTATTGCTGGTAAGGTAAAGGTAAAGGTTCCCTTGCTCGAAAGCCAGTCAAATCCAACTCTAGGGTTGTGGTGCTCATCTCCGTTTCAAAGCAGAAGAGCCAGTGCTGTCCGAAGACATTTCCGTGGTCATGTGGCCGGCATGACTAAACACCAAGGTGCACGGAACGCTGTTACCTTCCCACTGAAGTGGTACCTATTTATCTACTTGCTTTCGAACTGCTAGGTTGGCAGGAGCTGGAACTAGAGACGGGAGCTCACTCCGTCATGCGGCACACTTGGGTCTTGAACTGCTGAACTACCGACCTTCCACAGCCTGCAGTTCAGCATCTTAACCACTTGAGCCACCGCAGCTGTAATGTATTGCTGGTACATTACCCCAAAAGATATCGAGAAAATGGATAAAAACTATAAAGGACTGTGTTGGAAATGTAAAGAGATAGATGGTACCTTTTACCATATGTGGGGGTTCTGCAAAAAACCTAGTAAATATTGGATAGAAATGCACAATGAAATTAAAAAAAAAGAAGGTAAAATTTGCTGTTACCAGAAACAATGCTACTAGGAATGCAGATAAGACTATACATGAACTGCTTAGATACATGTTAACTGCAGCAAGAATAGTAATTGCAGCAAAGTGGAAAATCGAAGATTGTCCAGCTCTTGAGAACTGGATAGATAAAATGCAGGAATATGCTGTTATGGCAAAACTGACAAACTTCATTAATCAGAGATCGAAAGACGAATTTGAAAATAACTGGTGAGTTTTCTATGATTACTATAACCTGTCTTTGTAGTTATGCAATTGAATGGTTTATATTATATGATAGTTCCCATATGAAATACTAAATAGGTTTTCCTTTGTATGATTATTATCACAACAAGCTGTTATGGTAAAATAATTCACAATTTTTATGAGGATATTCATGATTTATCATATAACTGACAGGACTGATAAGATAGGATGATACAGAGGTCATTTCGGGGGGGAACGCGGGGGAACACAGTTCCCCCAGGTGAGGTACGGGGGGCGGGACACATGACGAAGCCCCGCCCCCTGCTTCCGGCCGCCCCGCTTCCGACCCTCATTCATCCAGGAGGAGGCAGGAGAAGAGGGAGGGTAAGTTGCTTCCTCCCTGCCTCTCCCCACCCCTGCCTGCCTGGGGCCAGGGAGGGCCTTCGCGGGGCTTCCTCGCACTCCCGCCGGCCTTGCAGGTCCACCGCCGGGCCCCTCATGGGGCTCGGCAGTGGAGCTGCAGGGCCAGCACTGGCGGCTGGGACCGTTGGGGGCGGGGTGTGTGGCCTTATGACACATTTCCGGTGATGTCAGGAGGTGTGGCCTTATGACACACTTCCAGTGATGTCAGGGGGTGTGGCATATGCTAATGAGTTATGCTAATGAGTTCCCCTAGCTCTTTTTCTACGAAATGACCCCTGGGATAATATGTTAATATATTATGAGAAAATGGTAGAATGTTGAGTGGGTTGTTATAGGTTGTGGTTACACACACTAAATAATCCACTTTCAATCCACTTTCAATGCACTTTCCAACAGGATTTTGCCAGTTCACACAGTAAAATCCACTTGGAAAGTGCACTGAAAGTGGATTGAAAGTGAATTATTTAGTGTATGTGACTGTAGCCATAATGGTTTTTAAAGGTATGTTACATAATTTTCCTAAAAGTCCAGTTATTCGAATCAACGATTGTCCTTTATACTTGCAAAAAATGCCCTTTATACTGCTTTGGTAACCTTACCTTTTATTTTTTCCCCTTACCACTTTTTTTTCTGTATTCCCTCAAAAGTTCAAAAAAAGAAAAGAAAAATATGGGACTTACTCCCAAGTAAGTGTGCACAGGATTACTTGTCTTGCAGGCCTATCCTGTGCTGAGCTATGTACACCTCAGCATGCCTAACACGGCAAAGGAGACTATGGCTCTGCTTCTGAATCAGAACTTCTTGCAGAATAGAGAAAGAAATAGCTTACCTGGTCAGGAGGCATTACATTGCTCTTATCTAAGTTCCTATTTCTAAGCAGAGTTTTATTTTTCTTGCTTGTAATGTCATCTTCGTTGATATTATCCTACAAGTTACAATAATGGAGAACATTTAGGAATACCAAACCTGTAGAAGTACAATGAATAAGAGTAGTGGAATGTCCTGCTCCAGCATAGTAGAATTAAAGCAAGACACTGAAAATTCAGGCGAGCAATCAGCATCATAAAAAACTCAAGAGGGTTCAAAACAAAGAAAAATTGTTTATAAAAAAAAGAGAAAGAAACTCAAGAGGGTGTTCATAGATGAAGATCCACACCATTCAAGCCTCATCCAATATAGTTTCTAAGCAATAAAATGTCCCCCAAAGGATACTTCCTGTGACTTATTCAGAGCTATTCTGTATCTTCATAGAAAGCAAGAACAGTGGCCTCTAATTCAGCCTAAAGATAGGTTTGTAAATTGAAATTTCCCTTTCAATTTTCTGATACCAACAATGCTTTAAAGTGTGGGATGTCAGCTTCCTTTGCAAGAGTGCAACTAAAAGGAAGCAAAAAAGTGACCAGTGGCACTATCGGAGTTGGACTTGGGGCAGAAGCCCAGGGCGCCAGTTCATGGGCTTCTCTGGAGACCCTCAAATGCAGGCCATATCCAGTGTATTGCAGCAGGGACAACCCATATCTCCTTCGTGGGTTGCTTGAGCAGCAGAGGCAAGCTGTACACCTTGGAGCAGAGGAAGGAGTGGAGTGGGATAGGTTTATCCTGTGCAACCTTTAAGTATTCAGGAAAGGAGGAGGAGAGGAAAGGAGAGGAGAGGGGAGGAGGGGGGGGAGAGAGAATTATTTGTCTGTTATGTACTGGAGATCAAACGCCATTGCCTTCGTGGCAAAGGAGAGGGGAAAGTAGTTTCTGTCACTGGCCTTAGCCCATGTGGTGGTCATGTAGGGACAGTGACAGGTGCCTTCTTCATGTTGTATGTGTGTGTGTTGTTTCTGCTTAGGATCTCATTTCCCACTTCCTTTTGTATGTGAAGGCTGGAGTTTCTTGCTTGTTTGTTATCCTATGCACACAATTATCTTGGAGTAAACCCAATTGAACAGAGTGAGATTTACTTCTGAAAAAATATGCACAGGGTCAGATTACACTGCTTATTTGTGGAGAGGGTTGAGTCAAGTTTGCTGAATGTTTGTTCTGTGCTTTACACTTGAAGTAAGTAACCGCTTACCATCTAAAGGGAGATTATTAAATCGAGAGTCATAAGATGATCAAACTGCACTGCTTGAGGACAGCACTTCTGTACCTTTTATTAGTCACTTAAAAGAGGCCATTTCAGCAAAACCTGCTTTTCTCGCCCTTCCATGCCAAGCAGCACTTGCCAAATTGGCCTCCTCTACACAGCTGTTTCAGACACAGCACACAGGAGACTCTAGGGCAAGTTGGCCACCTTGGTCAGCCAGGATGCGTCATGTTTCTTTAACAGTTTGGGGAGGTAGGCTAGGCATGCCTGGCCTCTCTAGGGCTTCCTTGAAGCCCCCCTTTATGAGAGGAACTGGGGAGGGTTTCCAGTTCCAGAGCCTAACAAAAGAGGCACTGTTTCCTTTAACTATTTCAATTTCTACCTTATTCCTTTTTATTTGCATTTTAAACTTTTTGTGCCTTCCAGAATTGGACTAACTGGTATGATTGGTTTATATTTGTTGTTTATATCTGAGATGTTTACCAATTTTGTCTTGACAGGAATTAAACATTATTGAAAAAGGGATTAGTTTAACTCCACTGCCCTTAATAAAGGATCCTGCAAACATGTAGATAATGTGGAATATGAAACACATTTAGAGGCAAATGATGTGATAATACTGTAGAAGCCTATATGTCATAGTATAAACAGAGGATGGACTAAACATGGTGTACAGGCAGAAACACAAAGCTACTAAATACACATGTGAAGGCTTCTGTACGCATTTTCTTTTAAGTTGTATTCCTTAGGTTAGATTGTTAATACATGCAATTTTAAAAGAATAAGGACTCTAAAGTAACTAGCAGACAGTTCTGCAAATGAATTTAAGATTGCCTTTCTGTTTTGCAAACATTGGCCCCTGCCACACGGCAGGGAAAACACAGGGAAAAGTGCGGCTTTTAAAAGCCGCACCAAAGTTGAGACGCCGCGGCGGGATCCCACGGATCCCCTGAGCCGCGTCGCATCACTCCCCGGCACGATCAGATGCCGGGGAGGAAGAGTCAGATGGGAGCGGGAGGCTGCCGAACTGCGCATGCTCGAGCATGCGCAGTACGCCCGGGGGCCGGGATGCCCCGGCGCAAGGACGCGCTGGCCGATCCCATGGCCCGGCTTGAGGCGCTCTACTTTTTTAGTGCGGGTTTTTGGCGGTAGGGACGGATCGGGGACGGGCAGGCAATGATTCCCAGATGTTGCTGTGGGATCGTGCCCGTTTGCTACGCCCCCGTTCCATCCCGCTCCCGGCCCAAAACACCTCGTATGAACAGGGCCATTCACTTAAGGTAGGGTTGCCATGTCATGAAAAGTTTCAGCTGCTCATTTCCACACATTAAGAATTAAAAGGACAGGGAATTTTCCCTCCAGGCCTGTTAGCAACCCAAGTCAGATGCCAGGAGGAAGCCATGGACCAGAGAGCGAGGCCAGCCCGCTGCACATGCGTGTGCAGTCGCAGTTTGGCAGGATCTCGCATGCTGCTGGGGAGATGGGCGCGCCGGCAATCAGACGGCCGTCCCTGCAGTGGATTTTCAGGTAGGTAGTAGTGTTTTCTAGGGGTTTTTTTGATGCACAGTTTTGCCCGGATCGAGGACGGGTGCACGCCGTTTCCCAGATGTTGCAGTGTGATCGTGCCCGCTTGATGCGCCCCCGATCTGTCCCTCTCGCATGGCAAATCCTCCCGTGTGACCTGGGCTAGAGTATAATACCATAGAGTCCATCTTCCAAAGCAGCCATTCTCACCAGGAGAACTGATCTTGGTCATATGGAGATCAATTGTAGGTTGGCAGCCCTACTTGGGGCCTTTCCAACCCTGGAAACTCCTGTATGGGTGAACAACACTGATTACTTTATAAGACTGTTGTAAGTATTTCTGAGATAATGGATGTGAAGCACATTTAGTACTAGAGATGTGCTTTATAAATGCTTCTTACAATAAAGGCACAAAATTTTCAAGACTCACCAAACAAGATGGTGTAAGAGCTTGCTCAGATATCCCCAGTGAAATGAACTCCAACAGTATTTGAAAAGAATGTGGAACACTTAAATGAAGCTGTAATATCTGTAATACTGTCTTGTAGTTCTTGAAATCCTTACCAGACTTATTGTGACCAGTTGTGGTGTGGTAATAGAGCACTGGACTGCGTAGTAGCCATGAGCAGGTTTCTCAGAGGCCTTGGGTCAGTCATTCTCTCTCAACCTAACCTGTCTCACAAGATTGCTGTGAGGCTAAAATGGGAGGAGGAGAGAACCATAGACATCATCTTGAGCTCCTTGAAGGATGGGAGAGAGAAACATCTGGTAGCTATTCACACCATACATCCATGTTTAATGAACAAATGGAGAAGGTAAACAGGATCACACCTTCTGGTCTGCCCCATGATCTCTTATGTTCACAAATTCAGCTGAGAAAATTAAAGGTTAGGAGAGAGGACAGTCGATACATTATCTTGAGCCTCACCCCATGTGTTCGTATATGAAAGAGCTAATATACTTCTTGCATGCAATAACTCAAACAAGAAGTTTCACCAAACTGCAGAGTATTCCTATATCTTAAAAGGTCTCTAGGATGATGACAAGAAGTTTCACCAAACTGCAGAGTATTCGTATATCTTAAAAAGTCTTTGTTGATGCCAAATGCCAATGCCTTCCCACTGTGACACAAAAGAAAGGAAGCGTAGAGTACTGAAAGCTGGACTTGAAACAGAAAGATCAAGCTTAAATTATGGCCAACTATGACGAAATCTTGGGCTGCATTCAGAAGTCCAGTTTAACAAGGATAAATTAAAATGCATGCAACTGTGGACTGGTAGCAGGTGGGCATGGGGTCCACATGCCCTATCCCTGTGTTGCTCCCTGCTCTCATTAAAGTGGTTTATGCTGAGTTTGTATATGCATGTGTGACAGCTTCCTCTTCCCCACTTTCTTGTTGTGCAGAGCATAATGAAGAAATGGTGGTTTGAGACTAATTCTGGTTATTTGTAATATATGAATACAAAGATGCCCTTTTAACCAGAGCTACTTTCCCATCCACTAACTCACTAACTGGGATCACCTCCCTGGTTAAGAATCTAGGCTTGGGAGAGAGGAACTAACTTCTGGTAAGCCATAGTTATTTGTGGGTAAATTCAAAGTCTGATTCTGGATGATCTTGGGCCCATTACCACCTTCTTGCCTGCCTACAAGGCTGGAGATGAGAGAGGTGCTAGAGAGTTGAAAACAGTATGATAAAAGCATTGTCTCCTGTGGTGTGACCACTTGCCTCACGATCATTTCTGCCCATTGTTTTTGTTGTGCTTTGAAGTCTGCAATACCTGTGTTGCCAGTTTATGTCACAATACATTTTGTTAGACTGTAAGGTGCCACAAATATCTTTACAACTTTTCCTACAGCAGAGGAACATGATTACACCTCTGCTGTTTGTTTTACCAGAAGTGACAGTGTGATAAAGGAAACAGGTGTAAACACTCAGAGAAGATATTATTTTTTATTCCAAAATATTGGTCTGCTGCAGCAAAGCAAGAAATAGTCTTGTAGCCCCTTAAAGACAAGTTTATTGTGGCACAAGCTTTTGTGAGACAGAGCCTAGTACATCAGAGCATGATGCTTCCCACCCCCTAACATGTATTGTTGGCCCCGGTCACATGGGAGGCTTTGATCTGCAAGAGGGACGGATCGGGGGCGCATCAAGCGGGCGCGATCACACTGCAACATCTGGGAAGCAGCACGCAACCATCCCCGATCTGTCTCTTCCGGCCGAAGATGCAGATCAAAAAAAGTACAAAACACTAGTACTTACCGAAAAATCCGCTTCAGGGGTGGACGTGTGATTGCCGGTGCGCCCGTCTCTCCCGCAGCATGCGAGGTCCTGCCGAACTGTGCATGCACACGCATGCGCAGTGGGCTTGCCTCGCTCTGTGGTCCGTGGCTCCCCCCTGGACATCTGATCATGCCAGGGAGGAACTGCACGGCAGCTGGGGGGATCTATCTGATCCTGCCGCCGCACTTCTCTTTTGGTGTGGCTCACAAAAGCTGCACTTGGCCACGCCTATTTCCCCCAGTGTGACCGGCGCCGTTGTTATGCAGTGCCTGTATCCTCCTAATCCTCTGGTGTGTGGTGGCCTTATTCCCATCTCATCCCCCCAAGTACTAGGCATTGGGTAGTTAATTGCCTGCCTGCACACTCCTTACTCCCTTTCCCCACAGAAATAAAGGTATTTTCAGTATCCAAAGGCAGAGAAAGAAGGCAGAGATTTGTGACACACTCACATTCCATGAACAAATGTAGAGTATGAGGAAATGCATACCCACAAGTCTTCCCCTTGACCTCTGTGCACCACTTTCAACTCTTTTAGGGTCAACCTGTGGTAGTCTTTTCCCTCTGTTACTGACAGTGTTTGTTCAATCACTGATCCTTCAGAATCCAGACAGTGTTCCTTCCAAGGTGTGGTATTTCAGTTTCTCCTGATGTTTTTGTTTTTTAAGTGATGACTTATTTAGCTTCTAACCACACCTAGTATAGAAGAGAGGTTAGTAACTTTCCTTTAGTACTTCCCTCCCATGTGCCTCTTATTTCTTTGATGCTCCCCATTTTTCTCCTTCTGTGTAACAAGCCGAAAGGGAAAGCTTCATCAGGCTTTCCAGTGCCCTTGGCTTTGCAACCAGCTTCCTGCTGCTCCCCAGCAGCAAGAACTAGGTCCCCCTGCAGCCTTGCCCTGAATTGTTCTTTCTCACTACCTTATTTGTTACCTGTGTGGACAAAACATGGAGATACAGAATGGTTTCCAGTAGGCAAAGATGCCAGATAAGGATGTGTCTTATCTCCCTATCTCTTCAATTGATATACAGAACATATCACAAGGAAAGCTGGATTAGATTTAGATGCAAGTGGAGTGAAAATTAGTGGAAGAAACATATCCAGATGACATCACATTACTGGTAGAAAATAATGAAGACCTGAAACAGCCCCATAGCCAGAAATTTTTGGCCGGTGGGGCTGGGGTGCTGGGATAGAGGAGTGGGTAACTTAATTAGATTACCCAACAGCATGTGGGGTGGGGGGTAGCAAAGGAAAGAGAGAGCGAGAAGGCATGCCTTCTCTCTCTCTCTCTCCTTCCCCAGCACCCCCAGTGGGAGGAGGCTGGGGAAGGAAAGGGAAGGGGCCCTGCCACTTCTAGTCAGTTTTACTCTGATTAGCTGTTAGGTTTAACAGCTGTTTCTCTTGAGTGAAACTGACCAGAAATGGCAGGGGGGCTTCCCTTTCCTTCCCCAGCCTCCCTGCTGCTGTGGGGCAGGGCACACTGGTGTGGGGAGGTCTGGCCTCCTCCTGGGGTGGGGCAGGGCTCATCTGTGGTTGGGCTCTGCCCCCAAATGCCCCACCATGGCTACAGGCCTGACCTAAAATGACTACTGACAAAAGTTGAAGCAGAAAGTACCAAAACAGGATTACAGCTGAACATCAAAAAGACCAAAGTAATGGCTACTGGGGAATATACAACTTTAAGGATGATGATGAAGAAACTGAAATAGTTCCAGATTGTCTATTCCTTGGCTCCATCATCAACCAAAAGAGAGACTGCACTCAAGAAGTCAAAAGGAGACCAAGAATGGGAAGGGCAGCAATGTAGGAGCTAGAAAAGATTCTTAAGTGTAAGAGTGTGTTACTGGCAACCAAAATCAAGTTAATTCATGTCACAGTATTCCCCGTTACTATGTGTGGGTGTGAAAGCTGGACAATGAAGAAAGCTGACAGGAAGAAAGTATATTTGTTTGAAATATGGTGTTGGAGGAGAGTTGTATGGGTACTGTGGACCACCAAAAATACCAATGCGTGTGTTCTAGATCAAATCAAGCCTGAACTCTCTTTAGAAGCTGCAATGACTATATGGAGGCTATCTTATTTTGGTCACATTATGAGAAGACAAGAGTCACTGGTCAAGACAATAATGCTAGGAAAAGTGGAAGGCAGGAGGAAAACAGGAAGACCCAACATGAGGTGGATTGACTCAATAAAGGAAGCCATGGCCTTCAGTTTGCAAGAACTGAGCTAGGCTGTTAAAGAAAAGACATTATGGAGGTAATTAATTCATACGGTCACCATAAGTCAGAAGTGACTTGATGGCACTTACACACACACACTCTCACACACAGAGAGATTAGAGAATGTATATGGCTACTGTAATGTTGATAAAAACTGTTTTATGTTGATTGTCTACATTGGCCCCAGTCACACGAGCGGGAAAATCCGCACTGGAAGGCAACGGTGTAGACTTTCCAATTTCCCAGGGGGGGCTGGGGCTGGGCCAGAGGCATTGCTTTGCTAGGAGCAAGGGTGGCTCCCGGGGGAGGCTGAGCACCTTCCTGAAAATTTCGGCGGGGGCTAACGCCCCGCCGCCCCCACGAAGATTACGCCTATGCTGGAAGGGAGGCATTTTAGAGGAGGAGCTAAAAGAAGCGCGGGAGTGTAATCTTACGGTCTCCCGTGGCTCTGTCCTCAGGCCGTTGGCAGCCGATCACACCGGGGAGGCAACAGCGTAGTCCCAGCAAGGCAACACGGCAGTACTGCATTACTGCACATGCGCAGGTCGCAGACAGCTGCTGGATGCCACGGGCTACCGGCGCGTCTCCAATTAGACGCCCACCCATGCCGCACATTTACCGGAAGCTACTACCTTTTCCCCAGTGCCTTTTAAATCTGCTTGTTCAGGCTGATGGTACAGGTTGGAGACAGGTGTGCTATGCTTCCCAGATGTTGTGGTATGATCACACCCTTTTGATGCGCCCTCAATCCATCCCTTTCGCGGGGCAAATCCTCCGTGTGACCGGGACTATTGTCTAGGATTGCCAGCAATCTGTAGTGGAAAATATACTTTTCCTTTAATAGAGGCTTTTAACATGTGGAAATGGGCAGGTGAATCTCTTCATGGCATCACCTGATAAACATCACCTGGTAAATACCATCCTTTTAAGCCTCTTTTAAAGGCAGATCTGCCGAGAGTCACCATGGGCTTCCAGACAAAGATTCCATCTGTCCCCCCATGATCTTGATCCAAACTAAATATCATAACAAAACACTTGGTTGGCTGTTACCACACTATAATAATAAAAGGACTTGCATGTCCATCTGTCTGTCCATTTGTGGCAGGCATAACTCAACAGAAAATAAAACCAGGAATCTCAAAATTGGCCACCAGCTTCAGGATGATCATGGGAATCCCAGGACCAAAAATGAAAGTAATTGAAATATCTTGGCCCAGGTTATCTCCAGACCAACCAACCCCCATGCTATTTGCAATGGAATTTAAACTTGTGTAGTGGTTAAAGTGTTGGACTAGAATCTGAGAAACACAGGCTTGAATCCTCACTCTGTCATGGAAACTCACTGGGTGACCTTGGGCCTGTCACACACTTTCAGCCCAACCTACTTCACAGGGTTGTTGTGAGGATAAAATGGAAGAGAGGAGAATGATGTAAGCTGATTTGGGGGAGAGAGAAGTCAGAAGAGGAAGTAGATGAATGGCAGATCATGAAAGGAACAGAGCAAAATGAAGGAGGAGAGAAGTGTAGAAAAGAGTTAAAGAAATGTAAGAAAAGACAGAGAAAGGGTTTTTGTTGTTGTTGTTACCACATACTAACAGGGCTGCCCCTTTGCAAGATCTGGCTGTGAAGGAGCTGGGTGGAACTAAAGGAAAAAACAAACCATAAACTAGTGAAGATAATGACCTTATTAGGAGGCTGCATCCTGTCAAGGACTGTAACTTGCCCAAGCTGGTCTCACCTTACTCCAGTGCTGGCTTAGCTGATGGGTGTAATAAGAACTGATCAGCAAACAGGTTTCTTCAGCCTCCTTAGTAAACCTTGCTAAAGGGTCCAGCCAGCAGACTCCTAATGCTTTTTATTGTGCTCTTCCTTCTCTGCAGCATGACACTGACTTCATGGCCTCCAGCTGTTTTAACCCCCTGTTGCACCCCCAGCCCCCCCCCCCGTGACCCTGGTGAAAGAAACAGGACATTTCTCTCCCCCCCCCCAGATTCTTGGCAACCATAAATATCCCATAACTTTTGTTTAACTGTTTTTTTTTGTCTACAGCTCTGCAAAACAATGATTTTTTAAAAAGTGCCTTATTTGCACTGTTTTCTTGAGCTAAATAGCTTTACATCAACTGCTTCTTGCCCCATTATAGTCACCTGTTTGTTTTATACAGAAGGGGAGGACTGAGAAAATAAAATGGTGGGAGTGGGCCAGATTTTGCAGCACCATTTTTCTGATCCCATTGGAAAACCCCACAATTAGTTTTAAACAATTTTTAAAACTCGCACATGTGCACGTACACACACACACACACACACACAAAACAACCCAGGCCTGATCTGGTTATGTGTAGCTTAGTTCTGGGAAATGTTTAGACAACATATTATCGATATGTTTAGACAACGTATCAAGAAATATTGAAGCAACTGAGTTTGCTCAGACTAGAAAAGAAGGATAATTGCTGTAGCAATATTTGCAAATGACGTTAGCAAGATATCACCAGGCAGTAGCTAGCTATCCCTCACTGGGTTGCTTGAGATACATGAAGAATTCTTGCATTTCCTTTTAAGATAAATTTTAACTGGAGTAGTCAGTAATGACTGAAGTTTTCTCTTTTAGTGCAATGGTCTGGGTACCTCTCAAAACCTGTGTACAAGACAGTACTGCTACCAAATTGCAATAAACATAGTTCGAATGAATTGCTTCCATGCCTCCAGACATCCAATTTCCAAGTTTTGTTCGTTGGCAAACTATAGCTGAACTGAGGAAATACAGTGTGTCACAAGCTAAGAATATACATCTGAGAGGATTAATGCATGTTTAAGACTTGAGGGAGAAACCAATGGGTAGAAACTATGTTCCTGCCTTTCTTTTTCTATTATTTGTTTCCTGGTTGCAGAGGGCTAATCTTTACTCCATTAGTCATTACACTACAATGACTGTAATTTGGAGGGAGATTTCAATAGTGAAAGAGCCAAAAGACATCCACCCAAGAGGTGATTTCACTCTTCCTGCTTTATGTATTCATTTCATATTTTCACATATTACACTGCCATTGTGGTGGTGTTAGCTGCTACTACTGTAGTCTTCAGCTGCTTCTATACTTGTAAAAACTTTATTTTGTAAGTCTTTCATGGGCATGATTATAATCAATCCAAACCACATGGATACCTATTAATAAAAGTGGCCAACCATGCAGTGACATGTCCAGCAGACATGTCACTAAGGTAGCATTTATATCAGGCCTAAAAATGTGGTAAAGAAGTCTTGAGAAATGGCTGGAGAAATGTGTTTTTGTGATGCCAGAACAGTCTGATTTAAGTCTGACACATGTAAGTGTAAAAGCTCATTGAAACTATGACTTGATGCAAACCTTTCCACAAATATATGCAGAGAAGCCATTACTGGCTCAGCCTCAGCCGTTACCTCTGTCTTCAGTATTGGGTCAGGATTACATATTATTTCATCTCCCAACACTGTATCTTGAGATATATTTGTTCTGATTCACTGTAAATTCACATTCTGGTAACTGTTATGCAAAAGTTCTCTGTATTTTTCATAGGTAACACTTGTCAAACTAAATATTAAACAAGCATAAATTGTGCTCCATCACCAGGGTCTGGCAGATTAGGCTTCAGAGCCTTCCAATCTTATGGTCCACTAATGTGGCTATAACTAGGGTTGCCAACTCTGGGTTGGGAAACTCCTGGAGATTTGGAGGTGGAGCTTGGGGAGGACAGGGACCTCATTGGGGTACATAGAGTCCACCCTCCAAAGCAGCCATTTCCTGTGTAGGGGTTGATCTCTGTAGTCTAGAGATCAGTTGTAATTCTAGGAGATCTCCATGTGCCTCCTAGAGGTTGGCAACCTTATGAGAAGCAAGAGCTGGTGCACACAGGACAGCAGCCATAGCCACAGCTATTGTGGCTTCTCAAGCTTCATGAGATTTAATTCATTCTATTTGTCAAGCATTATGAATGAGCTTTTGTAAGTCACTGCTCACTTCTTCAGATATCTGGTTTAACCCAAGGACTAGAGTGTGTGTTTCTCTGGCTTTAAGACCCCAGTCTTATTCATACTCCTCATAGAACATAAACATAAAGATACAGGAGTGACTTCAGCAATGCTTGTGGTGCTGGAGAGAACAATGTCAAAAATGCCAGAAATAAACGTTATTGCAAAGCAAGATGTTTACCTTGCCTCATAGAACATAAACATAAAGATACAGGAGCGACTTCAGCAATGCTTGTGGTGCTAGAGAGAAGAATGTCAAAAATGCTAGAAATAAACGTTATTGCAGAGCAAGATGTTTACCTTGCAGCAATTGTCACATTTCTTACAACCAAACCAAGTTTTGCATCTTAAATTACATTCACAGGCACAATAATCTGTGGTTAACACAATCCCCGTCTGAGACAATGAGAAAGATTCGAATGTTAAATTCTATTTAGCAGTAAGATCATACATTCTGTGAGCACAAGTAATCTTGCTCCAAAGTCAAAAGCAAACAAAAGTTTGGTTGGCTGCACAAATTCAACTAGAAACAAAGTAAACAGGAAAGAGAGCCTCTCACCTAAGTACCTCAATTTTTAGTTCTTTGGGCCAGTGCCCTTTGCATTGGTAAGGCATCTCTGCAGGTGTATCAGTGATTGTGAAATCTTTGCTTGTTGTAAGAAGATAACCTCTCCTTCTAAAAACCTTTCCATGGCATTTTTGCCTTCTACAGAATAAAAACTGTTCAGGCTTACCTCAAATGCAGGGTTTCTGTAGCCCACAGAAAAAACATTGTTAACTTCATTCTGAGTCATGTCCTTAGCCAAAACAATGGCTTATTATTTGGGCTTCTTTTCAAGGCAGTGTCTGTGATAATGTGCAACCAGAACCAACATCCAGTAAAGCTGTGCGTACAGAATCTCTCTTCCTAGAAGGTTACCTGACTGGAACCACACCCAGAGTTCTCATATGTTATTCATTGCTCCACCTACTGGGTTTCTTGGAAGTCTCTTGCACAAACCAGAGTAAGAGCCCAAGCTTGTGAAATTTTTTAAAAAGGGGATGATCAACACATTGCTTTGAGCCATTCAAAAGAAGGTCACATGTTTGTTCTTACATTGTTAAATCATTACCTCTCCTAAAGCCAAGTGTGTAGATCCCTGTGAGACCTTATGTTGCAGAGGTAGGGGAGTTGGCAGTACTTTCATATTTGGTGTTACTCCATGTGACATCATTTAGAATAATCAGAGAGAGAGACAATAGCTAATGTTGAAAAATAAAACAAAACACCCCGGATTTCTATATGTCATTGGATGACATGCCTTTATCCATGGAACTGGATCCAGCCAGCATTTCTGCTGGTGAAAAAGGAAGGAGACATCCTTTTTGTCCACACAAAAAGGCTGTGCTGAAAGTCATGGGGTGTGCACACACAAAAGCCATGTGCAATGGGGGCTCTGATATGTAGGGCAGTTGGGGGAGATGGAGTGGAAAAGGTGGCTGGATCCAGCCCACATGATATATCAGCATTTGCTGTAGATGTGTGTGAAATTTAAGAACACAAAAAGAGTCCTGCTGGATCAGACCAGTGCTCCATCAGTTCAGCATCATGTCTCATACAGTGGCCAACCAATTCCTCTGGAGGTCCAAAAGCAGGGCATAGAGGCTGAGGCCTTCCCTTGATGTTGCATCCTGGCTCTGGTATTCAGAGGTTTTTTACTGCCTCTGAATGTGCAGGTTCTTTTTAGTCACCATGGCTTGTAGCCACCACAAACAGTTAGCTGCACCATAGGCATGAATGCCAGGTGGATTTAAAGGGTGTGATCAGACATGAACATCTGGGAAGTGCCCCGCACCCATCGGCAACCCGTTTTGCTCTGCTGAAGAAGTGGAGTAAAAAGACACCAGGGAAAGTCTGGTAGCAAACGGGTTGCTATGGGCTACAGATGGACTTTCCCCTGTCTGATTGCTCCAGCATGCTCTCATGCCGACTCCGTGCCATTGTCCACCCCCTCTCAGTATGCGCATCATCACACATTCCATAGGGAGCCCTCAGTGCTGAGACGCGATTCATCAACTCCCCATTTAAGCGCATTGAGAACAAACGGGGGGAAAAAAGACTCACCCATGGTTGCGTCTGATCACGCAATGACCGGCTGCCCTTGCAGCTTCAAAGGACGGTGTGATTGCGCAACTGCGGGTCAAATTCCTCCAGAGGATATAACCTCGCTTCCCACCACGTATTATCTCACACATGTGACCGCCACCCTATCTTCCATTAATTTTTCTAATCCCCTTTTAAAACCACTACCTCCACTGGCAGCAAATTCCACATTTTAATCATTCACTGGAAAAGGAAGAAGGAGTAGTAGTAGTTGGATTTATACCCTGCCCTTTGCTCAGAGTCTCAGAGCTGCTTACAATCTCCTTCCCTTCCTC
The DNA here is from genome assembly GCF_001447785.1 of Gekko japonicus. Classification (NCBI taxonomy): domain Eukaryota; kingdom Metazoa; phylum Chordata; class Lepidosauria; order Squamata; family Gekkonidae; genus Gekko; species Gekko japonicus. The sequence continues at coordinate 976,570 of NW_015171506.1, read as the reverse complement.
TCCCTATAACAAACAACCTGTGAGGAAGGTGGGGCTGAGAGAACTCTAAGAGAACTGCTCTTGAGAAAACAGCTCTGAGAGAACTGTGACTGACCCAAGGTCACCCAGCTGCCTACATGTGGAGGAGTGGGGAAACAAACCCAGTTCTCCAAATTAGAGTCCACTGTTCTTACCCACCACACCAAACTTTTCCTTTTTCCTATTTCCTTTTATCTGTAATAGGACCAACCTGCATGGATGTGTGGGGGTCTGATATATGTATGAATAGAATGTTGGACAGACATATACTACAGTGATGATGAATGCACTGTGCATGCAGTGGGATTTGGACATGTGTGACACTTATGACACTGAATGGGACAGCTGCTCATCCAGAGGTGCTATTCACTTGAAGAAGATATACAAATTTTGGATCAACTACTGATCATAGTTCAGACAAAGTCAAAGCATTCTTCAGACCCATTTGAAGAAAAAAAAAGATATCTGAGCAATGAATGGAGCATTCACATCTTTATTGATATACATACAGCTTCAACAGTTAAATGTTATTTTATTTATTATAATATGTGTTCCACCTTCCCTACAAGCTCAAGGCACCTACCCAATATTAAATCTTACAACAATAAAAATTACACGTCTCACTAAAACATTATTTTATAAAGCAAAACATCACATCCAGCACCATCAAATTAACTCTCAGAACTTCTGAAAGGGGAAAAAATGGTTGTAACAACACAGTCTTTATTTTCTGAAGGTCAGCACACTAGGGAGCTTTGGGGACAATGTTAAGAAGACCCTGCTCTGCTTTGAAGCTTTTATGAGGTGGGAGGGTTTGACCTGGATCTCTCCTGTTACATTTAACATTTCAGTTTTTATAGCTGTTAACGTAGTAAAAATAATGCCACAGAAACTCACTATGGTAAATAAGTTCTGTTTCTGTCCTGAATGTTCTCAGATCTCCCTGCACTTTACTGTTTCCTGCATTGTATTCAGGCAGTCATTTCCTGGTACATAGTAATGGTTGTTATCGTTAATAGCCATGTTTGATCATGTAAATATTCCTGGCAGAATATAATTCCCAAAGTGTTAAACTGGCGTCATAACTCTTTTCAAAAAATTCTGTACATAGACCTTAAATGTAATCAAGAAGCAAAAGGCAACCACATAAGATAAGGACAAAAAATATTTTTAGAAACAGCTACCCACAGCAGTTAGGAGTGGTTCAAAATACACAATATTCTGTTACAGATCTGTATAACTCTACATGGTTTTGTTTATGACTACAGCTGAAACCATGTTCCAAGGATGTCACAAACAAACTTGATGAGGGATATGGACCATTAGGCACCACACAGGTGCCATTTTAAATAAAGGAGAGACAGTAACTTAATAGCTTTTGCAGTGAGTAGGCTGCATAGTAATGGCTAGTAAAGAGGACTTTGTTCTAAACTTTGGCTCAAATGATGTTACACAGAGTTCTGTGATTATTCTCCTTCTTTAAAAAACCCAAGGCACCTTGAAGGCTTGTGAATCTGAGTGGGAAAACAGCCTGTGGAGAGAAGCTCTTTAATCCTTTCCCCTTTGTCTGTTTTTGCTTAAAAATGCCTTCTTTTTTATTCTTTTCACCCTTGCAAAAGAAAGATGCAGGATCCCTGTATCTTTTCTCTCAAGAGGTTAAAAACAATCAGCTTAGGAAGAATGAGTTTGAGATAACTAATGGAGAAATGGGAAAGTCACTTTCAGGGAAAACAGTGAAATGATGTCAGTCCTCTCTAGGAACCACTGGAAACTCTATTGTCTTACTGTATCATTTCCAGCAATTCCTTAAGAGGACTGATGTTATTTCTGAGTTTGCCCCAGAAGTGACATCATACTGATGATGTAGGTGCCTCCCCTGTCCCCATCCCCTGATCTCCTGGTTGCACAGGGCAAAGGGTTAGGCATCGTCTCTGCACAGATTCTTTTTCCAGGAAGGGCTATGCAAATCTTTGTGTGACTGACTTAGGGCAGAGTGAGACCACCTCTCCAGTCATCCCACATCCTAGCTCTGTCTGGACTTCAGCTTCCTATTGTTGGAAATGTATGTGTTTACAAGGTCTGATTCAGTCATTATAGGGTTAACTTGTATTCCTAGTTTGCTATTGTTTAGACTGACCTGGAAGGGATACCTGGCACTAAGCCAATGGGGGATTTGTCCGGGAAAAGTAACTTCTATTTTGATGCAGATTGGTCATTTGTTCCAGGTGACTTCCTTTTCTAGGGGTCAAGAAGAAGGAGGAAATCTCCATTACGCGTGTGTGCTTGTCTTCAGTATAGGAAGCTTAGAAATGTAGCTCTTAGTGTTTTGTTAATTTGTAGCAATCCCGTGTACCTTTTCCCTTAGAATAAAGTATTTTTAAAAAGCAAAGAAATCTCTTCTTTCCAATAGAGCAAGATCCATCAAATAGTCTGAGTATTAAACAATTTTTTGACTATTTACAACACCTATCAATAGTTGTAGACTACTTCTACCTCTCACTCTCTTTCTAATTTCTTTCTTTCTTTTTTGGTGGTGGGAAGTGGATGACTTTGCCCCACTGAAGAGAAGAAACCTTCAGGTAAGTCCAGTGTTTCGTTCTCGTCAGTGGATGAAGTCATCTAAGTTAGTCATATGCCAAAGCTACCTGACAGGATGGGATGTATTAGCTAAAGCATTCCTTACTCTAGTTTCACCCCATTACTTGCTGTAGCACTGTTCTCCCAAAGGCCACCCCAATGGAGTCCTACTGGACAATCCTATAGTGCCTTACGAAGGTAGAAAAGGATGACCAAGTGGCTGCCCTACAGGTCTCATCTATGGGAGGAATTCACAGGAGGTGGCGGCGGCTACAAGCATGGACAGCTTCAATAGGGAATTAGATAGGCATATGGAACAGAAGTCCATCAGTGGCTATTAGCCACAAGGTATAGATAGGAACTCTCAAGCTGGGGCAAGTGATGCTCTGTATTCTTGGTGCTTGTGGGAGAGCTTTGAGTCTCCTGGCCCCACTGCTGGACCTCCTGATGGCACCTGGTATTTTTGGCCACTGTGTGACAGAGTGTTGGGTTAGATGGGCCATTGGCCTGATCCAACATTGGCTTCTCTTATGTTCTTATGTTCCTAGATGGAATCCAGCATATTCAGCTGGGTGCAGGGTCCAGTCATTTTGACAGTGTTTGCCAGAGTGCTTTTGGTAATGTGAACAAACTTGACACACACATGGTAGTTTTAAAACTAAAAGAGTTAAATGGCCCGTGGAGGGGGTTATGAGACTAATGTTTGAACTAGGATTCAGTGTACTGGTTATGTACATTTGTGCTTTCAGTTATGAAAAGAAAGGAGGACAGGCCCAGTTAAGGGATCTGTCAAGAGCTCTTTTATTTTACTGCTGACTTCGCCCTAAAATGTCACACACTTATGGGAGTCACTCTTTTCTCTATGTTAAGCCTCTGCTTAATTTACAATGGGTGTAGAAGAAGAACTAGAAGTTGGGGATTAATTATAGATGTCTGAAATGCCCCTTCTCTATCAAGAATTTCAGGTCCACCTGAGTTTTTTTAGCACCAGCAGAAATTTTGCTGAGTTTTTCCTCTTTGGCAAACTCCCAAAGCTTCGATATCCATATTAATGAATAAGCAAATGCTGCACATCAGGAAACTCTGAACATTGACTTGGGGGTCATTCTTTTAATATCTCTCCTTATATATAATTGAGTAGTGGGGTGGCGCTTTCTGAACATTCCACATGCCTCTAAATCAATTGGCTTCGTGATGTGTCACTCAGAAGCTGTCCCTATCCACTGGCTACGTTGCCTGAGTCCCACCCACAGAGGCGGTGCCTGCCAAAATTTTCCTCAGAAGAAGGTTGCTTCACTCCAGTGAACACAGCTACTGTCTTCGTTCTCCTCGCTAGATGACAATTGATTCCCTCAGGGGACAAAACCCGCCGTCTTTAGCCTCCAAGTCAAGTTTGCTGAGGCAATACTTTCCAGAATGGAAAAAAACCCGCCAAGTAAACAGCTGTCAGCATGGCGTAGGTGGGGGGGGGAACAGCCAGCCCAAGTTATCACAAAAAAGCCAGTGGATTCACACACAAGCAGAGATAGAGGATGGGACCAGACACACAGAAAACAGGAAGCCAAAAACCCGAGGCATGCTGCAAAGCAGAAATACAGACACAGTCACAGACAGATCTACGTAGGCGCGCACAAACAGGAGGAGTGCAGGAACAACTGGCTGAAGTAGAGAATTACGTATACATTAAAAAATACAGAGAGTGTGCAACGCTGGGATAAACCCTGCGAGTGGGGGGAACCTTTAACCACACCCAGAGTGTGAAAACCAATTACAAAGAGAGGGGCAAACTGACAGAGACAGATACAGACATCCAGGCATTGTTCCTCACTTTTGTGGTCTTGATTTAGCCTTGACCAAGGAGGGAAACAGGCAGAGACAGATACACATAGATAGACGTTCAAAGGGGGGGGGGATATGGCAATAAACAAGACATACACTACACGTGACAAACCCAGTTAAGTGTGCAAAAAATGAAAAATTAGAACACACTTCGGCCAGAGCAGAGGAAGGAGATGTTTAGGGGGAAAAAAACCCAATGTTTCAAATTTGCAAAATGCATCCTTACTGGCTAACTTGAACAAATCCTTTACTTTGTACAGACTACACTTCACATTGAGAAAACCTAATAGATCAGAGGAGACAAAGAAAGCGGTGAGAAGACACACACAACACATGAGAAGACCAGGTAAGTGTACCAAAAATAGGAAAAATTATGGGAAATTTGGGCCACAGAAAGGAAGGAGTGTAGAAATGAAGGGAAAATTAAGAGACACTTGGGCAGAGCACAGGAGGGAGACATTTTAGGCAAAAGAACTCCCTGTCACTTGCACCCAGTGGAAGACAGTGTCTCACCCAGTATGAGTGTGTCCTCGAGCTCCTCGACAAGCAAAAAAAGACACCTTAGAATGCCACTGATCTAAGCACTGTGAAATGTATGCCTCTCCCCACTGATCAGGACAATCTCCAGCATTCCATTCTGCCTTAGGTGACATTACTGAGGACCATGCACTCCCAGCACACAGCCACAGACCACTGCTCTAAGCCTGTGAACTCTGTGCAGGCATTCACATTGCATGTGACATGCCCTGTGATGGAAAGTTCTCCACCTGCTGTTCCAAAACCACTATGACTCTACAAGATATTCACCTGCTATCCTCATAATGCTTTTGCGTGACTTCTCAATCATTCTTATTTCGTCTGGCTCTGCCAACCACTGACGTTCACTTTAAAAAAATGTTTCTCCAGTTCCATGAGTGACACCTCTTTTATACAATACAGCTTTACTCAAAACAGCAAGTGTCCTTTTCATGGCTTTTGGCAAACAGCAAACTATTGAAACTTAATGTGTCTAGCCATGCATTTAAATCCTCAACTTGAATACACACCTTTGCTTACAACATGCCCACAAAAGACATGCCTTTTCACACTGAAAACTATAGAGGTTTCACAACACTCATGTGCCCATACTCCTCTTCATCATTCTGACACAACCTACTGAGACTTTCATCACAACCACTCGCTTTCAACCCATCTTCCCTTGAGACCTGTTCTATAACAGGGTGGACAGTGTGACCATGACCATATTGAATGACAGGGACGTCCAACATAAAATGACTTTGCAGACTGCCCAATTCTAGAAATTACTCCACAAAGCCCTGTGTGCTCCATTTTCTGGCCCACATTGTGTGACTTTGGACACCAGTTATTGTGTAACATAAGGTATGTGAGACTTTACTTCCACATTTGTGCCTTTCTATTACATACTGCTAATATGTACTTAACCTGCTTCCAGCCGATGCATTCATTATACATCATATCTTTCTAGAGCTCATGTATTGCTTTTACAACGGGCTTTACTGCTAGTATCAAATATATAAAGGATATTTCATATGCACCTGGGTTATTTCCCACCTCCTTTATTTTGTAAGTTTTTTTGAGATGGCTGACCTATGCTTAGCTTCTGAGATCTGATGAGATTGGGCTATGCTATGCTTCCTTCCCTCCATGGTAGCACTGCTGTTCCTCAGGGTTTTTTGGTCCACAATGTCCTGGTCCCCAGACATCCACTCCCTTGCTCTTCAGCCAAATATTTCTTTTTGTACTGTACCATAAGATATCAAATGAATATCCAGGGAATCTGTGAAACATAAATAAATAATCTAAGTAGAAACAAGACAATAGCAGAAATTAATTTGGGGTGGGATGTAAGAGCTTTTTTTAATCCTAAAAAAATCTTCAATAGGATCAATGAATGCCATGAAGTGACAAGATCCACATTTTAAAAGCAGTTTATGTACAACCAAAAAAATGCATCACATGAGAACCTGAGTGGGCCAGTGGAGCAGATCTGCACAGCTGAAGGACTAGATGTTGAAAACAATCATAAGCATTTCATTCAATGGGACTTATTCCCATAACAGTGTTCTTAGGGTAACAGCCTAAATCTAGTATTCAACCATGCATGCAGAGTGTGGATGATATGGCACTGTACTCTACGTTGGTCTCACCAACATTCCTTGGGTGTTCGTTAAAATATACACAGGCAATTCAAATAGATGTTATTGCTTAAGGTTTCTACTTGTTCATTGTATGTTTGTTCTTTTTAGGTATGGGAAAGCGAGGAGGAAGGAGGGTGGGTTTGAGGGGAAAGTACTCTTATATGAAATGATGTTAACCACTGTTAGTGATAATGTTGCATAGATATCAAGGTGGGGGGAGGGGGGAAGGAGTTGTGGGCCTTAGATAAGTTTTTGCAATTTGTACCTTTAATTCTGCACCAGGAACTGCTGGCTCACTTTTTGCTTGGAACAATACCACTACTACTGTTTCAAACAGGGCCTTCTCTAATTATTGCTTTTGTATTAATATTGATATATATATGCCAATACTCTTGTAGACCTGATCTCCACAAAGAGACTGGATTTCTGTAAGTTTTCTTTTTACCTCCTGCTTTGGTGGTATTCCACTATAGGATGCTTAAAACAGTCAGTTCTAAGAGGCCTATATTTATTAGTTGATACATTTCGTAGTGACAATGATAAAATTTAAAGCCAAGAGGCTTCCGGCTCTTCTGAAATGTTCCGAGGCAAATGTTATGTTTTTACAAGAAACGCATCAAAACAAGAAACAAACATCCATTTTATCTACACATTGTATTCTCTCCAATTTTTAGCTCCAGGAACTAGGGGTGTGGGAATACTCTTAGGTAAAGATACCAGATTTTAACAGAAAGATGATTTGTTAGTAGATCCAGATGGCAGATATGTCTTCTTGAAGGGGCATCTTAATGGGGCATCTATCCTCAGTATACTGTTAGCCAAATTGCCTTAAATTCTCAATTAATATTGGGAACGTTATGATTATTAATTGGTAATAGGCAAATTAGGGTTCACACCAGTTTATACAGAAGTCCCACCTTTACTGTAAGTACCAGAACAGACACAGAGACTATGATTGGTAAAATATAATGTCTTTTACTGATGGAGATGTCTCAGTCAAACAATAGAAATGTACTCCTACTCTCTCTCTCTCTCTCTCTTTTCTTAAACAAAGTCTGTAGTAGTGTATTAAAGGTAAAGGTTCCCTTGCTCGAAAGCCAGTCGAGTCCGACTCTAGGGTTGTGGTGCTCATCTCCGTTTCAAAGCCGAAGAGCCAGCGCTGCCAGCTCTGTCCGAAGACGTTTCCGTGGTCATGTGGTCGGCATGACTCAACACCAAGGTGCACGGAATGCTGTTACCTTCCCACCGAAGTGGTACCTATTTATCGACTTGCAATTTCTTGCTTTCGAACTGCTAGGTTGGCAGGAGCTGAAACAAGAGATGGGAGCTCACTCCATCATGCGGCACCCGGGTCTCGAACTGCTGAACTACTGACCTTCCACAGCCTGCAGTTCAGTGTTTTAACCACTTGAGCCACCGCAGCTCCAGTAGTGTATTAGTCACATAGTAATAATAGTAAAAAGAGTAGCTTACATATTATTGCTGGTTCTACTTTATACTGATATCTCTGTTAGTCTTTAAGGTTGCAGTTCCTGTAAACGTACTATATTGTAATCAAATTCAATAAAAGTTAAAAAACAAACAAAAAACAAACACTTCCCTTAGTAGATGCATGTAAACTAGGCATGAGGGATGTTTGCACAAGCAACTCATATGATACTGTGGGTTTTTGTGTAAAACTTAATGTTGCTATCTCCTGCGTTCACCACACTCATCAGTGGTGAAACATGTACGCTGAGGCAGTGAAACTGTCTCAATGATTCATGTCTGCTAATATATCCTTGTAGACTACTAATAACTACCAAAAACATATTTTCAAAACTTCCTGAATATCATGATTCTTGAACTCTTGAACTACGACAGTGTGTGTTCTTACAACTCCACAGAAGTCTGGCTCTTACCTATAAAGCCCTATATGGCCAGGGTCCAGCCCACTGTTTTTGCTTGTCCATGCACATGTAAGGCCTTTTATAAAACCAGAAAAGCCACTTCAAGAAAATGATGCTTGGATCAGAGAAGTGACAGCATGGAAGAGGCACATCCCCTTTCTTTCCTACCGTTTCTTTGATACAAATATGAATTTTTAACCACATAGGGTGAAAGCGGGTTGGAGAGACAGTTTGCCTGGCACTCTATGCTTTAAGCAGTTGACTGTTTCATTTGTTGTTGTTTTCTCAAAGGCCCTACATATTTATTTTTATCAGCATTTGTGCTCCACTTTCTTTCTAAATTAAAGTAACACCTTTTACATATTTTTGTTGTTGTTCAGTCGCACAGTCGAGTCCAACTGTTCGCGACCCCATGGACCAGATCACGCCAGGCCTTCCGGTCTTCCGCCATCCTCTGAAGTTTGCTCAACTTCATGTTCGTTGCATCTATGACACTGTCTAACCATCTCATCCTTTGCCGTCCCCGTCTTCTTTGACCTTCAATCTTTCCCAGCATCAGGGTCTTCTACAGTGAGTGCTCCCTTCTCATTTGGTGGCCAAAGTATTTGAGCTTCAGTTTCACTATCTGGCCTTCCAGGGAACAGTCAGGGTTGATTTCTTTTAGGATTGACTGATTTGATCTTCTTGCAGTCCAAGGGACTCTCAAGAGTCTTCTCCAGCACCATAGTTCAAAAGAATCTATTCTTCGGCGCTCGGCCTTCCTTATAGTCCAACTCTCGCAGCCATACATGACTACTGGGAATACCATTGCTTTGACCATGCGGACTTTTGTTGGCAGGGTGATGTCTCTACCTTTTATCATGCTGTTTAGGTTCGCCATCGCTTTCCTCCCGAGGAGCAGGAGTCTTTTAATTTCATGGCTGCTGTCACAGTCTGCGGTGATCTGGGATCCCAGGAACGTGAAGTCTGTCACTACTTCCACGACTTCCCCTTCTATTTGCCAAGGAGTGATGGGGCCGGATGCCATTATCTTAGTTTTTTTGATGTTGAGCTTCAAGCCCACTTTTGCGCTCTCCTCTTTTACTCTGAGTAAGAAGCTCTTAAGGTCCTCTTCACTTTCTGCCATTAGAGTGGTATCGTCTGCATATCTGAGGTTGTTGATCTTTTATCCAGCAATCTTAATTCCCGTTTGTGATTCATCCAGGCCAGCATATAGCTGAAGGCAATGGTCCAGTTCTGGTAATTTTTTTTAAAAAAATCTTCATTTAGAGGAAGACTCCTTCCTTTGTGGAAGATTCCCTTGTTATTGGAAGGGGATTCTTGAAAGGATGGAGGTTTAGTGCTTCACATGCTGGTCAGCCAAGAAGAGCCATGGAAATGGAATTTCTACTGTAGACCAGAAGAGCAGGTTGACCTGAACTTGACAGGTACATATGCCTATAAAGCAATAAATGTGCTCACCACAAAAACTGTACATGCCTTGACACAAGCACCTTCTTGTAGCCATAACAGTTGCACCCTGGGGGGTAGCTTTACTTTACAACAGGCACATGAAAACTAAGAGTTTCTTTAACTGTTCCAAAGAAACACATTAATCAACTGTATCAAGATTATTGTTCTCTCTAACAATCAGTCTCTGACAGTGACAAGTAATCAGCCTTCTGACTAAAGAAATGGCAGATGTTTATTTAGGCTTATTCCTTTAGGTTTACTCCTTTAGGAGAGCCAGTTTGGTGTAGTGGTTAAGTGCACGGACTCTAATCTGGGACAACCGGGTTTGATTCCCCACTCCTCCACTTGCGCCTGGCTGGATGACCTTGGGCAAGCCGTAGTTGTGATAAGAGCTGTTCTTGAAAAAGAGCAGTTTCTGTCAAGAGCTCTCTCATCCCCACCTACCTCACAGGGGGTCTGTTGTGAGGAGGGGAAGGAGTTTGTAAGCCACTTTGAGACACCTTTGGGTAGTGAAGGGCGGGGTATAAATCCAATATCTTCTTCTTATTATTATTCTAGGTGTCCAGTGAAAATCTTGTGTCCCAGCCAAAAATCACTCAATGTTATCTTTAAAGATTGTTATTTAAAATCAATCCAATTACTTGTGAACTGATTTTAAAAGTATCACAATGATACAAAAATGCTGGAATATGTCAATGAAATTAGAAATAAAAAGCATAAATGTCTTTCTTAAATTTGAAAGATAAAATACAATTTCTAAGATTCTTAACAAAGTGTTTTTAGAAAAGGTGTCTCACTACAACCCAGATTTGAGAGATTCAGGGGTATTAGGGTATGGCTACCTTATATAGGTGCAATTTCATTAACCTTATTTTGCTCTTTCTAAGATTTAGTCTGAGCTTAAAGCCTTAAAGCCTTAAAGTTCATAAACTACCTTTCTCAAGGCTGGAACAGTGAGAACAATGTTGAAAAAGTAATGAGAAATACATGCTTGCTGATCTGAAAACTAAAAAGGCCTACTTTGTTCATGGTTCTGTAGAAGAAACTCAAAGGTTTAAATGATAATCTATTGATCACTGTTGGGATTTTCCAGGAACAAGTTGACAAATCATTACACACTAAGCAGAATTGTAGAAACAGATGTTTTATATCTTACTTAATGGTCAAAGAAAGGAATTTCCTAACAAATGGGTGTTTTAGCACCAAGAAGGCATCCGTACACTTTTAATTAGGATGGTACAAACCACCATGTTAATGAGCTGTCATAGTGACGATCTATGTTCTTCAAATAGATGAGTTCAGAAGTTCATAAAACTAAACTCTTTTTAAGTTTACAATGCTTATGTGTGTGTGTGTGTGTGTGTGTGTGTGTGTATATATATATATATATATATATATATATATATATATATATAGAGAGAGAGAGAGAGAGAGAGTTATTGAAATCTATAAGCAATATACCTGTCTTTTAGCAGTGTACTATTTTAAGGCAAAAGAACTGTTTACTTGCATAGAGAAATAGTTGTAGATTTAATGAACTGAGCTGGCAAGAAATGCCTAGTGAGAATTAATTGGGGTCAGCGAAAGGGTAACTGTATTGCAAGAAAGGAAAACCCCTCTTCTGACTTGCTGTGTGCTTTTAGAAGTTAAAATAAAACTTTTATATTTTGTTTATAGCTGAGAATGAAAGCTTATGGTATAGAATGTTTGCAAGAGAAACAGCTAGCTGAAATATTGTTTCTTAAATAATAAACTTTGCTAATGCACAGCTATAAGCTATAAGACTAAAGTAAACTGCTAACAAGCAAAGGTCGGGAACATGGCCAACTATAGTACACAGTCATCTTAGAGTTCAGCCAGGAACCAAAGATATCAATCACAAGTCTTGTCATTAATTAAAAGGCTTATTAAGAATGCAGAACTTATGTTATATGAGAAGGACCCCTATTGGCCAAAGTAAAACAGCACATTTTACAAAACCAGAAACTTTAATTTAGATTTAATATCTTTATAAAATTAACAAAAATGCTCTGATAGATTAAAATGAAGAATAATAGGTCGATTCAAGGTATCTATAAAACTTTATGTCATAAGCTATTTTGAAATATTAGGAAATGCATGTAAAGGGTTTAACTCTTTGAAATATCACTATAATTTTGTGTTTCTCCATAATTCAATGTATGTTTCATATATTTTTAGTACAAATAGCTCACAAAATGTTATTAAAATACAAATATGCATGTATTAATGTAGAAAAACTATTTTTATAATGGGAAAAGTTAAATTTTATACCAAGAAGGAACTCAGCCTGAAAGTTCATTCAAAGGTACCAGTCTGGGGAAACAGTCAATAAGATTCATTAATCAATTTTAACAAGAAAAGCACCTGCATTGTAAAGTTGAAATGCGGCCAAGTAGCATCTTCTTTGTCTAATGTGCGGCCAAGTAGCATCTTCTTTGTCTAATGTTTGATAAATGATTGTTAAACCAAAAAATAAAATAAAACTGAGCACATGCAAATAATGTCCAGTGATGTAAAGTTGGGAGGAGCAAGTAAAGTATATAAGTCATAATCCTGCTGTTACTTACTGGACACCTGAGCTGAACTTTTGGCTGTATGATGTCCCTTATTTGAATAAAACTTTTTTCCTACCTTTTATTGCCTGGATATTTTGTCTCACTGTGTGGGTTTCAATTGGCTAGCCACACAAGTCAAAGAACCTTAACGTCCTCAGGGCATTGTCCTCAGTTCTATACCATTAAGGTCAAAGTCTGAGACACAACTCCCTCCCCCCTGGAGATGAGTGGTTTCTTTTCTGGTTTTTTAAAGAAATATAACCCTTATATTGATATATCAATCCTTATACTATTACCCAGAGGTTTTTTTTTGTGGGGATACTTATTTCCACCAACAGGGGGCTCATTCTCCCCCAACAGTTTTTCCTCCATAGTCAGTAGACTTCCTGAGTTTGTAGAAAAATCCAAAAACAAAAAAATCCCTTCAGGGATGGTTGAATCCCCCCCCCATTTTTTTTGAAACGGCCTCTGCAAGGATCTGCTTCAGGCATCAATGGTGAGAGATTAGAATGTTCAGGGGGGGCCCTTCTAACTGGCGTTGTCAGTAAAAGGGTGGGGGAAGGGCCCTTCCAGACCTCCTTTGGCCTTTCAGGGAAGGAGGAAGGGAGCCTTGGGGCCAGACCTCACAAGAGTTGCCAGTGCCAGGCTGGGGGATTTCTAGAGATTTTGTGGTGGACTCTAAGGAGGGCTGGGTTTGGGAAGGGAGAGGTCTTAGCTGGGTATAATGCCACAGAGTCCACCCTCCAAAGCAGCCATTTTCTGCAGGGAGACAGACCTCTGCTGTCTAGAGTCCAGTTGTAATTCTGGGAGGTCTCCAGGTCCCATTTGGAGGTTGGAAACTCTAGGCTTGGCAGTAGTCTAGGGTTGCCAAGTCCCACCTGATTTGCATGACTCACCTAGCCTCGGCTGCTTGCTACCATTAATCAGCAGCCATCCTATGAAAGCCAGTGAGGTGCAGCAGTTAGAGCTTCAAAGTAGGGTCTGCAAGACCCAGGTGCAGATCCCCATCTTGCAGCGGAAGCTGACTGCGTGATTTTGGACCAGTCACATATTTCAGCCTAACCAACCTCACAGGGTTGTTGTGCAGATAAAAAGGAGGAGAGAATAATGAAAGCTTCTCTGGTCCCCACTGTGGAGAAAGACTGTAATTTTCCTAGGCAGAGGCTGGGGGGTGGAGATGGAAAGCAGAAGATAGAGGGGAAGATAAATGTAGGTTGGCTGTTTGGTGGGAAGGAAGGAATGAAGCAGGAAAAGAGGAGAAGCTATGGGGAAAGAGAAAGAAGAAATAGTGGGGGAAGGGAAAATGAGATGCCTCCCGCATGTCTTTGTGGATTCCCACTTGTCTATTCTAATAGCCAAATCAACCAGATCTGATAATACTTAAATTTGGAGACTGGACCTGGCAATAGACAAGGCAGATCTTTTGACAAACCTGAAAAAAACAGCCCAGGTTTGCAGAAAAGTCAGACATCTAAAAAAAAAAAAAATTACATGGGGAGAAATAAAAAAAATCCCAAAATGATAAAAAGGAGCACCTGTAGCTTTAAGAAATAGATTCTTTCACAGGCTGTTGTGTTGCCCAGCAAGGAGCTTTGTGCTCTCTTATGGACATAAATGAACTGTGTGTAAAATGTGCAAAGGGGACTCTGATGTAAGGTGACCAGATTGTGATGCCAGCAAGAGCCTGAGACGATGTGCCCATAGTTCCCGAGGTTGCCCCATTCCAGATGTACCCCTAGACACATGAAACACTCTAAAACAGCCATCTGCCATTGCTGTCTAAACTAAGGACTCCCGATGCCATTAAAGAAGTCTTTCTTCATCACACTGGCACCTTCACTGCATTGAGGGCACAAAAGTCTCTTTCCCACCTTTCGCTTGACATTTCCCGCCTTTCGCTTGACATTTCCTCATCCATTCCAGGAACTGGTTCTGCAGCCCTGAGACAAAGAGCACAGTAGGTGCTAGCCGATGAGTCATAACGACCCTCGAGGTGTCTCTGTCACAAGTTCAGTTAGAATCCAACATTGACCAACCCCTAAGCCCTTTTCCCATTGTGGACGTGACTTTTGGAACGGACCACCAAGGGGTTGTCTCAAGGGAGGTGGCCAGCAAAGCCCTCCCCTCAGAGCCCCCATACAAAAGTGGGCACCCAGCAACATGCTCGCGCTCTCTCCATGCTCCCCGCGCTCTCTACACCCCCTCTTCGCCCTCTATACATCCTTTCTGGCTCTTTAGCTTTTAGCTCTTGCTATCCTGAAACCCACGCTACCTCTTTAAGACTCTTGGACTGCAGCCAGAGTCTTCCACGTGCTTCTGCCAGTTCAGAGCACGATTTCCATTTCCTAGCATAATTCTCATTCCTTATTATTTATTTATTTATTTATTATTTACATTTCTATCCCGCCCTCCCCGGAGGCTCAGGGCGGCTAACAGGCATGTAGCTAATAAAATAATAAAAACAATACAAAATATTAAAAGTACATCACAATTTATAGCCTATCTAAAAACAAGACTATATAAAAACAGGATGGCAGTCCTCTGAACGTCCCATTCTCGCCCATGATGCAAAGAATTTTTAGGGCTTTGATGGTCCATGCCCATATCCAGCGGTCCATATACCGGAAATTCCAGGGGTTCCAGGAATTCCAGGGCGTTGATGGTATACTGGTGGTGGTGGCGGCTCCTGTTCAAAAGCCTAGCGGAAGAGCTCCGTCTTGCAGGCTCTGCGGAACTGTGCTAGGTCCCGCAGAGCCCTGATCTCCTCTGGGAGCTCATTCCACCAGATAGGAGCCGCCACCGAAAACGCCCTGTTCCTGGTCATGGTTAGTTTGATGGACCGGGGACCCGGTACATCCAATAGGTTCTGGTTCCCCGACCGTAGTGCCCTTGGGGGAACATGTGGGGCAAGGCGGTTCCTTAGGTAGGCTGGTCCCTGACCATATAGGGCTTTAAAGGTAATAACCAGAACTTTGAAGCGAACCCGGTACGCTATTGGCAACCAGTGCAGCGCTTTCAGCACAGGTCGAATGTGATCTCGTCTAGGGAGATCCATCAGCAGCCTGGCTGCAGCATTCTGCACTAGTTCCCTAGGGCTGCCGGCTCCAGGCTGGGAAATTCCTGGAGATGAGTGGGAAGGTGAGAATGAGGCAGGAAAGGGGAAATAAGACTTACTCCACAAGTCCTTGTGGGTTCCTGTTTGTTTGTGTGTCCATATGTATGTATACACGTATACATTCATTAAGATCAGATCATAAAGCTTGAGCCATGGATTAGTAAGCAAACATATATTAGTAAATATATATATAGTTTTTTGCAGAAAAAAATATGTCTTTAAACCAATGGCTGGTGATGCAACTAAATGTCATAGATAATATTAATTAGAAGATGTTTAATACAGTCACATGGTTTTGTTGAGTGAAAGGAAGTCATCATAGTAAGTTCTAAACAATTCTGAAACATAAGCAACTATAAAAAATACTCATTGGTGTGCCTTAATTATTACCCTCCACCTCCACCCAGAATTTCCACATTTTATTTAATAGGAATAAGAATGATATAAGTGAGGGGAAAATTGCTCTTCTTATCCTATTAGAAACATACGAAGCAAGTTAGAAGAATGCACAAGACTTATTTGTTTCTGATTTACCAGCTCCTTTAGGGGCAATTCTGATTATTTGTGATGGATTATTCATTTTACATGGCTTTACACTTAAAATATATTTCACCATTCCTACTGGAAACTGCAAGTGAATTACCTTCCAAAGCTGCCTAAAGCAACAGCATAAAAGATTAATTGTTGGCTTCAAGCTATAATGGATGGGAATCATATTACCATCATAATAGTGACTGATGTAGAATTATGGGCTAGATGGGGGGCATTGTACAAACTAAATGTGAGAATTTTATGGTTCTAAGATGATTGGATTAAGGTTCTCTAGATGCTTGGAAAGTCTTATCTAGGTTAAACTGGTATCAATGTGAAGCAATGCCACTGGTTATGTTGCACATTCAGTATTTATATTAACACACTTTGGCAGACAGCTTGGTTTATACACACACACAGTAAATTGTGAACTGTGTCCCATTCTTTTATGGATTTAGAAGCCATTTCTACTTAAGTGTTTCTGTGTTCAAGGTGGGGCATAATCCTATGCCTGTCTGGTTTATTTTCATCTAATTGGACAAGTATAAGACTTTTCCTGCATCAGGACTAAATCCTATCTGTTGTAGTTTCATCAGGAAGAATTTCCTGATCTCATGGCAACACATCTGTATCATCGGCCAAACCTTGAAATACAAAATTTAATATCTGAGGAACACAGGGAATCAAGGATAGATCTCCGCTGTCAAAGGGTAGAACTGACAGTAAGCACTGTTCACTTAACATGTACAGGTGTTGCATGTTGTTGTGTGTCACCTGAATCCAGAGAAAACCATCCCGAGGACAATCAGAGAATCACCAACACAAAATACATGTAGAGCAGATTACTAAAGAAAGTGGACAATCTGGCCCAGATATGCCAAAACATGAATTATGTAGTTCAGGAATTATGCATGTGAAATATATTTCCCCACTGTACACGTCCCTCACCTCCCTCCACATAGAAAATTATGCTTGCGTTCTTTTACATAAACATAGATGTTTGTGGGCCACTTGCTCCCCTCATCCCAACCCGGTTGGCTGGTGCTGCTCACTTCTCATATCTTCCCTAGGGCTGCCGGCTCCAGGCTGGGAAATTCCTGGAGATTTTTTTTTGAGGGGGTGGAATCTAGGAAGGGCATGGTTTGGGGAGAGACCTCAGTAGGGTATAATTCCATATAGTCCACCCTGCAAAACATCCATTTTTTTCAGGGGAACTGATCTTTGTAGTTTGGAGATCAGTTGTAATTCTAGGAGACTTACAGCCCACACCTGGAGATTGACAACCCTAGGTCCAGGTGAGCCTGCCTTGTGCCTGCAGCTTCTACTCTCCACCATGTGTTTGCAGCAATGATGGGCTTTTGAAAGAAAGGCTCAGCCAGACAGCTAACTGGGGCAGTATGAGTCTGCCATGCCACCTTCACTGCCTGTGTGCGTATATGCTTACAAAGTATTGATAAGGCTGGGGCAGAACAATCCTGAGCCACCCCTGCATTATGATGGCCGGTTGCTGTGCAGCTGCACTGCCACCAGTCGCCTCCCTAAGGGAATAGTTACACAGTGGCCAAATAGGAAAAAAATGGCCCCCAATCGTGTTGCTGGCTGCTACCACAGCGATGTCCATGGTGATTCTGCCTCAGTGTCCCAGTCCGGCTTTGTTGCGAGACAGGGACGGCATGATAGACTGGGCAGGCAGGACTAATGAGACCCATGAGTCGAGGAGGCAGAGCCCAGCATCTGTCACTGCTAGGGGGTGGAGATGGGAGGTTCGGAGGAGCCACACCCCTCCCCTTCCAGATACCTCCCCTGTAAAGAGACATGCTCCTGTTCCAAGGCCCTGCCACCTGTCAGTTGGGAGGGGGCCTAAAAAGTACTGAGACTGATGCATGGAGGAGTGATTTCAGCTCATACTTTATTGTATACAGGAGAACTTGAGATGGAGTAGCCGGGCTGGAGGCTGGTTTATATCCCCGTAGTAAACCACACCCAACACCCCCCCCCCCGTGATAGAATATTTACAGTGCACCCAGGTCCCATAGCTCTATTCTCGGACCCTAGCTGTCTGATAGGCGCACCCTAGGATCCATTCGGGCTATTGTCTCTGGAAGCGAAGCTTGGGCCATTCACATGGCCACGTGCAGACCCAACCGCGTGCGCGGTTTCTCCGGGTAACCTTTAAGTGTGCGGACTCTAATCTGGGAGAACCGGGTTTGATTCCCCACTCTTCCACTTGCACCTGCTGATGTGACCTTGGGTCAGTCACAAGCTCTGGCACAGCTGTTCCTGAAAAAGAGCAGTTTCTGTCAAGAGCTCTCTCAGCCCCACCTACCTCACAGGGTGTCTGTTGTGGGGAGGGGAAGGGAAAGGAGTTTGTAAGCCGCTCTGAGACTCTGAGTGAAGGGCGGGGTGTAAATCCAATCTCTTCTTCTTCTTTCCTCATAGGGAAAGTGTTCCAACCCTTTTATCATTCTAGTTGCCCTTTTCTGCACTTTTTCCAATGCTATAATATCCTTTTTGAGGTGAGGTGACCAGAATTGTACACAGTACTCCAAATGGGGACGCACCATTGATTTATACAGGGGCATTATGATACTGGCTGATTTGTTTTCAATTCCCTTCCTAATAATCCCCATCATAGTGTTGGCCTTTTTTATTGCAGTCGCACACTGTCTTGACATTTTCATTGAGTTATCTACTACAACTCCAAGATCTCTCTCTTGGTCAGTCTCCACCAGTTCGGACCCCATCAACATGTATTTATATTTAGGATTTTTGGCTCCAATGTGCATCACTTTGCACTTGGCCACATTGAACCCCATTTGCCATGTTGATGCCCACTCGCCCATCCTCGACAGATCTCTTTGGAGTGCCTCACAATCCACCCTGGTTGTCACCACCCTGAACAACTTTGTGTCATCTGCAAATTTAGCCACTTCACTGCTTACTCCCCGCTCCAAATAATTAATATACAAGTTAAAAAGCATTGGACCGAGTACTGATCCCTGTGGTACCCCACTGCTTACCACCCTTCACTGAGAAAATTTCCCATTTATACTCACTCTCTGTTTCCTATTAATTAGCCAGTTTTGATCCACAAAGGGACTTGTCCTTTTATCCCATGGCTATTGAGCTTACTTAGGAGCCTTTGATGAGGAACTTTATCAAAAGCTTTCTGGAAGTCAAAAGAAACATCAAGACCCCTTGACCTCTGCGCAAGTTCCCGGGGAAACCGGGGGGGGGGAGAGCTTTTAGGAGGGCAGGATGTCAGTTAACACTGCCATTCTCTGGAATGTGTGTGTGGGTATCCTCCTCGCCTCTGCCTGGTACACTAACGAAGTCTACTGTCTGGGTTTTATCTGCTTTTGTTTTTCTGACCTTGGATGTTCCAGCTGCTCCTGGCTTGCTGGGAACAAATGGCTTCTACTTTGCCCGCTCTCTTTCTCCCACATGCGCACACAGTGCTTATTGGCTTTTGCTTGTGGGGTGTGTGTGTTTTGAAACTAGTATAATTCAGGGTGCCCTGCTACTTTGGGCCATTCCTGACAAAAGAAGTACACATGTCATAGTTATGAACCGCCAATAAACAGAATTTTTTCTTATGAAGCGCTGTGTGGTGCTGTGTGGATCTGACTATCAAACCTTGACACCTCGTCGCCAGTAAAAGGTACTGAGATTGATGCATGGAGGAGTGATTTCAGCTCATACTTTATTGTATACAGGAGAACTTGAGATGGAATAGCCGGGCTGGAGGCTGGCTTATATCCCCGTAGTAAACCACACCCAACACCCACAACCGTGATAGGATATTTACAGTGCACCGACATCCCATAGGTCCATTCTCGAATCCTAGCCATCCGATAGGCACGCCCTAGGATCTGTTCAGGCTATTGTCTCTGTAAGTGAAGCTTGGGCCATTTGCATGGCCATGTGCGGACCCAACCACGTGCACGGTTTCTCCGGGTACACAACAGGGCCGCACCCATCAGCCCCATTGTCTGAGTGCCCCTGCCCACTGCTGTCTGTGGTGACCAGATGCCTGCCCATGCTGTTGAGGGCAGCCCCTAGCCACCCTGTTTGCCACCTCCATTGGAAGCACAGCAGGAGGAGGGGCAGGGGTGCTGGGGGGCCTCATCAAAGTCCCCCAGGAGCCTCTTGATGCACTCCTGTCCCTAACTGGCATCCCTCACAATGGCAAGAAGCCCCCCCCAGGTGCCCTTCAGTAATTTTTACAGAGGTTGCAATGCCCTCCATCCATTGCTAGCCCCTGGCAAAGGCTACCTGCCATGCATGACAGCACTCCAGCCACTCCTGCTTGGTTGCTGCCCGTATGGAAGAAAGAGTGGGTGCGATTTGCTGTTCCAGATCCCCCCCCCCATGGCTGGGGACATGGCAAGTGGCTAGAGTCCTCCCCTCCTCTGCAGCACCTTCAGCTGCATCCCCTGGCCATAGGTAGGCCGGATCTGGGAACCTGCCCCCGGAGACTGGCCTCTGAGCCCAATGGTTTGGTCCCCTGAACAGGGGAAGGGATGACAGTGACTACAGAGCTAGGAATTTCCTCTGGGTGAGACAGTCATGCCATGTGCAAATGACACCCCAGGCCGGAGGAGAAGGTGTAGTTCCAGAAAACACAATGGCGGGGGGGGGTGTTTCATGGGAGGGATTGCACATCCATGTTGATGACTGATCCATCCATGGTGCGGGCCCCGGCATCCACCTGACAGCATCTGGATGCTTCTAGCTCTGGGCACTCGGCCCCAGGATGGTTTCATGTTCCTGGAAACAGGGCTGGCAGAATGGAAGAAAAATGGCATTTACCTTCATGGTAGCCATTGGGCAGCAAAGCCATTAGGTATGCTGATGCACACGTCAGCTATGGCGAGCTTGGTTTTTGCCCTTAGTGACCGAGGTTGTCTCAGTGACCAATGCTGCAGTGTGCCTTCTGAGCCCCTCATTTGCATAGGCAAATATCCCTGGGACATCTGGGATCCAGATGGGCCAAACAGGTTTCTAGGGAAATGCCCTCTGAAATTGGCCATCTCTGCTCAGCTGAGTGCAGTGCTACCTGCCAAGCCTCAAAGAGGTGGTGGCCCCTACAGCCAACAGCTTCATTAGCACGGCGGTTCCTGCATAGGTCATCAGCAGTGTTTCCTCTAAGCTGAGTAAGTGTGAGCTAGCTCACAGTTTTTTAGCCTCTGGCTCACACATTTTTGTCTTCGCTCAGGAAGGATGGCTCCAGAGCAAACTAATTTATGCAGTACCCAGATCACTGGCTCACAACTTTAATGCCAGTAGATCACAAAGAAGACGTTTTGCTCACAAGACTCTACAGCTTAGAGGGAGCATTGGTCATCAGCCCATGCTGGCCCCATAGGCCCAAGGACCTCTGCGAGGGCCGATCCATTAGTGTGTTCCCATGGCAGTTGCATCTGCACTCACTGCCAAACTGGTCTGTCTCCCCCCAGGTTGCCCCCACTGATTTGTGGTGGTGCGGCTTTTGGGTGTGTGGTCTGTGCTTTTGGCTGGAATAGCCTTCCCCTCTCACCCATCTCTGTGTGGTACTGTGGCAGCATCATTGTCAGGAAGGGCCCCCCGCCTGAGTTTGGTCTGTGAGGATCGACTGGCTTGTGCTGCACCCCCATGCACTCCCACCTCCCATGGTCCACAACAATCATCAACACCTGGGGCAGACACGATGGATTACCTTTATCGGAGGGAACTTGGGACTACTGTGTGGTAAGGATGGGATCTCCGCATTAACTGGACCCCCACTGGTCCTGGTGCTAGGAAGGGCCAGGAGGCTGGATGACTCTGCATGCTCTCGAGGCCTGGCTTTTGGTGTAGGGAGGGAACATGGTGGGGTTTCAACTCCACTGATGGGGTGATGGTTCTCCCTGTTGGATCGGCATCTGCGTGTGGGGGGGAAGCACACAGTCAAGCAGCCACCATTCCTTGTTGGCATCTTTTTTTTTGGTCCCCCAAAAAAGGGATTTTTTATTGCTTTTCTATAAACTACAAAGAACATAGGGAAGGGAATCTAATATCTACGGGAGAAAGAAAAGTTAACCACTAAAAACCCAAGTAGTGAAGTTCATTACATAGGTTTATAAATTGCTTAATCTAATCTATTAATAATACAATGAGCTTGAAAGTTTAAATCTAGCCAATATTCCCCAAAACCCAATATCAATTACTGTTTAAGGCAATCACAAAAGCATCAAACTTAAATATAGCTTCTTAGAGGTGGAATTCAGAGTTCCTCCACATCTCATTTCTTGGCATTTCTTTTCCTCAAATCTCTTCTCCGGACCTTCCCAGTTGCTGCTTCAAGAACTCATTTGCTTTCTTAACACAGTCAATTCTTTCTTTTTTTCCCCATTTATTCTGACGAGTAGGCCTTCGGGAACCAACCATTTGTACTGTACGTCATTTGTTTGTAAAAACAATGCCAAGTCTTTGAATTTCTTCCTCTTCTTTCTAATTTCAAATGGAATGTCTTTTAGTATCCATATGGTATTACCGTTGATTTTCAGGGGTATTCCTGATGTTGTTTTAAAGATTTGGTCCCTCACATATCTTTTTGAGAATCTAACCACTATTTCTCCAGGCAGATTATTTTTCTTAATATATTCTGAATATGATCTGTAGACCACATCCATTTTGCTTTGAAGATATTCCGTTTTCAAATCTGCCACTGGTGCAAGTAGATCACCCAATACTTGTTTTAGATTCTCTCCTTTTGTCTCAGGAACCCCTTGGAATCTCAGGATAAAGCTTGCTTTTTCCATTTGTAGTTGAAAAGCTAAGATTCGTCAGTAATTCTTTTCTTTTCCAACTCCTGTACACGCTTTTTCACCTTTTTAGATTTGGCATTAACTTCTTTCAGTGTTTCTGCTGTTTGCTCTGTTAATTTCTTAGTTTCATTCAGTTCCAGTTGTTCTGCAGCAAAGGTCTGGTTCAAAGTAGTCAATTGCTGATTGATGTTTGTCATCTGGTCCACCAGAGGGCACAATGATTCAGCTAATAGCTGTGAAAGCTCATTGGTAGCTTCCGGTGTCGGACTTCTACTTCCTGAAGGAGGCTTAAGCTGCGATGGTTTCTCTTTCTCGCCTCTCCGCCCCACCATTTTTGAGGATTGTTTACTTATAGAAAAGTTTGCCAAAGTCTCTATTTTCCACCAAAATGCTTTGCTGCACTCTTGTGTGCTTCTTAAGTCAGTTCTATGGCTTTTACATCTGGCACCCTCTTTTTAAAATGATCTGCTTGGCTATCGTGCCTGGGAGTTCCCTCCCCTGCTCACTTAAATCAGAGGGGCTTTCTAGCTGAAACTCGGTGTTTTGCTTTCACCATGACTCAGTTCATCATTGGTTCAAGGACCTGCCTCAGGTACGTGTAAAACACCCGATCTTCACACGCTTGTCCCAGTCAGCGACTCTAGAGCCATACGGTCGCACAGCAGCAGGACCTTCAGGGCGGAGGGAAGCCTCGATTCCCCAGCATCGAGCCGGAAAAGAGGCAATCCCTCAAAAGCCCCATGGCTAGGAGCCCAAACACAAGGGTTCGGGGGGGGGTAGCAATCACACCCCCTCCAATCTGCTGCCATTTGGATCGCGACCCCGGAAGCTTACCAGGGTCGTGTCCACCATCAGATTGCTGCCAAAAACCGGAAGCCTTGTTGGCATCTTCTGGTGTATTTGGCAGTGGTGGACTTCAATGCCACCAAGGGTACCCGACAGGCAGCAGTGTCCAGATCATTGACATCTGATCCAGTGTCCTGTCAGAACCTCTGTGAATCTGGAGATAGGGCATTCTGCACCTGCAAGTGAAGGGTTTGGTCATCAGGTGGGAGCTTTCATCACTCAGGTTGGAGGCGATTCTCACCTGCTAATGTGATTTGTGCATGGGGGTGCTGCCAATGGGTGGGACACATGCCCAGTGTGGTGACACAACCTTTGGCCCCCTCCCCAGCAGCTGCCTCTGACAGACCCCGATGCACTGACCTGCCTGATGTGCCAGGGCCATGTCTGTGTGAGGGAGTGCTCCTGGCCCCCCATCTGCCAGGTTCAGGAGTGACAGATACCATGTCCAGTGCAGCACAATGCCACTGGTGTTGGCCAGTGGGGGAGGAAGGGTTTTGGGAAGAGTTCTTTGCTTACCTGCTCATGCATTACCACCCCTTGGGATCCTGGCAGACAAGCTGAGGTAACTGTGGAGACTGAATTAGGGAGAGGTCAGCCACAAAATATGGACTTTGTTCTCCTAGTGAAGAAGAAGAAGAAGAGATTGGATTTATACCCCGCCCTTCACTCAGAGTCTCAGAGCGGCATACGAACTTCTTTCCCTTCCCCTCCCCACAACAGGCACCCTGTGAGGTAGGTGGGGCTGAGAGAGCTATTTTGAGAACTGCCTTGAGAGAACAGCTCTGACAGAACTATGGCTCGCCCAAGGTCATCCAGCAGCTACAAGTGGAGGAGTGGGGAATCAAACCTGGTTCTCCCAAATTAGAGTCCATACACTTAACCACTACACCAAAGTGCCTCTTCACCAAACTGGTCTCTTCCCCCCAAGTGTTCAACCAGCAGTGCCAGGTGCCCTGTCTGTGTTGTGCCTGCCACCAAGGTGCGTGTGCACTTGCTCTAAGTCCCCATGGCAGGGAGCTGTCATACAGCATCCCATGCCACGAGACCTACTTCTGAAGTTGTGGGGTGACCTCCTAGAATCATTTGTAAGACAGGGCAGGCTGTCATTAGGTGCTGGGGAGGGGGCAGGGATGGTGTGGGAGTGTGCTGATAGGGTGTGTACTTGGTCAGTATCCTGAGCTGCTTGGGTGAGGGAGGACTGAACAGGGATTTACCATGGGCGTCAATGGGCTGTGCCACCATTTTTGCCAGTGAATTTTGCACCTGTTTTGGGGGGCATTCACATGCTGAAAGTGCTTAGGGAGCCAACTGGATGGTGTTACACCCCCTGGCATGCCCACATTTCTGCCAACATGGGGGTTCATGTCATTATTCCACTGGTATGCGGTTGCTGTGCAGCTGCGCTGGTGTAAGTACCCTGCACACTGCTGCTCATGCCCTCCGCCAGTGTAAATACCCCTTACACTGGCATATCTCTGAGTTACAACAGCACAGGGGTCAGTTGGCTCCCTATTCCAATTTGCCACCCCCCTTCCCTCAGGATTGCTCTGTTAAATGCCTGTTTAACTCTATCAGTCACTTAAGAGAAAATACAGAAAACCTTATTTCTGCAATCTTGATCTGATACATAAACTGAAAATATGTGAAACAGAAACCAAGTGGTACTTTTTAAGACTTATTGAGGTTTATTTCATTCATTCATTCATTCATTCATTTATTTATATTTATAATTCGATTTATATCCTGCCCTCCCTTAAGGCTCAGGGCGTCTAACAAATTGGCGCAAAAGCCATAATTAAAACAAGATAAAAACATAACAATAGTACAACAAAGTGCTGGTGTTCTGATGTTCCCAGTTCCAAGATGGGTTCTGGTAGGGTGGATCAGGACCAACAGTCTCACATAAGGTGTGATAAATTTTGTTAGCCTTCAAGGTGCCACTTGATTTCTGTGTCACTGGGTACAACAGACCCTTTTGCTTGCAGTAATGATAGTTATTGAACACTTGAGGGCAGTGTTCCACTGGAATTTTCTCTTGTTTTCCATGCAATAAATATCTCTTTTTCTTACTCCATCCTGAAACTTCCTTTCCCAAATTTAACCATTTAATAGAGAATTATGGTCGTGTTTCTGGTTATAAAATTAACTGGACAAAATAATTTCCCTTGCCTTCAGGTGGGTTACATCCTTGGGGTGGCCTGTTGTTTGGGTCACTCAGCATTTTAAATACCCAGGGATATTAATCCCCCCAAACATCAGAAACATTGTCAATTTAAATGTTAATCCTATTGTGATCAAAATTGCTAATGACTTAAATAACTGGAAATCTCTCAACATGACACTGTGGGGTAAAATACCTACCCTAAAAATGAATGTTATCCCTAAACTTATAAATATTTACAGAAGAGTACCAGCACACATTCCTCAGAAAATTTTCTGTAAGACCAGTACTCTATTCTGTGTTCCCCCACAGTAGAGTTCTGGGGAAAACCCCCCCTGTATGTCTTGAAATTCTTCACAACTTTCACTAGACAAGGGAGGTTTTAGTCTCACAAGCATTAAACTTTTTAGTGGCACAGGCCAAACATTGAGAACAAACTCCGCCCACAAATGAACAACCTGAATGGACTAAATTAGAATCTCAGGTGATACCTTGTTTACAAGGATGGACTGCCTTAAGTTCATATTATTTGAAATTCCCAAATTTATTTTATTCCAAGGTAACCAGAGATGCTATTTTAAAACTGCAGTGTCCTGTTCTTACAGGAAGTGATAAAGGGTAGCTCTACGAATCAGTGATTTCTGATGATTCCTAGATCTATTCTTTGTCACTTCTGGTTGTTGGTTTTTTTTAACCAGAACTGATATAGTGCTGCACATGAAGCTGTAGCCCTATCATGGCCCTGCCTACAACCCTCTCACCAGTTGCCAGGACCTGCCAGTTGGCATGCTCCAGTTGAACTGCCTGGCAACCACTGTATGAATTACTTAGAACTGTTAAATATCACTAGACATGAGGTTACAACTGAGTTTTAAAAAAATTCTGCTGTGAGTTTACACTCCATTAATGTTGTGTAAATTAGGTATTTCTGAAAATAATATGTAATGAAAATGTAAGATGCTTACCAGTACAGTTCTTAATATGCTATGGTCTTGGCCAGTAGTTAAATGATTTTGGTATATTGTTATTAAACATAATAATTTTGTCTCAGGCTCTACATTGGATTTCCCTGTTATAACCCTTGTCTTAGGCAGCTTTCATATTTCTTGGACACTGTGTTCATCGCAAAAACTCTGGGTGTTGAAAACTACAATTGTTGCTAAAAGACAAACTTCAGTCTTCAAAATCACTTACTTCACCTAATACAGAGAAATGGATAGAAGATCTTTTGGACCTGACAGCAAGAGAAAAAGCAACGTTTTCTAGTGAGCAATGAAAGATGAAAAATAATTATTTACATTTTTAACTTTGACTAACTTAAAAGAATATAATATCCAATGATTTTATGTAGATAATTAATGGAGAGCAATTATTTGAGCCTATTAATTAGTTCTTACAAAAAGTAAGCAGGTTACAGGCAAGGATCAATTCATTTCCCCGTATTTATAGGTTTTCAAAATAATCTTCCAACAATAGCTTGCTGCCCCATCTGATAGGACTCAAATTCTTGGCCATCTTATTATCTCATAACTTCAAACATCATGCAAAGTTATCTGTATTCAAATATCTTCTTAAAATATATACAAGTTGTGTTAGTTCATTCTTGCTATTTTTTACCATAACAAAGAATATCAAAAATAGTGATTAGAAATTTCTCTTACATATGGGGATCTGATGGCCCTCAACCAGTACTCCTGTCTTGGAACTATATCTTCAATTCCGTATTCAGTTAGACATCCTTGCCATTCCCAGATGGTTTTTGTACCTGGGCCCAGAGATATACCTATTACTATCTTATATTCTAAAAGCCAGCTAAATCTGCTGACTGGGGCCATGTGGAGGCTCAAGAGATTTTTCTGTACACTTCAGCAACTCCCCAAGTGTGCAGGAAAAAAACCCCTGAGAACAGTGGTGGGGGGTGAGTCTTGGCAAGTCTCTTGGTGAGAGAGTTGGTTCCCCCCTGCAAGTCTTGTGGGCCCCTGCATGTTAATTGTATTATTTCTAAACTATAAAATACCATTCTAGACTGTAACTCATTTGTTTATTGACCCTCTCCAAGGCTGTTTTGTTCTGGTTCGATGGACTTCCTGTTTGGCATGTTTAGCTGAGAGACCAGGCTAGCCGTGTTTTTGGCCTTCAGAAGCTTCCTTCTTGATTTTCAGTCAAGACCAGCCACTGTTCACCTATATTCTTGGCCATATCTGTGACATATTGACCTTTGCTACTGGGAAGGTGAAAGTTTCCCAGTTATTATATAACAGTTGAATCCTGGGTGCAGTTAGAAAACATAAGTGGCAGCCCAGCTACCTTTCTGTGGCTGTTAGTACCTCATGGGAAAATCTGGTAACCTACCTCAAATTCCATGATGGAAGAAGGACAGGATATAAAGAAATACCGTGCAGTTCCATCAAAGCCATGGATGTATACAGGTGACACCCCAAGTTTGTTGTTAGTCTGTCCTGGTATGGTTATGAAACACAGTTTTGTAATAAGCATTTTATTTCCTGGCTGTCAATAGTCTTCTGTCTTAATCTCTCATGTAACATATCTTTTTGTTTCAACCATCTGTGATGACATAATCAGAATCTATGTTGTGCCCTAGTGCAGCTAATAACATTTTTCTGAGCTAAATTTACTTGTACACAGATTAGGCC
Organism: Gekko japonicus; assembly: GCF_001447785.1. NCBI lineage: Eukaryota > Metazoa > Chordata > Lepidosauria > Squamata > Gekkonidae > Gekko > Gekko japonicus. The sequence continues at coordinate 947,965 of NW_015171506.1, read as the reverse complement.
AATTACAGCACTAACAGTGAAATTATCACCACCCTTGAAGAATCTGACTATCAAGCTTTGCTACTGTAATTTCAGTGGCATGACTGGCCTGGAAATCTGTCGTAATTGGGTAGCCAAGATGGTCTTTGAATGTTTAAAAAATATATCTTCAAGAGTTGCAATACTAAAGCTAAACAAGCCAAGCTGAAGGCTGGGTCAGATAAGGAGATACCAGAGGTTGGTGGTATCACGCTTACAGTGCCTGTATGTGTGTGTGTGTGTGCATGCATATATAGAGCAAATAGTGCCTCTTTGAAAAGATGCCAGGATTGCAGGACAGGTGGTCCTGCTGATAACATAAGGTAATGGACAAGGTGACTCCTCCTGAATTAATGAGGGCCACCTGGACAAGGTGGAATGGATAATGATCAAGGCTTAAGAGGGTTCAAAATAAATACCAGATGGCAATAAAGATGCTTATCAGTAGAACTAAGAGCTGGCATGAAGGTATGCAGGGAAAGATAAAGAGTGTAACCAATCACATACAAGTACTTATAAGTTTTAAGGTATAAAAGAAGGTGAAGTGTGTATAATTGTTGGAACACTTTGATGCTTTGTCAGTTACTCTGAATAAAGTTTTGAAAGCAAAGTGTGGTTTATTGGATCCACTGCATGCCAGGCTACATGGCTCACTTGGCTAACAGTACAATGGAACCCCCAGGGCTTAACAGAGATATCAGGTTCTTATCTCACTACACATACTAAGTGAAGTCACTCAGTTTTCACTTATACCCAGAAATAAACTTTGCTGGTCTTAAAGGTGCCACTGGACTCAAACTTAGTTCTCACATCTGTTAACTCTTTTATTAACTGTATGCTAATATACTGCTATTCACAGACCTTACCAACTGTGTTATTCCAATCTTAGCTGTACTTTTGCATCTTCACTCTATTAGTCTTTCCTAGCAACTATCCCCCTTTTCCATCATGGAAAAGCTTGAGGAAATCTGTTTCAATGTATCTGAAGAAGTGTGCATCTACACATGCTAAGTCTCTAATTTCTCATTTATACCCAGAATTGAACTTTGTTGGTCTTGGAGGTGCCACTAGACTCAAACTCAGTTCTCACATTTGTTTGTTAACTCTTGTATTTGTATGCTAATTTGCTGCCATTCACAGGTCTTACCAACTATCTCAGCTATTTTTATCACCCAGTTACTCGTGCATTTTCTCTAACTAACCCCCCACCTATATGCAAGGCTTAAGGAAAACTGTTTCAATATATCTGAAGAAGTGTGCATCTACACATGCTAAGTCTCTCAGTTCTTGCTTATACCCAGAATTGAACTTTGTTGGTCTTGGAGGTGCCACTGGACTCAAACTCAGTTCTCACATCTGTTTGTTAACTCTTGTAATTGTATGATAATTTGCTGTCATTCACAAGTTTTACCAACTGCTTTAATCCAATCTCAGCTATTCTTATCACCCAGTTACTCATGCATTTTGACTCTAACTAACCCCCCTCCTATATGTGAAACTGTTAAAATGTATCTGAAGAAGTGTGTATGTACACCAAAGCTTATACCCAGAATTAAACTTTGTTGGTCTTAAAGGTGCCACTGGACTCAAACTTTGTTCTATTTATTCAGACCATCATAGCCATCCACCTGAACCAAACAGTAATATGGTTACTTCTCATATGTTTTCATCAAGCGAAAATACAGTAGTGTTGTTTTTTCCTGGGGAAAATGCAGTATCCTTTATATCAGCCCAGAGAAAGTGGATTTATAGTTTTGATTTTAAAAGTCATTCTCCCCTCCTGTACAATAAAAACTTGTATTTTAAAGGAACAATCTAATCAATGTTAAGTGCATTAATGCAGTGTTTGACAAACCCCAGGCACCAGGTCACCATGGTGCCTAGAAATTTTACTGTGGTTCCTTGTATTTTCAGCAGTGATTTATTATACTGTTTCTTGGTGATCTTAAATAGAAGTACAAAGTTTTCACATTTCACATCAGAATGTTTGTTATATAACATAAAAATGCATGTGTACAAAGTTGTTGTTGCTTGTTTATATGTTACATTTATACCATTCATCAGTGGTAGATGAATTCATTTCTTCACCAGTTGCTTTCTATATTTGCTCCAGTATTCAGTTAAATGAAGTATTTTAAAGAAATATGAGAAACTGGGGAGAAATTAGGTTAGGGTTAAGTAGGGGGGGGGCTTAAAATATGTAACTCACGAGCTCCTGGTAGCTGGCTAGCTAGTGTGGAGAAGCTCCTGCATCCCGTAGAAGACCCAGGAAGAGATCATGAAAAGAACAGCTATATAACTTTTTTAAATCAAAAAGCTCTTAATTCGTAGGATTATTCACTGTGGTAGTTTGCTGATAGCTTCATTTCCAGTGCTTTTTACAGTTTCTAAGATGGAACAAAATTTGGTAACATGCTGGGGAAGGTGTGTGTGTGGGTATCTCAGGATATTTTTCTTTTTCAGAAGTAGCTCTCATTTTTAAAAGGTTGGTGACCCCTGTGTTAGAAATTAGTTTCTTGTGGTTCCAGGTTATTGTGGTGGTGGCAGCGGCAACCATGATTTTCTAGCTATAATAGAATTATGAGAAATTATGATAGGATTAGTCTGAAAAAAGGCTGAAAAACAAATCTGGTTCCTAAATTTTTGTGCTGGCTATTATAGACAAAGAAAATTAATCATATGTTAGGAAATGCACTATCAGCAATGCAAATATATTTGTAAACATAAAAATGTACTAACATTGCATTACAAATGAGAGCTGAAAATACTAACTCATCCATTATAGGAATCCAATAACCCAAATAAAGCTGCAGATTTGGCTGAGTCCTGACAGAGCTTTTACTCATCTGCAAGGTCTGTTTTATGGTGTTTTCAAAATATGACTTTGGAAAACTTTGCAAAAAAGGAATTCTATAGAGAATGATTATTTGCACACTTGCTATAAGGAGCACTTGGACATGGAATACAGATGTTACAAGTCTGAAGCAATCAAACAAGAAAACTACTTTGTAACTGTTATGCTTTCTCAGGCCCCAGCTCTTCAGCAACTTTGTTATCATAATACTGAGAGGCAGGGCTCTTTTTGTAGAAAAAGCCCAGCAGGAACTCATTAGCATATTGGGCCACACCCCTGACAGCACAGCTCATTAGCACATTAGACCGCACCCCCATGTTACCAGAAGTGTGGTTATCCAGCCACACCCACCTTTTGCTTGTTATTCTGTTTACCTTGTTTGTTGTCAAAACCCAGGGCTTTTTTGTAGCAGGATCTCCTTTGCACGTTAGGCCACACACCCCTAATGTAGCCAGTCCTAATGAGTTTCTGCTGTTGGGTGTGGCCTATTATGCTAATGGGTTCCTGCTGGGCGTGGCCAACTTGGGAGCCAGCCGGAACTCCGTTCCTGTGCGTTCCTGCCCAAAAATAGCCCTGCTGAGAGGGCTGAAGAAAAGCCAAACAAAGGAACAACCAAGCCATGCATACCATTTAAATAAACCCATTTCTTCATTGTTTTCATTGAGCCTTCTGTCTAGTTCCTTCAGGACTATAATTCCCTCATAATAGGTCAAGTGAATGCCAGGTGGCACCATGAATCCAGAAATTGTCCTCATTAAGGATTAAAGGACTAAACACTCTCCAAAGCCTCAATTGTAAAAATAAATGTAATTTTTAAAAACACAAAAGTTTGTAGGGGGTGAAATTTAAGTCCTTAGTTTCTAGGCCTGGAGATGGGTTGTTGTCACACATTCTCCTTTCCCTTCCTAGTTGCTACTATGTATGTATGGTAATGCCATATAAGCCTTTTTCTTCTGACTAACATTTGTAGAAGGATATTCAGTGCATAGTCTTGAGCACTGATAGCAATGTGCTTTTTAAGACCTGAACTGCACTAGACATTTGGTCAGGTTGGGTTTCCCCCAACTCAGCTGTCATTTCCCAGAGCCCAATGGCGGCGGCAGCAGGGAACTTATTTCTCCAAGTGCTGCAGAGCCCAGTTTGGAATAGGACCATGGCACAGGGGGAAGGGGCTTCTGCCTCTCCCATGCTGTTTTCACCACTGGCCCAGGGGCACTTTTTGCCCTGTTGCTGGGGTATCTCTTCATAGATGTCCATCTCTTAACAGATGCCCTGGTTCATGTACTAGTGTCATCATCCAAGACATCTCTAAAAGACAGCTGCACATAGAGTACAACGAAAGGTCTGCCTTAGCACCAAATACAGGACCGATCAGTCAACATTATTGTTATCTTTATATGATTTATGTTCAAACAACTTTGGTGCTTGGGGGGGGTCAACAGTGGGAGGGCTTCTAATGTCCTGGCCCCACTGGTGGACCTCCTGATGGCACTGGTATTTCTGGCCACTGTGTGACACAGAGTGTTGGACTGGATGGGCCTTTGGCCTGATCCAACATTGGCGTCTCTTATGTTGCCTCATCTAATCCTTAGTGCAGTCATACAGCGCATGGAAATGAGGACTACAGGAATTTAATCAAATGGGATGGATGGATGGATGGATGGATGGATGGATGGATGGATAGAGACAGACAGACAGACAGACAGACAGACATAGTGGCTGGAGATCTTCCACTACTGAAAGTGATCTCCAGGAGACAGAGATCAGTTCACCTGGAAAAAAATGGCTGCTTTGGAAGGCCACTCTATGGCATTATAGCTATTGAAGTCCCTCCCATCCCCAAACCCTGTCCTTCTCAGACTCCACCCCCAAAGTCTCTAGGTATTTCCAAACCTGGAGCTGGCAACCTTACACTCTTCCAGGATTGGGCTTGATGCGTCCTCCTTGGAGGATGAAGGTGCCATGGTAGCTGATCCCACAGAGATTAAAAAAAACCCTGAGGTTATTTGCCTCTCTTACTCCTAAGGGCCATTAGGGGATGTGCAGCCAGCCAGGTAGCCCTGGCTTCTGCTCATAAGCCAGAGTCTGGGACTGCTGAGGAACCCACCATAAAGATTCATCTATAGCCAGGACCCCACAGTCACTACCACCAGAAGTCAATCAGCGGACAAGGACGAAAGCTCACATCAGACAGTAGAGTGTATGGCGGGCTGCCCAGGGCCCCTCTTCTGCATTAGAAGAGCAAGTTTCACTGTAAGCTTCACAGGATGCTGGAAAAGGTCCTTCTGTAAGTGCCTGCAGAATTCAGGCAACTGCTACAGCTCTAGGCACTACCTCCTACAAACAGTCTCAGTTCAGCTCAGGCTGTTGTGGTATCAACATCTCTGATAGTGCTGGCTTTCCCTCCCTACCTGCACGATGGTACTTTTGAGAACTTTTGGCTCCCTTGGGGATCATGCAGGATGCACTCAATCTTTCCATAATCTCACCTACAGCCAATATAATTCAGACATTTTAACCAGCAGGAGAGTGGTGGGTGGGGATACGGGGGGCCCACAATGCTGGTTGCAGTGGCACATCGTTTCTGGGAGAAAAATGGAAGTGATGCAGGATAGCTCTAGGAATAACCAGAAATCCTATGTTAAAACCAGAGTTTCCAGCAATTCCTAGAGCTACCATATGTCATGTCCAGTTTGTTATTGGTAGTGACATGGAGCTACTTACAACACTGCAGGTTTTCAATTTCTTCCCCTCACCCCCACTCAGAATTGCAATTGGCAATGGAAGTGGAGGGGGGATGTCCTGCCCCCACTGGGGGAATGGAACCCATAATTTTAACAGATTCCAGATCATGCTAAAGTTGAGCGATTTGTCTGCAATTCTGGTATGGAACTGTTCAGCACATACACAATTTGACTTTGGCAATGAGCAGAGGCATCCTACGTTCAAAAGTCATTACCATGCAGAATAATTCTGCTGGGAAGCACTTTGCAGATGTTACCAGAGCTGCAAGAAAACATTTCTTGCTACTACCGTTGCCATGGCATATAGCTATTTTCAAAAGATCTATGTCTCAATCAGTGGACTTTGGCAAGAACTGAATGCCATATTATGTCCCATGATGAGTGGCATGGGTCCAGATCATTCCAGAGCATTGATGCTCTGTACAAATCATATGGGACAACTCACCATACATCAAACTTATGAGTTTTCCTTGCATACATGTCCTTTTGGGGAAAGTAATTGGTGTACAGCATAGCTGATGTGGAGAGAAGACATTAGGCTCATGCCACACTTGCTCAATTAAGCAGTGAACTAAAAGGCAAAAGAAGCATGACAAATTGACAGTACAGCATCTGTGGGGAGTACTACAGACATTAGTGATACTGATAGTATCTGATTCTGAATGTGCCTCCAGAATGTGGATCAAAATAGGCACACAATGGTCCTTTCCGCACTTGGATCTCATCCCGGGTTTTATCAGAGTTCAGCTTGGAACACAATACCTTGCATTTATCCCTGGTTATAACAGCATCCGTTTATCCCAGGACAAGTGTGGGGCGAAACTGGGGTGACCTCAATGTAATGTGGAAACAAAAAATACAGGGGTGAACTCGCATGTAGTGTAGAATGTAAGTTCAGGGACAGGGTTGAACCAGGATTTAAGGTCTAGTGCAGAAAGGACCAATGAAGGTCAAAGCAGATGGAAAGTATTTTTCTACAAACCTGGTTTGTAGAACAATCTGAAAAGTTCAAAAATCCCAAACCAGAGAAGTGGAGTCTTTGCTTGCACATAGATTTGTTTAAAAATGGCAGATAAAGATCTTAGGATATCATGGTTGGACAAGCGGGAGTGAGAGAAAGTGATGAGAGGAGAAAGATATGGTGAGGGAGGGTGGCCACAGGCAAGTGGAAGAAGGGACAAAGCAGCAGCAGAGTGGGGAAGGCAGGGAGAAGGTGAAGGTGTTTGTTTGTTTGTTGGATTAGTTCAACTATAAACTGGATGTACCTTTTATAGCAGATTTGTATGGTATCCTATTTTTGCATCCTATTGTATTGTATCTTGTTTTTTATCTGGTCTATGACTGTTCTAATATCAAACAAGGTGAATGTGAAGAAGCAGGGACCATGTTTGTGTGTGTGCGTGGATACCAGAGTTTCCAGAGTTGGAGAGTCATGGCTGCTCCCAGCCAGCATTCTTTAACACCCAAGGGTGGCTGCAAAGATGGAAGCAGACCCAGCTTAGTAGCCATCTGTGAGCAAACTGAAATGCTGTGCAACATGTTGTTGAGAAGTCTCCCTTATCTATATACTAATACCGAAGTCGCCCCCTGGTGTGCGGATAGCTAAATCCGCGCACCGGGGGGACCCGGGGGGGAGGGAGAGTTTTGTGCACACGTGGGGCGGTCCCCAGGTGTGCACAAAAATCTAAAAAGTTTAAAAAAATATCGGGGGGATACTTAAATCCCCCCAAAAGTGACAGAGCGTCCCCTGCGCATGCGCAGGGAGCGCTCTGCAGCAGCCGCTGCCG
>NW_015171506.1:926122-940176 GCF_001447785.1 Gekko japonicus | reverse complement strand
ACGCTGGCCCTCGCTGGGGGGGGAGGAGCAGGGGGGGTGAAGGACATGGAGGAACCGGCGGGATGGCGGGGGAGAGCTTACCTGTTCCTGCTGGTTCCTCCTACGCCTGCTGAGTTTGCAGCTCCCCCCCCCCGCGAGTTTCGCGGGTCTTCTTTCTTGTCTTATATAAATTGAAGGCCATCTGTATTAGATATACATGTGGACTTTTACGATTTACACTCTGTGGTTCAATATGCTTTGAAAATACCAAAACAAAATGGCACCCACACCAGAGCTTATAGCCACAAGGCCAAGTAGGGACAATGTCCCCTAGGAAATATGTCAGGTCCTAGCTTTCATTTTTTTAAAAAGGATTCTCCCCCTTTTTTTGTTAGGAATATAGAGTGGAAAATATGCAAGCAATTTTTGGGATTACCCCAAGTGTGAGAACATAAGAACATAAGAGCTAGGTATGTTGGATCAGACCAATGGCTTATCCAGTCCAACACTCTGTCACACAGTGGCCAGAAATACCAGGTGCCATCAGGAGGTCCAGCACTGGGGCCAGGACAGTAGAAGCACATCCACTGTTGCTCCCCCAAGCACCAAGAATACAGAGTATCACTTGCCTCAGCCTGAGAGGTCCTATCTATACCTTGTGGCTAATAGCCACGGATGGACCTCTGCTCCATACACTTATCTAATTCCCTCTTTAAGCCGGACATACTTGTAGCCGCCACCACCTCCTGTGGCAGTTAAATCCATGAGATGATGGAAATAATTTAAAATCTCAGGAAGAATTAAAGAAAAGGGAAATAAATTTAGATTGGTGGACTAGAGTGCAAGTGGAATCTAGATATAGTAAGGACAAATGGACAGATGGATTTTATTTAGAACAAGGTGCATTTGAAAACTATTACGTACTTCAAGAGAGAAACTTATTAAGAAAATGTATGGTATGCTGATGCAATTGAAAATGCAGGATGAAATAGCTAAATAATGTATGGTCAAATGGATGCAAAATGTAGGTTACAACATAGATTTGATACAATGGAGTAAAATATGGAATGTGAATATTAAGTTGACTAAATCTGTTTCATTTAAAGAAAATGTATATAAAATGTTCTATAGATGGCACCTAACCCCAGATAGGTTAGCCAAAATGTATAAAAACTTGAGTAACAAATGCTGGAAATGTAACAATCATGTTGGATGATACTATCATATGTGGTGGACATGTAAAAAGGTTTATAAATATTGGATTGGAGTACATACTCTTACAGTCAGTGTTGACTATTACAATACCTTTTAAACCAGAGATATTCCTGTTAAACTGTTTATCAGATGACTTAGATAAGAAACATAGATACTTTATTTTACATGTTATAACAGCAGCCAGAATTTTATTTGCAACGACATGGAGGACATTGAAAATCCCAATGCTTTATGAGTTAAAAACAAAAATTATGGATTGTGCCGAAATGGACAAATTGATAAATATATTAAAAGGAGAAATGGAAGAAGAATTTATGGGACCATGGAGGGCCTTTTAGACTGGCTTAGACACAAGTACTGAGAAACTAAGATTAAATGAAGAACAATAAGAATGATGGTTATAAGCTTTTATGAGAAGATTTGCATACAGAATGTTAAATTAGACCTTTTTTATAGCTCTCTGTATCTTTTCCTTTCCCTTCTTTTCCCTTTCCCTATTTCTATGTATAAACTAATAAAATTCTTTATATATAAAAATAGCTGATAGTATGCCATGTTACAGATATATTACTTTGTATAATCTGTGACTTCATAGCACTACATGCCTGTACAAATGATAACAAATAGTAACAGGGCCATTGGATCCCAGGAAGGAACAGGACCATGGATACCACCCAGAGCTACTTGGAGGAAAGGTGGGATAAAAATGTTTATGGGCAGAAATTTCAGTCTCAAGGACTCATTCTAGATGCAACAGATTGAGATTGAGATTGAAATCTCAAGGCTTTCAGCTAGCCCACACACCTGATGGCTTCCTCTAAGACTTCTATAGATGTCTGTTTGGGGTAACTGCAGCATATAAAAAATGGAAAGGCGCTTGTATTTCAGCTTTCTTTCTTTCTCCCTTTTTTTTCCCCCCCCCCCCCCCGGGAGGGAATTTTTTTAGTACATTTTTTAATAGACTACAAACTACAACGAAAAATTGGGAAGGGGTAACTACATCTAAGGAGAAAGGAAAGAAAACCACTAATAACTAAAATCCCAAGAATAGTAGATCATAACAACATCTTATATAAATGTTAATCTTAAATTGCTAGTATTACTTTGAACATAGTCGGTTATGCTAAATTATTTATCTTTTTATCCATTGGTTTAACTGTTTAAGAGAACCCCCAGAGCATCCCATAATAAAACTAAAGTTTTAAGGCACAATTCAGAGTCCTTCAACCTTCATTTTGTCTTATCTTTTCTAATCCTCAATTTATATGCACGCTTGGGGGCAGTATTTCAGCTTTCTTTAAGACACAATGTTTTTATTATTTTTTATTTTTAGTGTGATGAATAGCCTATCTCTTCAAAGCCATATGAGCATGATTACACGCATTCACAGGTACCGTGTGGTACTATACTTTGTGGTGTGTGGAAGTACTGTCACTAAGAGTCTGTAAAGAAGTGCAACTGCACAAATGGGAAAAATACCAACTACCCACTAATGATGAAAAATGAATAAAAAGTCTATTAAGAAAAGGCGTACAATTACAGAGGAAACATATGTACACAAGGATACAAATAAATCCAATGACTACTCACAAGGAAACATGAATAGGAAAAAACCAAAAGAACGAACAGTGCAATTTGAAGAGCTCACTGCCACAGCCAGCCACTGGTATAACTGTGGGTGTTGCTAGTCTGCTTCCTGAAGGGTTTTGTTCATGAGCCACTGGCAGGAAGAAGATTGTTTATCTTGGTTTCTGAGGCTGCAACCACATCAGCATTCTCAGCAAACATGCTGTAGTGCCTCAACCAGAGAAAGAAGACTACATCATTCAGGCTGCGATCACACACACTAAATAATCCACTTTCAGTGCACTTTCCAACTGGAGTTTTACTGTGTGAACTGGCATAATCCAGTTGGAAAGTGCATTGAAAGTGGATTGAAAGTGGGTTATTTAGTGTGTGTGACTGCAGCCTCAGTCTCTTCAGACAGTTTTGAGGCGGAAGGGCTGCCTTAGCACCCTGACATTATGGTGCAAAAGGTCCTGTTTAGAAAGTGTACCAAATGCTGTACTAGAATGCCCCATTCCGATGAGCACAGCTTGTACTTTCTATGCTTGGGTAAAGAGCATAATGTAGGGGCTTGCCGAGTTTGTCAGCACTTTACTACAAAGGCAAGGAACAACAAAACATCCTGTTTGAAAGATGCCTTATGGTAGACGACTCTATCATCTTCCAATAGACCTTCTCAATCCACATGGTCTGCTGACCAATACCCGAAATCGGCCTCCGTGGACTCGGTTCCTCGATTCCATCAGCTACACATTCTGAACAACGACGTTCCCTGTCTCCAGTCCACCCCTTTCAGTTCCAGTTTAGTTTGGCTGGATCCAAACATAGTTCTGAGATACCATCTGATCCATCTCCTGATGAACAGGCTGGAGATTCTGTACCAATCTTACCAAATGAGGATCTCTGCCTATATGCAGAGCAGATTGTGAGAATGGCCCAGGCTCTGGAGATCAATAACCAGCACAGAACAGAAGCCTAAGGACAAGAACCTTGTGCAATTACATTCTGATAACCCAAATACAGTAGCATTTCCAGTACTTAGCATTCCCAGTACTGGAAGTTTTCTGGGATATCTAAAGAGAGGTGTGGAAAAAGCCTACTCTGGCCCCTGCTACCTCTAGATTCATTGAAAACCTCTACAAGGTAAAACAGAAGGATTCAACCTTCCTCTTCCCTCACCCACCACCATCTTCCCTGATAGCTGAGACGCTATAGACCAAGGGAAGGTCATTGTACCATGCTGCCCCTAGAGAGAAGGAGGGAAGAAAACTGGACTCTTTAGGCCATAAAACTTACTCTTCATTGGCCTTAACATTTAGCATCTCAAACTACCAGGCCATAATGGCAGCATGTTGTTGTTGTTCAGTCGCACAGTCGAGTCCGACTCTTTGCGACCCCATGGACCAGATCACGCCAGGCCCTTCTGTCTTGCACTGTCCTCTGAAGTTGGCTCGATTTCATGTTCGTTGCATCTATGACACTGTCTAACCATCTCATCCTTTGCTGTCCCCATCTTCTTTGACCTTCAATCTTTCCCAGCAACATATCAGATGTTTTTATGGCAGAAAATGTCTCCCTACCTGGAATTTTTATCAGATGACAAAAACAGCAGATGAATGTGGCTCAACACATGGCTAACTCAGCTGTTAAGACCACTGTGTCTGCTGTTGTAAGTCACTGCCATGCTTGGCTGAGCTCCACAGCATTCCCTGCAGAGACGAGACTCAAGATTGAAGATCTGCCCGTCTTAGGAAGAACCCAATTTTCTGAGACCACTGACAACAAGTTGGCACAGATTAAGAGAAACCACCAAACAGCTAGATCTCTGGGAGTCACTCAGTCAGCTTCCCCTTTCAGAAGGCAACATACATCCTTCAAACAATGGTACCCTACTGACAGAGAACAGCATCCTCATGGATCATCCAGATGTCAGTATCCTGCTCAGAGGTCATCCTCTGCTTACCAAATGTCTGCTAGGAGATATGGTGGTTCCAACTAGAAAATGGGGCAAGGATTCTCAGGGGCATCAATAAAAACCAGCTTTCTGACTAGAACAGTTTGACAGTTCTAGCCCTATTTTTAGGGAGAGGTTATGTCCATTCTTCAAACACTGGCAGGACATTACTAATAGTAACTGGGTCCTTTCTATAGTGCCCCGCAGTTAGAGGTCCTACCACCTGTTCAGCTGTTGTTCAAGTGACAGATAAATATTATGCTTCCCCCCCAATATGGAGTATCTTTCTTACATGAAGCCCTCTTCCCCCCAATGAAGAGCTGAAGATACCCATTTCTCTCTAACCGGCTTGCACAATGCAAGGTCACAGCTGTGACTTTCCCCCCTTTTGTTCTGTTGCAATTTTTTACATGTTGCTTTGAAGGGCTGCCTTTTTCTTTATCTTGTCATTAACAGTGCCATTCCTCATGATATCACCATGTTGCTGCCCCCTGGAACTCATCCATGACAACATCGGGCCTTCCAAGTAGGTCTTGGGGTTTGAGATTATCCCACCTAGAAACCTGAAGGTCTATCCCACAGGTTCTCTTACCCACCATAAAATTTCTCTCTCTGTAGAAGTCTCTGTAAGATAATTCAGTATCTTACAGAACTCATTCTCTGTAAGATAATTCAGTAAAAGTTGTTGGGTACCACTGAAGTCCATACCACTGAAGACATTTACTATCATTGTATTGGAAGAAACAAGACATTAAAAAAAATCTGGCATATTTCCATAAATACATCCTCTCTTCCCTGCCCCCCATCCAGTACTCAACCTGTCCCCACTTATGGATACTGTTTTGGAGCCTTGAGGATTTCAGCAGCTGCTTTCATGAAGCCTGGGAGCCTCTCTTGTTTTGATCAGTGGGCAAACAACAGCATCACACCACTTAGCATACATTATTAATTTATATTTGAACATTTCAAGGAGTAGAGGAATAATAATTCTGCTGGATAAAGACATCAGCTGGCATGCTAAAGGCGGTTGTCTATTATTGGAGTGTAGCCTTTTGCTGTATAAAGTAGTTTTTAACATTAGCTCAAGCCCAAACTTTGCAGACAAACCTTAAAGAATTATGTAGGGTGTTCAACTTGGACTTATTTCTAAATAATTACACACACACACACACACAAACAAACAAACACAGAAAGAGAGATTTTCAGCTATTATAAATGCATGTATCTTCATTGCCTTTAATGGAGTTATAGCCATTTACAATAAGTGTGGAATGAGACCATAATTAAGAACACTATTGTAAAATGCAAAAAGTAATGAAAACTGGAAGGAAAATGCTAATATTTAACTAGAATTATACCATCTAGTTAGTATTAACATTGCCAATGCTATTTCATATACTAGGGCAAAATTCTGAAAGATATCATCAGAAAAAAATGGTTGGTCACTGAGCTTCCTAAAATCTATGATCATAGTCTGGCTTCAGTTTTATTTTTAAAATTGTTAATCCATTTACACTACACAGTGGAAACAAGATGTATTTGGACTTGGAATCTGCTCCTCTAGATTTATATACACACACACACCAAAGTATATTTGTTAAGGCATATGGCCAGTAGTAATGGGAGACTTCATTGCTCACCATATTAGGTGGTCATTTTCAAGTACCAGAGCTTAGTTTTGAAGGCATAATTTGTGTTTAAAGAAACCCAGAAACCTAGCTAGGTGAACGCATTGACCCTTTTCTTAGGTCTGGAGGTGTTATACATTTAAGATGGTTTGAGAGATGATGCATGTGGCATCTATAGGTGCTCAAGCCACACTGAAAAATGTCATCCTGGAAGAGACTTTACCTTCCCCTCTGTTTCCCCAGGAAGCACTTTCCGGGGGGAACCTTCTTTGGGGAAGGTTGTAACTTGGACCCTGTAAATCCAATCCTCACCAAACTTGAACAGCAGGTAGAGGAGAGTCAGCTGGAGATCCTCTGAGAGTTTGGTCTCTCTAGCACATGGGGGGGTTTCTACCTTCTCATGGTTTATGAGGCAGCTAAGTGCTATCTTACCTCCCCTCTTCAGTCCACAGGTGCTAAGGGGTTGGCATGGGGAACAGGGCTTGATTAGGCGTTTAGAAGCGCTAATCACTGAAAAGATTATGGTGCTCCCCATATGTAATTCAAAAGAAAAAAACCTGTAAAATAAAATTGTAATTTTTTAGAATGACACAAAACATACATATATGTTGAAATTAAAATAGCTTCTTTCTAGATTTTCTGATTGCAAGATTTTGGGAAGCATATCTGCTTCCATATACAATAGGGAAAGTGAACAGTGTGCCCTGACACATTGTTGTTCTCTGGGGGGGGGGTTTAAAATTGTTTTCAGCTGAGAAAAAGAGCATTCTGCAGAGCAGTTAGTAATAATTAATGTTAGAAAAATACATAGTGTGATCTCTACATCTGGAAAAAGAAATTTCATTCTGCGTTTCATTATGTGACATGAAGATCAGCATGACTGAATCTCATCTTTCCTACTAAACTTTGCACACATATAATGGTGGAACTGCTGTACTTCTCCACAGAGAGTCATGTTCAAGTCAACAGGGTATGAATCAACTACCTTTTGTGAACCTTGTGAATATTATTGATCAAATAAGTCCATATTGTTTAGAAAAGAAAACCTACTTGATACTTCTTTGTACATTTCACCTCTCCTCTTCATATGAGCTTCAAGTATATCAATTATAGTGTAGTAAGAAGGTACACGAATTTTGTCTTGAAGAGTCAATACTGTTTCTGGTGCACTGCATTCATTTGCTAGTTTTCCCCCCAATTCGGTTGCGGGACTAGGCTCCTTGTAGTTAGTATCAGGCAAGATATCTTTGATATATCATCAAATCTTTCAGAATCATTGCTCAGTGTAAGTGGCCCCTTGACAGAGGGGCCATGGCTCAGTGGTAGAACATCTGCCTTGCTTGAAGAAGAAGAAGAAGAAGAGGAAGAAGAGGAGATTGGAGTCTCAGAGCAGATTGGACCCGAAGGAGTCTCAGAGCAGTTTACAATCTCCTTCCCCTCCCTACAACAGACACCCTGTGAGGTAGGTGGGGCTGAGAGAGCTCTCTTGAGAACTGCTCCTGAGAGAACAGCTCTGAGAGAACTTGTGACTGACCCAAGGTCACACCAGCAGCTGCATGTGGAGGAGTGGGGAATCAAACCCGGTTCTCCCAGATTAGTGTCCTCACTCCTTACCACTACACCAAACTGGCTCCCAGAAGGTCCCAGGTTCAATCCCCTTGCATCTCCAGTTTAAAAGATCAGGTAGTAGGTGATGTGAAAGACCTTGACCTGAGACCTTGGACAGCTTCTGTCAGTCTAAGCTGACAATACTGATCTTGGTGGTCAGTGGTCTGATTCAGCTTCATGTGTGTTCATGTGGCCTCCTAATGGTTGACAGAGTTCTGCATATGATTTCAAATCTAATTCTTTTTCTTGGAGAGCTTGATTTGTGTGGTAAAAGTGTTGTAACATTTCATTCCACATGGTCAACATGAATACAAACTCTTTTTCTTGCATCTTGTTTGCAATTCTTTCTGCCTCTTGTATATTTTCTCCTTTTGTGATTGAGCTTCAGCTGTACTTTCTAAAGCATCCACAATCTTTGAGAAGGACTCAAGAATTGCACCTTTTGCCACTGCATGTGCCTCCCAGTGAGTATGATTTCAACACATGATCATTTCCCAAATATGTTTTAAGAACTGCACATTGGTGTGTTGAGGCAGCAAAAGTGTATAAAATAACCGAACTTTTGAGAAAAAACAGCAGTCAACACCACTGAGGCCAACAAGACTGAGAGTGTGCAGTGCATCGTGTGAATATGGCATATTTGTTCTGTTCTAAAACCTTCTTCTGCATCCTTTGATAACACCCTGATGGAAGCAGTGTCATAAGATTGGCCTCTGTGCTTCTAGAAACTTGGCACAGATAATACAGTACTTTTTTGCCATTTCTTCACCAGTGTGGCTTTTCAGATTGATGAATGTGCAATGTAAGGAAGTTTTTCCCATGATGACTACTTCACTTCTTTTCTTGAAATATCAATTTTTAATCTTTTTTTTAGGTACTCCTGCTTTGCTGGTACCCTAAGTATGTGCTTAGTCTGCCTGCTGGGTAATCTAATGCTGATGGGGAAGCTGCCCATTTTGCAGTTTATTTTGTAATCCTCTGCCCGCAGTCCATAATGGCACAGTGTAGGCACAGTTGTACTATTCAACTTAATGTAATTGGACTGCAATTGGCAAGACTGTTGTGGGAGTGGCACAATGTGCTCCCTCTGGATACTAGAGAGCATTAGAAACAGGGTGTAGTTTAGCAATTGAACAAACTATTAGGAATTTCACATTACCCCTTTTAACCCATTTTGAAGCCATTTTTGATCAGTCGTGGAGTAAACCGGTATAGGGCTGCCATTTCACACATGGCTTTCCCCTTTCGCTAAAGAGCTGGATCTGAAGTGGTTTGCCATTTCAGACTGCACCGCTTTTTCACACTTTCCCCCCACTGTTTTTTGCCTGCGCGGGCGAACTCCGGCTTTTTAAAAAAAACGTTCGCTTTAGAGCGCTATAGCGCTATAACACAACACTCCAGCCATTCCAATGGGGTTGATATAATGCTGTTCCATTATAGCCTTATACCATTATAGCACTATAAAGCGAACATTTTTTTAAAAGCTGGAGATCGCCCGCACGGGCGAAAAATGGTGGGAAAAAGCGCATCAGAACTGGGAGAGGAAACTGAAGACTACTTGGAAGCAGTTGACAGGTAAAATGTTTCAGCCCCATTTCCTAAACGGGACAGAAGCATTTGTGTGTGAAATTACAAATATATTCCGATAGGGAACCGGTTCTAAAATGGTTCTGTCTGAAATGACAGACCAGAAACCGTTTGGGAACCGTTCCTCTTCCAGATTATATCGTCTGTCTGAAATTCCTCTATTTCTGTCATATAAGTGATTTTTTTTTCTGTTGGAAAAATAAAGCAGTACATTTGGGGTGCATAGCCCAGGATCCACAGTTTCGTGGGTGCAGTGCATCTCTGCACACAGAGGTGCTTGTGCATACATCTTCCTTCCCCAGTGTCATCAAAACCATGAAAATCTGTGGTTTGGACATGTGATGACAATGTAAAGATGAGAAGCAGGCAACCTGTACACATTCACAGAATGGATGACTGTACACATACACAGAATGGATCACCAAAGTTTACTTTGTTGTGCTATTGTGAATTTCCATTTCCAGCATAGAAAAGGTATTCCAATTCTAAAACAAGGTTTAGCAAGAAGATTTGGGAACAATGGATTATGGTATATTTAAAGGAATGTCATGAACGCTTCCCTCCAAGTTTCTTTCATTTGGTTACATTCTTTGTAAACTGTTCCAAGGACCATGTGCTTAGGAAAACTGTGTATCCTAGAAACTTTTCAAAAATACATTCTGACAATGAACATTTGGAAATGGAAAAGATGTCTCATTTATTTTTGATTCTTGCTGAATCTGTTGTACTTTGTGCATGGCAGATTAACCACTAAAATTGATTATTTGACACACAGTGCTGAATATTCAAATACAACGTTTAACAAGCCATGGACTGAAAAAGCTTAGACATAAAATACTGAAGCATATAGATTTAATTTTTGCTTTAGGAAATGGCACAGTGTGTGCTGAGAAAGCAGAAAACCAATAAATAAAAACAAACAAAAAAGCTACCAGACTTCCTATTGCTGTCCTTAAGCAGAGTCTTGCTTGTGTTCATGTGGCAGTGAGAGACCAATAATAGTAGCCTATTGAGTAAGTCTTCTGTGACAGATGTTTCAGCCCCTAAATTCCCTCCTTCTGCTGTCATTGCTAGTTGTGGCGGCTTCTATTTATTTACAATTTATACATTTAAAATATTTATATGCCTGACTTCCTTCTGACCAACTGGAGCTGCCAACTGCGTGGAGACAAAAAAAATGTCCTTTCCCTTTAATAATAGAGACTTAATGGGATGTTGTTCACCATATGATGTTATCCATCTCAGCATCTTGAAGATGCTCTCCTATCTAGATACACCTGATCTGGACAACTGTGTCCATGCCATGGCAACATAGAGACTAGACTGCTGCAATGTTCTTTACATTGGTCTCCCCCCCAAAGTCAATGTGGAGCCTGCAGTTGGTGCAGAATGCCACGGCTGGGTTATTATCCATAGCTAGATGAAGCAAGTGTATTGCTTCCATTCTGCAATCACTCCATTGGCTGCCCATCAGTTACTGGGCTCAATTCAAGATATTGGCCATCACATATAAAGCCCACCATGGCCTTGGCCCCTCATATCTGTGGGACTGCCTCTCCCCCTGTTCTTTGCTATGACAACATCACTCATCTGAGTAGGGCCTTTTGCAGGTGCTAATCTGCACATGGGTAAAATCGACACCTGCTCTTATGCATGTGTGATGGAATTAAAGATCTGGGACCAGCAGAATGTAAACAAGGAACACTGACTGAGTGAGGAGGGGGCCATTTGGCTCAGAACACTCAGTAATGGACACTTAACGGGCAAAAACTGACAGTTTGGGGCTGGCAGTTGGGAGAAGCAGTTGGAGAGTTGATCAGTGGAGTTAGCAGAGAGTGGTCAACTTGCTGAGGAGCTCTGTGGAGGGAGCAGACCTCTGTAGCTCTGTGTGAACAGCCTGATAACAGTTTGAGCAGAGAACTGGGGCTGAATATTCTTTTGTACTGAGTCCCTCTAGAGGAAAGAGGACAGTGAACAGAGTGGTGAACGTTTAACACATCAGTGGTCACAAACACCAAACACATTGCTCCTAAAGAAACTGGTAGAGGTGGTTAAGAGAGAGCTAAGGATCGGTCTGGCAGGAGTCTGGAAAGCTGGTTGGTGGCCAGTTGGACTAAAAAGGGGCAGATAGCTAAAGCCAAAGGTTAACCAAAAAGCAGTACTCGTGAGTGTGATTATAAGTGTGTTTAGTGGACTGAGGAACATCTGTGTGAAACTGAAAGTAACAAGCATACAGCCTAAGTGAAAGCCAAGTCAAACGTTATAGCCTGAAAGGAAACAAACTATCATGTGTACATATCTTTCATCCCCTGTTGTGTGTTCTGAAAATAAAGTACTGTTCTGTTTTGAAGTGAACAAGCCTTGGTACCTGACTCTTAACTAAAAATCAAATACACTTAGCAGTGGTCCTCAAATCGAAATAGAAATTGAAAGTTAAAATAAATAAAATAAATAAACCGAGCCTACAGTGAAAACAAAACCCGAAGAGAACATTTGTATAGAGGGAAGTGGTCAGTGCAATAACAGCATGTCTGATTGGTCACCTCACAGTACAGCATATATTAGGGCCACACATCATAGCATGCTTTTTCTGTTGTGGCCTCCATAAGAACATAAGAGAAGCCATGTTGGATCAGGCAAATGGCCCATCCAGTTCACCACTCTGTGTCACGCAGCGGCCAAAACCCGGGTGCCATCAGGAGGTCCACCAGTGGGGCCATCTTATGGCCTGCTTAATGAGGTCAGAAAGACTCCCACTCTCCTGGCTTTCTGTAATAAACTGAATTATTCAAGAGCATTTTTCTATACATGTACTGTAACAAAATGTTTTAGAAAGATACTTGGGTAAAGGGTTAGGGACTGTGGTCTATACTACTTTGTATAGGTCATGTTGTGTGCTGCTTTTGCTAAGTAGGATTCCACTTGTAATTTTTGCACTGTTTAATGCATCTGCTTTGAGTCCCAGTGAGAAAGGTAGGCTTAAAAAATTTAAATAAATAAATACAAGTTGCAGCTATCCATTTCCACTTATTAAGCCTCTATTGAAGCGACAAGACAGGATACTGTTTCTCAGGTCTGTTGGCAACTGTAGACAGGCTGCAAGGTACATCAAGTTGAGAATCAGAGTCTGAAGGTGAGAATTGTTCAGCACTACTTCCCATCAGGGGTATATTAACTTTGCCATCCTAAAGGAGCTTAGAAAAATGTAACTCTGAGGTTTCCGGTTTTGGCAATCACCATGGCAGTCGCTTTCTCCCGGACCTCCGGGAGAAGCCTGCCAGCGCCCATGGCTGGGAGGGGGCGCGATCGTCCGTGCCACCCCAGGAGCCCGAGTGAAGGGCTCCAAGCCATGGGGAGCTAGAGATCCCCCCTCTGACGAGATAAGCCAGTGAGGGGGGGCTACTCCAAGCCCCGACAGTCCTGCTGTGGAGTGTCCCATATGGGAACAAGATCAGCACACCGGAGCAAGCGTTTGGTGATCAAGTGATTGCAGACACAAGCGAACAATCGTTGAAAATGTGAGAATAACGAAAAAACGCACTGCCCTCCCGAAAGAAAATGAGGGGGGGGGGAGAGGATTCTCTTCTGCTAAGAACTGTTTATAAGTGATTTTAAGCCAGAAAATGGGGGGGTACTACAAAAAGCAAATGGATTAAAATAAAGAGACTGTAAGAGCTTACTGTGTGATATAAGAACTTCTAGAGACGTTGACAAACTTTTAATAAAAGTAAACAACTCTCAAACATGGCACCGCCTGTGAAGGACCAGAGAGACAAACAAGCTAAAACAAAGCTTCTTCCTGGAAGTTCCAGCCCTGTGAGTTCTGTGCCTAGACAGGACTCAACTGCAGAACTCCAAAGGTTGTTGTCGGAAGCACTTCGCCCCCTACTGGAGAAAATTATGGCAATTGACATTAAACTCAATACACAACAAGCACAAATGGCTGCGAATACACATAAAATTGAAAAAAATGGAGCAAGAACTTTAAAAGATTGATACCAACTCAAAAAAGATGAATAAAAAACTACAGGCATGGGGGGGGAAGCCAAAGTCTCGATTACTACAGCTGCAAATAGAAAGGGCAAGCTATGTCTTAAGACTTTAAGGTGTCCAAGAAGAGAAAGGAGAGAATCTGAGACAGATTGTTGGCAATGTATTAGCTCCCTTGGCAGAGATGACATCGGATCAACTTCAAAGCAAAATTGATATGGTCCATAGATCGTATACAGAATTTATCAGAAAGAATAATCTGCCAGGGGAAGTTACAATAAGATTCGCCCGAAGAAAAGTGAGAGATCAACTATTGAAAGCATCTAATGGAGCGTCCTTGTAGATAAAAGACAAAGACAAAGAGTACTGAAAGACATTCCATTTGAGATAAGAAGGAAAAGAAGGAAATACAGAGACTTGGTTTTATTTCTACAAAAGCACAATGTCTGTTATAGATGGCTAACACCCAAGGGATTAATCTTTAGATCTTTAGATATGCAAATGGAAAAGAAAGGATTGACTCTGTT
>NW_015171506.1:914596-926092 GCF_001447785.1 Gekko japonicus | reverse complement strand
TGGATCATCCGAAGAAGCCTCTGACTCTAAATTGGGGGCTGCTGCCCCCAAACAAAGCTATCAGTTGAGAAACAGAAAGGGGAAAAAATAGATTGTTAATCTACTCTGGAGTATCTAAAACAAGTATATTGTATCTCTTTTTGCAGTCTTTTTATGAAACTAGAATTGTTAATGAATATCTAAATATTTAAATAGATAGATAATCATTTTCAATGAAAGTTAACTTGTGTTTAAGCTTAAAGGTATTTTTGCAAATGTATGTATGATCAGCATCTCTTGGGTTTTTAGAGGGTTTTCTTTACTTTCTCCCTTAGATTGTAGTTTCCCTTTCCTAATTTTCTGTTTGTAGTTATTAGAAAAGCAATTAAAAAATCCCCTTCAGGGGGCCAAAAAAAAGAAAAGAAAAGAAAAATGTAACTCGGCTTAGGATAACACTTTCATAGTGGGCTTTTCCGCATTATTATTTTACTCAGTGCTAAATTCCTGTTTTGTCAGGGTTCCCCCCCACATTCTGCACATGTTTTGCTCTCTCTTGTGGTTAATTTGATATCACACAGGCAATGCTCCCGCTAAGCTGTGGAGTCTTGTGAGCAAAAATTCTACTTTGTGAGCTACTGGCATTACAGTTGTGAGTGAGCGATTTGGCTACTGCATAAATTAGTTTGCTCTGGAGCCATCTTTCCTGAGCTAAGACAAAAATGTGTGAGCTGAAGGCTAAAAAACTGTGAGCTAGCTCACACTAACTCAGCTTAGAGGGAACACTACACACAGGTTTATTTCCAGCGTATCTCTCTGCAGTTTTAAACAATAGGGAGATACGCTAGGAAATAAACCTGTGTGGTATTGAATTGACCTCTAGAGGGAGCAAAACATATGTAGAACAGAAAAAAAAAACCCAGAACAAACAGGAACTTAGCAGCAAGTAAAATGAGAATGCAGAAAAGCCACTGATAATATCTTGGTTTCATCTCTGTTGTCTGGGATAGCACTTTTACATGCTGAGATGCTAAGCTATGTCAATGTACCATGTTTAAAAAAATTCATTCAGATTTTATTAAACTACAACACCAAAGAGACAGAAAAGAGACAAAAACATACCAAATAAGTCAAAGGATTTAAGTCAAATTGAGCATCAAAACAAAAATATCAACATTGAGCAATTCTAATTCTTTTTCTAACCCATTCTTAGTTCTAACCCCTGTACACTGTAAGCCTGGTGTAAGCCAATCATTTCACCAAAATGTTGATCTCTTTTGCTTTCCGCAGCCAAACTTGAATTGTAGGCATACTTCTTTTCTGTTTCCATTTCATGGAAAAGACCAGTTTGGCAGCAATAATGCTACCATTTGAAGATCTCAGGGATGTCGGGTGAATGATTTAGCAGTCACGTCTCTGGTTTGTGGGGAATTTGTATCATCATTTGCTTCCAATAACTGGAGACGTGTGTGCATATCCACTACATATGGAAGAAGTCAACCTTATCTACTCCACAAAGCCAGCACTCACTCCTCAAAGTAGTACAGATCTTTGCCAGTCTTAAAGAAATTAAATGCCATGCTATCTATAAATAATTTTAATCAAGTTATATCTAAAGGAAAATCAAACAGTTAATACTTTGTATTATACATTCCATTACCTATTTTTGCCATTTTGTAAGAAAATTCTGATAAGGTTTAATTATCATATACAATAAAATGGTATACACATTTGAAAGAAAATGTTTCTTGTAACCCGTTCTCAAATTTTGATACAGATCTCAGATTAAAACCCCTCCATATCTTCCCCCCCCAAATAACCCTTGATTTGCAGGAGATCAAATATTGTGATGTTGGGATGACTGGGATATTTTATATCATTATATGGCACTACCTGATTATTAATTATCAAATTTCCATATTCACTGAGCCCAAACATCTCCCACTTCCTCAAGGGAGGAAATTCTGGACCCAGTACACCAGTTATGCCTCTAACAACATGTTTTATCGTGATTGAAAGTTGTCATTATACAGAGTCAAGAACCATTGGACTCCTGGGTTTTCACCAGCTTTCTCAGTTGCAGGAAGAGAAGGGAGGAAGGTAGAGAAGAGGACTGATGAAGAGTCATTACAAGCCAAGCCAAAAGGTGGATGGGACAGATGGGCTCAATTTGTAATTTTTCAAACTAGGGGTATTCATTTAAGAAGCTTCCACACTTATGACAACAATTAATTACATATTTCTCTTGAGATCTGCAACTCTTTGCTTTTGAATGCTTTATCTTGGTCAGCTTGTCACAGTCAATTTGTGTGGCCCTGCCTGGGCAGTTATTCTAAAGAAAGTTCAGTGTCTTCATTGTGCCCAGTACATGCCTAAGAAATTAGTATCTGTGGCAGATCTTTTTTTCTTTCATGGAGCTTATATCATCTGAGGAGTGGTGGCAGTTAGATTGGGTAATGATATAGGAGGAAAGATTTAAATACTCCTTCCCCCGGTGTTGTTTTTTGATCAAATTAAGCAGCCTCCACCATATATCTGTACCCAATATCAAACAAGGTGATAAATCTAACACCAAGAACTTCCACTCAAGTAGCTTGTTTCAGATGGCTTCTAAATTATATTTGTTAGGGAGCAAAATAGAATAGGCTGAACGGAATATCATCATCTTGGAAAACCAAGTCGGATTTAGGAATAAAAGGGATGTAATTATGACCTGGATTGCCCAGGCTAGCCCAGTCTTGTTAGACCTTGCAAGCGAAGCAGGGTTGACCCTGGTTCATATTTGGATGGGAGATGACCAAAGAATTCCAGGATTGCTGGCAAACTATCTCTGTTCACTTTTTTCCCTTGAAAACCCTACATGTCACCACAAGTTGGCTGTGACTTGATGGCACTTTACACACACACCAATTATGCTATGCCTTGTATTCAGACACTTGCTTTACTGTGCTGGCATTGCTGGGAGGGCGCAGTAAAAATCTAATAAAGAAATAAAATAAATAAATTGGAATGTATTGTATGCAGAAAGGTATTATATGAAGTTTTTGTCCATTTTATGCTGGGTTTGATAGGGGAAACAGAGAAAAATGGCAGTGTATCAATGTCAGCAGTTATTTAAGTGATCAGAAAATTTCATACTGATAAGAACATTAGAACATAAAAAGAGCCCTGATGAATCAGACCAGTGGTCCATCTAGTCCAGCATCCTGTCTTACACAGTAGCCAACTAAATCCTCTGGAGGGCTAACAACAGGGCACAGAGGCTGACACCTTCCCCTGATATTGCACCTGGCTCTGGGATTCAGAGGTTCAGTGCCTCTGAATATGGATGTCCCCCTTCATCCTCATGGCTGGTAGCCACTGATTGACCTATCCTCCATGAATCTATCTAGTCCCCCTTTAAAGCTGTTTATTCCTGTGACCATAACTACATCATCTGGCATAGAATTCCACATTTTAACTACTCTCTCTGTAAAGAAGTATTTTCCTTTGTCTGTCCTGTATCTAGTGCCCATCAGCTTCATTGGATGCCCTCAAATTCTAGTATTTTGGAAGAGGGAGAAAAATTTCTTCTTGTCTACTCTCTCCACCTGATGCATAATTTAAAAAACCTCTATCATGTCCCCTCTTAGTCATCTCTTTCCTAAACTGAAAAGTCCCAGACCCTTCAGCCTTTCCTCATAGGGAAGGTGCTCCAACCTCCTAATCATCTTGGTCGCCCTCCTCTGTACTTTTTCCAGCTCTGCCCTGTCCTTTTGGAGATACGGTGACCAGAACTGTACAAAATATTCCAAATGAGGCTACACCATAGATCTGTACATATTCTAATCCCTTTCCTAATAACCCCTAACACAGAGTTTGCTTTTTTCACTGCTGCAGCACACTGGGTTGACAATTTCATTGAGCTATCCATTACGACCCCAAGATCTTTTCACCTCTCAGTCTCAGAGGTTCAGACCCTATTAGCCTAGTCTTGAATTTGAGATATTTTGTCCCAATGTGTATCATCTTACACTTACCAATACTAAATTTCATTTGCCACATTGTTGCCCACTTACCCAGTCTGTGGAGCTCTTAGAGCTCTTCACAGTCAGCCTTGGTTTTCACCATCCGGAATATTTTGGTGTCGTCTGCAAACCTGGCCACAACACTACTCACCCACAGTTTCAGATCACTGATGAATAAATTGAATAGTGCCGCCCCAATACCAATCCTTGTGGGACCCCACTGCTTAGTTCCCTCCCTTGAAAGAACTGTCCATTTATTCCTACTCTTTGCTATCTGTCAATTAACCAATTTTTAACCCATAAGAGAACCCATCCTGTTGTCCCATGACTGCTAAGTTTACCCAGAGATGATGGGCACAAACCAGAAAAACCCAGTTTGGTTTGGTTCCCAAACCCAAACCCAGCCATTATGCCAAACTCAAACCAGCTGGGGAAGTTTGGGGTGTGGTGGGGCAGCCCCCAGGGTCCTAGAGACTCCAGAATTGCCAGGCATCTCCAGCTGACTCTCCTCTACCAACCCATCAACTTTGGTGAAGTTTGGACTTGGGGCTCCAAGTTACAGCCCCCCAAGAAGGTTCCCCCAGGAAAGTACTTTCCAGGCAGATGTCAGGTGCAGGTTCTGGAGTGTACAGAATGGACCCTGTGCAAGCTAGTCGCATCAAACTCATGGTAAACCTCCACATGATGCCCCCTACATGCCCTACAAGTTATCTGTGGATTGGACTTGGGGGGTTCAAGTTATGTACCCCCAAACAGGCAGGATGGGCAGGTGGGTTGGCCCTGCCCTATAGCAGTCCCATAGTATGCCACCACACAAGCAAACACCCAAATCCCAGGGACAGGGAGAGAGAGGGATGTGTGGCATGCCCTGCAACCAGTCACTCACCAGTGGTGTGGGTAAAAGGGGATGGATGTGAGAGAATTGTGTGGCCTGGGTGGGGAAAGCAGCCATGAAAAGGATGACAAGTAGCCCTCGTAACTTGGACCCTGTTGGCCCACTGTGCCTGGTGCCTGCCCTGCCCATGGTGTGGCTGAAAGGGGATAGCTCCCAATCCTCAAAGGAAAGGGATGCATCATGGACCTCAGATAGGCAAAGTCACTACAAATCAGCATCCTGGTATGCAGGGGTCATTTCGTAGAAAAAGAGGTGCATGAGCTCATTAGCATAACTCATTAGCATAACTTATTTGCATATGTCACACGCCCTGACATCACCAGAAGTGTGTCAGAAGGTAGCACCCACCCACCGCTCAGGCTCCACTGGACTGTTTTGGATTGCTGGCTATTGGGGGGGGGGACGTGCAGATCTGTCCTCGCAGAGAAGGCAGAGCTTGTACCGGAATAAAACTTGGTCTTAAAGGTACCACTGGACTTTTTTGGACCGGGGGGCCAGGGGGGCGGGCTCTGCAGCTTACCTGGCTGCTTCTTGCTCTGACTGAGGACTGCTGGTAGAAGGGGGTGGGGCTTGTTGGATGTGCCTGCCCCCTGGGCTCTTTACTGCCGGAGCTCTGCTCCTGTGCGCTCCTGCAGGAAATGACCCCTGCTGGTATGCAAGCAGAAATCCAGCTCCATAGTTCGCCAACCACAGGTTGCCCCCCCAACAGTGGAACTTCAATGACACCAGAGACCAAAACCAGCTGCCATCCATGTCCCATGCCCAGGAAGTATCTGCCAAGTTGCCAAGTGTGGGTAGTGCAATCCAGCTCCATAGTTCGCCAACCACAGGTTGCCCCCCCAACAGTGGAACTTCAATGACATCAGAGACCAAAATCAGCTGCCATCCATGTCCCATGCCAAGGAAGGATCTGCCAAGTTGCCAAGTGTGGGTAGTGGGGTGACTGATGCAAGCTATTTGCTGTGCCCTGGGATCTGTGGTATCCTGGAATGGCATTAGGACACACTCCATTTGGGATAGGGTCAGCCAGTCATTGGAGTCTCAGAGTGGCTTACAATCTCCTTTCCCTTCCCCTCCCCACAACAGACACCCTGTAAGCAATGCTCCCTCTAAGCTGTGGAGTCTTGTGAGCAAAAATTCTACTTTGTGAGCTACTGGCATTAAAGTTGTGAGTGAGCGATTTGGCTCCTGCATAAATTAGTTTGCTCTGGAGCCATCCCTTCCTGAGCAAAGACAAAAATGTGTGAGCTGGAGGCTAAAAAACTGTGAGCTACCACACACTAACTCAGCTGCCTGTGAGGTTAAAAGGGCTGAGAGAGCTCTTTCGAGAACTGCTAATGAGAGAACAGCTCTGAAATAACTTGTAACTGACCCAAGGTCACACCAACAGCTGCATGTGGAGTAGTGGGGAATCAGATCTGGTTCTCCCAGATTAGAGTCCGTGTTCCTAACCAGTACACCAAACTGGTTCTCCTTCATCCTTCACTGTGTTCCTCTGCTCCACCAAATGTGCAATCATTGCACAGGTGGAGTTCCACTGGGTGGCCACGTCCTGGACAAACAGTCTCCCAGATTAGAGTCCGTGTTCCTAACCAGTACACCAAACTGGCTCTCCTTCATCCTTCACTGTGTTCCTCTGCTCCACCAAATGTGCAATCATTGCATAGGTGGAGTTCCACTGGGTGACCACGTCTTGGACAAACAAGTGTTCATGCCCCTCCCCCTGCCCCTGCCTCTCTCGCAGCAGATGCGCAGCTCTGCAACCAGTGGGCAGTGAGGGAGAGATCGCTGTGGTGCCAGCCACTTGAGAGGTCTGCCGTTAGGCACATGGTTTGGCCTCATGCTTTGGAGAGCTTGTCCTTGACCAGCTCCACAGTAGAGTCGTGCATGGAGGGCAACACTTGCCAGCTCATGGTCCTCCTGGAGGGAATGGTGTACCAGGCAGCCAAATGGTGCATCAGCTGGCAAAAGGCCATGTCCTCCATGAGGGAGGTTGGCCATTCACAGCAATCATCTCACCGATGAGACAAGTGATTGAGCCCTCCCCCTTGTCCTTTTCCCCGGCACTGGTGGCGTCCCTGTGAGCATGACCTCTTGGAGGGTGGCTTGCCTTGTAGTCCCAACCACAGTGCCTGGAGCCTTTCTTTGAGTGGCCTCCTCTTCTCCCGCCTCTCCCTGCTGAGTGGGAATGGGTCTCTTCTGCCTCTCACTAGTGGCCTACACGCCTTCCTCCAGCAGCAATAAACGGGTGTGGCCACGTGTTGTGAGTTTTGGCCCCCCCGAGCATGCGTGGCACACCTGGCACTCTGCCATGTGTGGGTCACTCCCCAGGGTGTGGAAATATTTCCATGCAGCAGAGTGGAACCAGGTCCCCATGCCCATGGTTGGAGCAGGTGGGAGGCATAGCTACTTCCTGGCATTGGGCTGGGGAGTGCTAGATAGGAGCATACCAATAGAAGCAGGAGCAGCAGTGAGTTGGAGATTTTGGTATGTGGAAGGGAGGATGCATCATTACCATCACCACCCTCCAAGTCACTGCCATCACTATCCTCCCTTCCAGACAGAGTTTCGTGCTGTAGCTTGGGCAGCAGTGCCAAAAACTCTCGAGCAGCAGTTGAGAGCCCTGTGCACATGGAGAGAGCAGGGGAAGTGGGTGCTGAGACTCCTGATGATGTGCTGGAGGCATCCTCTGCTGGGGGAGGGGGCTTTGCTCATTGTCCATTAGTGCTTGGCACAAGGGAAAGTGAAGGCATCCTCCCATGGCCACAAGCACAACCCCTTCCAGCTCCTCTCATGATGCCGAAGACCAAGCAAGCATCCAAACCAACCACAGCCCAAGATAGTTGAGCAAGTGCGTCTTGGCAAGTTGCCAGAGAGAGAAACAGGCAGGCAGCCAGGCAGCCAGGGAAGCAGGCAGAGAGGCACACAAGACCCCAGAGGAGAAACAGGAGGTTTCAAACTTGACATGGAGAGCTGGGCACTAAAATCACCCCAAGCCATTCCCTGAGACTGGAACAAGTCCCCCAAGGCAGGGTGGGTACAGGGAGATAGGCTAACAGAGTCATTTATGATGTCTAGAAATCTCATTTCTATAGCATGACTCAAGCACACATTCACCAGTCAATGTGAGGGTAGTTAAAGTTTCTCAGTATAATGACATTATCTGCTTTAGTCAGCTCCCTTATTTCCTTCTCCAAGATCAGCCTCAAGGGTTTGATCAGATGAGCGACAGTATACCCCCACTTTTACGTAACCCTTAGGGCCCAGTATTTCCACCCATATTACTTCTGTTGGGGAGTTAATTCCCCTGATGTTTTCTAACTTATGCGATTCTATGTCTTCTTTGATGTACAATGTAACACCAACAACAACCTCTCCCTCCCTGTCCTGCCTATAGAGCTTATACCCAGGAATGACTGTATCCCTTAGATTTTCTCCATTCCACCATGTTTCTGAGATACCTACTGTATCTACATTGTCATTGAGCACCATGCACTCCAGCTGTTCCATCTTGGCTCAATGATTTCTAGCACTGGCACATAGACACCTATGATGTGCTTCCCTCTCCAGTAACCCTTGCCTCCCTTGGCCCCTTAGTCACCATCCTCACTCGCAAGTTCTATTATGCTCCTATCAGTATTACCCTGATAGTGCCTATCTAGTTGGCCCTGTGTGTGGAACTAGCTGCACTTCTGAGAATGCTATCGTTGAAGCCCTGGACTACAACTTTCTGCCTAGTAACCTAAATTTTTCCTCCAGGACCACACAACTACATTTTCTAATGTCACCGGTGCCAGCATGTACCATGACTTCTGACTCCATCCCAGAACTCTCTATTAACCTATCTAGAGAGTGCATGATGTCCACAACCTTGGCACCAGGCAGGCAAGTCACCATGTGGTTGAAACATCTGTCACAGACCCCACTCTCTATATTCCTAGTGATCGAATCTCCCACTACCAAAAGCCCACCTCTCCCCAAAACCAGAAGGCTATCCTTGGTATGAGAGCATATGGGTCCGTCGCCCAAAGAAGGGGTCCCTTCTTTCCCTCCCCCCCATTTCCAATTTATTTTATTGAAGTATTGAAAGTTACATACAACTGATAAAGTAAGATGAACCACTTCAATTTCAACAAAAATTAGCAAGTACTAATAACAACAGAATTTATTCAACAAACATTATGAACAGAACAATAATCAACATTTATCCTATCTCAGTACTACCCTGAAAACCATTCTATTTTAGAGAGGAAGAGTTATAACAATAAAACTAATAAGTATTAAGGTTTAAGGGATCACATCCCTTGTCCTCAGCCTGATGCCCTCCAACCTCAAGACTCTCACTCTCCACAACAGCAGAAGAGCTGTCAGCACAGGAGTGATGTATCTACCAGGGTGATATCTCTACCAGAATCAGAGTCAGCCTTGGAGGTAAACTTTCAGTGACTATTTCTGTTACAAAAAGTGGTAAACAAAGTTGCCTGTTGCCTCCATTCCTTCCCAGTTTCAGGCTTATTCCACAGACTGCCTTTCACAGATGGCATGGCTCTGGGGCTGACTTTCGAAACAGAGTTGAGACAGTTGCTAAGGGACTTCAAGGTGGTGTGCAAAAGAGAGTAGTAAATGGTTAATAACATTGTAATCAAGTTTGTGGTTTTCAGTAATTATCCTACTCACCACAAATAGCTTTTTGATGGCCAGGAAATTGAGCATGTCCATAATTTTAATTGTTTTGGCTATAGTTCTCAGATGGAATTGGACTTGTCAGTTTGCAGCAGAAGACTTAGCACTGTTGAGATCATCATAGGCATATTTATGTGCTCAAGCATCAAAAGGGATAACCTGGTTTTCCTTAGTTTTAGGGTATTTGCTGCATTTTAGGGCATTTGAAGCTGAGATCTGCTGAAATGTGGAGAGAAAAACATGACATTTTATATAAAAAAGAGATCTAGAAGGAGAAGGAGAAGGAGAAGAAGAAGAAGAGTTGGATTTATATCCCACCCTTCACTTGGAGACTCAGAGCAGCTTACAATTTCCTTCCCATCCTCTACCCACAACAGACACCCTGTGAGGTAGGTGGGGCTGAAAGAACTTTGAAAGAACTGCTCTTGAGAGAACAGCTCTGAGACAACTGTGACTAACCCAAGGTCACCCAGCTGGCTGCATGTGAAGGAGTGGGGGATCGAACCCAGTTCTCCAGATTAGAGTCTGCCACTCTTATCTACTACGCCAAACTGTCTCTTTGATAGAGGCCTACAAAAGATCCCAGAAACATATTAGAATAGGAGGGTTTATGCCTGTGAAGTTGCTTATCCTTATGTTATTGTTCAGGTAATTTAGGAAACTTTCTGGAATGGATAGACTCCCAAGGAAAGGATTCCTGGAGTCACGTATTCAGGAACACTTGGGCAACCGTGTGTGAAAAATATGCACCAAAATTGTGTATTAACGTACATACTTAAAAAAACTGCAGCACTGAACAAATACAGATTTTTTAAAGTGTGAAGTTCTTCTTCACTCATTGTTTCTAATCTACATGTCAGTATTTTCACTCTCTCTCTACTACAATAATACCATCTTTGACTTACTTTAATAAATTAACTTCTACTATCCTTTGGATGTTTTTTTTTAAATGTGTGGTAAGACCCTGTCTGTGTGTGTAGTACAGTTTTCAAAAATAGTTGTCATTCTCTACAATATATGCCATAGGATAGATCCAACTGTACATTAAGTCATCCTTCCTCCAACAATTGACTCTTCCTCCAATGGAAGAGCCAAATATATTGGAGGAAGACTCCTTAGACTGGAGGAAGACTTGAAACTTAAACCAAAAGGAAAAATGGGATATAAATATTTTAGTGGGAAGTAGGGCAGCTCTGTATAGCCAAATCTGGTCAGATCTCAGAAGCTAAGCAGAGTATGTATTTGGAAGGGAGACCACCAAGGAAGACTCTGCAGAGGAAGGTAAAGGCAAACCACTTTTGCTTCTCATTTGCCTTGAAATCCCCTTATTAGGGTCACCATAAGGGCGCTTTTGGTGCCAGTGTCAGAGGTTAGGAGTTTGGGTGTACTCCTGGACTCCTCTTTAATGATGGAGGCCCAGGTGGCAGCCACTGCCAAGTCGGCCTTTTACCATCTTCGGCTGGCGCGGCAGTTGGTCCCTTTCCTAGACCATGATGACCTGGCCTCTGTGATCCATGCGACGGTCACCTCCAGGTTAGACTACTGTTAACGCTATCTACATGGGGCTGCCTTTGTCGCAAATTTGGAAGCTGCAGCTAGTGCAGAATGCTGCAGCCAGGCTGTCGATGGGTCTCTCTAGACGGGATCACATCCGGCCTGTGCTGAAAGCGCTGCACTGGCTGTCAATGGCGTACCAGATCCGCTTCAAAGTGCTGGTTCTTACCTTTAAAGCCCTATATGGCCAGGATCTGGCTTACCTAAGGGACCGCCTTTCCCTGCATGTTCCCCCAAGGGCACTACGGTCGGGGAGCCAAAATCTCCTGGAAATTTCAGGCCCCAGGAACATCACATTTGCTGTCACCAGGGCCAGGGCGTTTTTGGTGGCGGCTCCTACCTGGTGGAATGAGCTCCCAGAAGAGGTCCGGGCCCTGCAGG
>NW_015171506.1:892581-914537 GCF_001447785.1 Gekko japonicus | reverse complement strand
TGGTGTTAATAACTCCAGAACCCCATCTTGGAATTAATGATTTAAGTGACTTCTGGAGCACCGATATTTTAGTGAACTATATTAATTGTATTGTTTTACACTGTTTTTATTGTTTTAACCTTGGCATTTATGCCTTTTTGTAAGCTGCCCTGAGCCTATAGCTAGGGGCTCTGGGGCAAGTGATGCTCTGTCTTCTTGGTGCTTGGGGGGGTCAACAGTGGGAGGGCTTCTAATGTCCTGGCCCCACTGCTGGACCTCCTGATGGCACTGGTATTTCTGGCCACTGTGTGACACAGAGTGTTGGACTGGATGGGCCTTTGGCCTGATCCAACATTGGCGTCTCTTATGTTCTTATGTTCTTATGACAGGATATGAATCCAAAAATAAATAAATAAATAAATATCCTGACCTCCTCAGACTCCACCACAGAATATCCAGAAATTTCCCAACCTGGCAACCCTAGCAGCCTGTCCCCAATGAGTTCTCCCTTAAATGCCAAAATAGGCCTGGAAAAGGGCCTTCCCCCTGCCTTTTACTGACAGAACCAACCCTTGAACACTGTGGCTGCCTAGCAACAGCCACTGAGGTAAAATGTTCCTTAAAGCTACAGGTGCTCCTTTTATTGTTTTGGGGTTTTTTAAACTCCACATTTTTTTTAGATTTCAGATTTTTCTGCAAACCTGGGACTCTTTGCAGGTTTGTAGAAAGATCTGTCTTGTCCATTCATAGCTCCATTCACAGGAAGTTTCCTAAGATTTGGCTGACTTTGCTATTAGAATATAAGATGACTTTTAAAAGATTCATCCGTCCTTTCTGCAGAGCGATTAAAAGCTGGCTGTGGACATGTAAAATTAAGTGAATCTAAATGAAAATAAATTTCTCAGTTGTTCCAGTGTAAATGGATCCATCAGTGCAATCCATCCAAAATAGAGCACTTTTGTTCCATTAATTTTTGCAAATAAGATATTCAAAGATTGAATTTACCTGACACACAATGACCATTTGTCTCAACTCAAGCACCCCATACAAAAGCATTGATGATTTGTTGACAGTTTAAGTATTATTATTTTCAGTGGCCTTTGCATTTGCACCGCTGGAACTATTCAGCATGAATAGCTTCAGTTGGCACATGCTCATAATTGATAGATTTGCTTGGATTATGTGTGCTCCAGAGTCATCATGGACAGATCATGCATCATTTGAAATCATGAGTGTACATGCTGTTTCTGTGCCTGTGCAGATGGTAGTATTCATCTTGTTGGTGCATGCTCTGTACTTACTGAATCAAGCCATGCTTCTCAGGTGGCACTGCAACGATTTCCAAAATATTTGTGATTAAGTTTAGAACACTGAATTTACACAAACACACTTTGCTAACAAATAGGGCTTATTTGTTTTAATACATGCTTTTATGTCTTTTTAAAAATAAGTTGGCCACTTTGATGGCCCTGATGAGGGCAGAAAGGTGGGGTATGTACTTTGTAAATAATAAATTAATTAATAAATAACGTATTAGAGACACAAACCACTGCCACTCCCAGCAGCTGCCAGACAACCAAGGAAATTTAATATTTCCTCTGTTTCTCTATGCTCAACTCTGCTCATTTCAACAGGAGTTTCTGGAGGTGCCAACCTGCAAATGGGCAAAATCAACAACTGCCCGTACATGTGCTTTCTCTGTTGTGGCTCTCACCTTGTGGAATGGCCTGCCCGAGGAGATCAGAAAAGATCCCACTCTCCTTGCCTTCTCCAAACGATGCAAAACTGAACAATTCAAGAAGGCTTTTCTGTGCAGGTAATAAGGCTGTACAGTACAAAATAGTTTCACAAAATTACTTGGATAAAAGAATGGGACTTCTGGTCTTAACTGATGTATATAGTGTATTGTAAGCAGGATCCTATTATGTAATTTCTGTACGCTTAATGTGTCATGTTAATACTTATGCTCTGCTCCTGTTCTCTTTGGTGGTTCCAGTCTTCTAATATCCAAATGCATTAGTTATTGAATATCCCATTTTATTGATTGTGCTGACTCACTATGTGTAATTTGCCTTGAGTCCATGTGAGAAAGGCGGACGATGAATAACATTAAAAAATTGGGTGACTGACAGGTGGAGAAGAAAGATAGAGTAAGTTGCAGGAAAGCAGTACAAGCAGGGTTCATTTCCTGCCGGAGTGCAGTGAAGTGGCGCTCTGGCAGTACGGAGCCCGGGGCGGTCCCCCTGCCATTCCTGGCCCGCCTGCGCAGGCGGACGGGCCAGGGAAGGCCTGCAGAGCCCCCCCTGCCTGGGGGGATTTAAATGCTTTTCTTTCCCTTCCCCATCTGGGGAAGGGAGAGAAAGGCATTCTAAACATGCCTGGGTTCCCTGCCCAATCTTCTCCAGGTACCCCACAGCCACGGGCCACCTGGAGAAGATCAGGCAGGGAACCCAGGCATCCTTGCATGCTGTCCCTTTGCAAGGGGGTGTGGCATATGCAAATGAGTTATGTAAATGAGCTCCACCTCTCCCATTTTATTGATTGTGCTGACTCACTATGTGTAATTTGCCTTGAGTCCATGTGAGAAAGGCGGACGATGAATAACATTAAAAAATTGGGTGACTGACAGGTGGAGAAGAAGGATAGAGTAAGTTGCAGGAAAGCAGTACAAGCAGGGGTCATTTCCTGCCGGAGTGCAGTGAAGTGGCGCTCTGGCAGTACGGATCCCGGGGCGGTCCCCCTGCCATTCCTGGCCCGCCTGCGCAGGCGGACGGGCCAGGGAAGGCCTGCAGAGCCCCCCCTGCCTGGGGGGATTTAAATGCTTTTCTTTCCCTTCCCCATCTGGGGAAGGGAGAGAAAGGCATTCTAAACATGCCTGGGTTCCCTGCCCAATCTTCTCCAGGTACCCCACAGCCACGGGCCACCTGGAGAAGATCAGGCAGGGAACCCAGGCATCCTTGCATGCTGTCCCTTTGCAAGGGGGTGTGGCATATGCAAATGAGTTATGTAAATGAGCTCCACCTCTTTTTTATGAAATGACCCCTGAGTACAAGAATGCATATGTGCTAAAATATGTTCAATACAGTTTAAAAGAATGTGAGTATTTGGTGAAAAGGAAACACTTTTCATGAGTTTGAAGGTGCTGCTTGCAATTCACAATCCAACTCAAGCAGAGGAATGTTTTAACATCACTGATTTTAGCAGACTAGTTACTCTGGTGCTTAGCTCCCATGAAATCAATGCCACTAAACATTTTTTTAGCTTTGTCTACACTGTGCAATTTGTTTCAGTTATAGGTATTTAGGTTGTTGCGGTTTCTTTGCTGACAGCAGAATCTTGTGCCATTTAACATACTTCCAGACACATTATTCTTAGCTTCATTAAAAGAAAATGTATGGCAACTGGGAAGATGAAGTCTATAAAAACCATTAACTATAGAACTCGTCTAGAATTGCTACAACCTGTTATTCCCATTTAGTTTATAGACTGGAATTATGGCATCTCATTGATCGCTTTCAACGACATATTTCAGGGGGGGGGGAGATCAATGGGCCCAAAGTCTGTGATGCAAATGGCAATAACAAGAAAGTGAGAAAATAAGCTTTGAAAATGCTCTTAGACTGTACCTGTAGTTCATACAAGTCTTGAATCAAGAAAACATATATCCATGCACTTCATATTTAGCATAGTATTTATGGGATACCTCTTCATAAACTGTTGGTTGCTTAGAAGGGAGTTCCTCCTCCCTTAGGTGCTTATACTCACAAATATGTTCTAAGTAATCAGTTAGAAAGCCATTGTGGTACATAGAATAGGCAAAGATACAAAGGTTTTTTAACATCTTTGTCCTATATATCTACGTAACATGCCTGAATAAAATCCACATAGCTGCTATTGCAGCATGAAAAAAAACTACCAGAACACAAAGAGTTCTGGTTTTAACCATAGTGCCCAAGTTAATTGGAAAAATACTGATTGATACACAACTAGACCACAAGCTACTGTAACTACAGAAGGAACTGATTTAGGATCACTCACTAAAATATGATGTGACCTAATGTGGGCCAACATTTTATAAAGCTTGCTGGGTGACTGAATAATCCTTATATATCTGTAATCTCCCTTGAGTCCCAGTGAAAATGGCAGACTGTAAATGAAGCTAATAAATAAAAAATAATAAATTTTAAAAGCATGCAGAGAATCAGTGATCATTGTGAGAAAGCTGGGATTTGGAGGCAAACATTTGAGGGATAAAGACTCAGGAGATATCCTACCATGGCTTCTAATAGGTGTCACAGAAACTGTCTGGAAAATGAGAGGCTTTCTTGAATAAAGTATCCTGTGGTGATGATGTACAGCCATGGAGCCAGAGTAATCAGGGAAGTCAGGAAATAGCACTACACAAATGTATTACCTGTGGAATGGTCTGAGTCATTTTAAAAACCCCAGTGAAATGTTTAAAGAAGTTTAAAAAGCTCAAGGACTGCAGAAATGTGCATGTACAGTGGCCTGTTGCTAAGAGTATATTGTCGTGGTACAGTTATGTTTGCCTTCAGAGATATATGTGCCTTGTTAAACATACAATCCCAGTCAGGAAACTTTTACAGCCATAATAAGAACTATTTAAAAAGGTAAAGGTTCCCTTGCTCGAAATCCAGTCCTAAGAGTATATTGTCGTGGTACAGTTATGTTTGCCTTCAGAGATATATGTGCCTTGTTAAACATACAATCCCAGTCAGGAAACTTTTACAGCCATAATAAGAACTATTTAGTCATTCATAAAACAGAGTCTAAGAAGTCATTCTCTCTAAGAAGAATACAGACTTTAAGAGGGAGGTGGAAATTGGATAGTTATTTCCATGAAGGTGCAAAATCAGGAATAGGGGGGTACAGTCCTGAAACTCGTATCAATTTCGCTTCAGCTCATAATGTGGGCTATGGCACTGAGTCTCACAACCAAACCCTATCTACTGGTACTACTAAACCACTTCCACCAGCTAATAAATACCGATACAATTCTAATTCAGAACCTTCTAATCTGGACTTCGGTCATTCACTTCATCAAAGGGAACAAGTTTTGACACATGCCAATCTTTCCCCTGAAGTGAATATGAAGGTTCTTTTAGAAAGTGGAACTTTCTGTGCAGGTTAAAGCTCCCACATCCCATAAGAATATCCAAATACAGAATTCATAAAAATGCTGCCTGAAGTTCATAGTTTCACCAAGGAGCTGTTTCTATAAGTTTCAGCCATGACTAACACCTACACTATGATTGGAATGCTGCCGGATAGAAGTCTAATAAATAATAAATAAAATAAAATCCCCATAACAAAAGCATATCACATACTATATAATCAAATGTTTTATATTTAAATTAAATTAAATTAAAATTTATTATTTAAATAATAATAATTTCATCTTATTTTTGCATCTATACCTCACAGTTGCAAAACTGCCTTCAATAAATTGAATGGTGAGACACAGGTTCATTGAATTGGGTTACAAGTTGCATACAGGTGGGTAAGCTTTTACAGGACAGATTATCTTCATGCCAGACTCAACTCATATTTTTAATTCATCAGTCTTAGAATCATAGAGTTGGAAGGGACCTCCAGGGTCATCTAGTCCAACCCCTTGCACAAATACCCCCCGTACCCCCAGTGGTCCCTGTTCCATGTCCAGAAGAGGACAAAAAAAACCCTTCAGGATGCCTGGCCAAACTGGCCCGGAGAAAAATTGCTTCCAGACCCCAAAGTGGCAATCAAAATTTCCCTGGGCATGTAACAAGGGGCCACAATCAGTGCTTACACTGATGCAATCCTTCCTGACCTCCCTGTAATGATCTGCCTAAATTCACAGAAGCAGCATTGCTGTCAGATGGCCATCTAGCCTCTGTTTAAAAACCTCTGAAGAAAGAGAGCCCACCACCTCCCTAGGAAACTTGTTCTACTGAGAAATTGCTACTATACAACTCATAAATGCATTCTGTCACCAAAGATGATAGGGATGAGACCAATAAGTGAAAATAAAGCAGGGGTAATGGAAAAAATTAGATGGAGACAGAAATGAATGAGAAACATATGGAAAAGAGGGAGAGAAATTAAGAGAGGGAAAGGTTGTTTTATCTTGCTGCAACAACCTAACTATTGCTTTGCAAGACCTGGCAGAGCTGGGTGTGAGGAAAGAGAAAGGCTAAACTATTGGAGAAAATGACCTGCAGGCTGGCAATTACTGGAGCAGCTATCAGAGTGCTGGCTGGGTTGTACAATCTGTTAAGCAAGTTTGCTTCAGTCTTGGAGAAAGGGAAGTCTAGCCAGTCCTAGAATGCTGCTTGCTATGCTCAGACTTCCCTGCACCCCTAGTGGCTGCAGCCAGAACTGCATTTTAAAAATTAAAAGGAAAGACGTTTGGCTGGATGCAGCATGACAGTGACTTCAAGGGCCCTCCTACATGGGCCTTAATCAAGCTGTACCCGGAGAGAGCACTTTCCCGCCCTGTCCTTGGTACGCCACTAGTCTTTTCTTTGTCTGGTTTTACTTTTAATTTTTTATCTCCCTCTGGTGAATTGTAGAACTGTCTTGAGTTAGTCTGGAATTGGAAATTTTGTCTGTATTGTTGGGTTCTACTGTTGTACCCCTTGATCTTCTTGGATATTGCAACAATTTTTTGTTTGATTTCTTCTGCAACTTGGGCTATTGTTCTTATATCTAACTGATATTTCTTCCTGAGGTTTGTCCTTCTTTCATTCTTGAATTTCCTTTTAATTTTTTTTAAGGTGCTCAAGTCTGAACAGCATTTGTTGATTCCCCCCCCCATTTCATTTGACAATTTGGTTTCACCTTAAAATTTTGAACAGCCTTTTTCTTTATTTTTTCTTTTTTTTGTAAACATTCTTTTTATTTTTTAAAGATAAACATAACATAAAATGAGGGTATTAATTATCTTCTAAAATTTTTCATTTACAAATCTCATACCTTAACAAAACATTGATTTTGTATATTCCACCTTGTATCGGAGTGGGATGTGCCTAAGGGACTACAGTAGAGATATGCACTGCTGTGAGTAGCTATACCATCGAGAACACCGAGCACCGAAATGTTTTATGAATTTTGCTTAACTATTTAATATTTAATGTAATCTGTACTGTAGTATTTTATACTGTTTTATTGTTTTATCTATTTAATATTTAATGTAATCTGTACTGTAGTATTTTATACTGTTTTATTGTTTTATCTGGCGTTATGCCTCTGTAAGCCGCCCTGAGCCTGCGGGGAGGGCGGGATAGAAATCCAAATAAATAAATAAATCGTTGTACAGTTATCTTGCAAATATGTAAAAATAAAGCTTTTTATATCCTTAACATAGATTATATGTCTACATGTTTTATTTATTATATTCTTCAATCCATTTATAAAGTCTTGTCCAAGTATTTTCAAAAATTGTCTCTGGTCGTCCTTTCAGAGTCAAAGTTAGTTTACTCATTTCAGCAGTTTTCAGAATTTTATTTATGAGTTCTTCTCTCGAAGGTGCTTCCTTTCTTCTCCAATATTTGGCATAGAGTATTCTTGCCACTGTTGTTACATGTATTGTCAAATAAAAATCTTGTTTTTTACAATTTTCTGTTAAGATATTTAATAAAAATAATTCTGGTACAAAGGGAAGAGGACTTTTTAACATTTTTTGTAAAAATTCATGGATCCAAAATCAATATTTTCTCACTTCATCACATAAGCACCACATATGATAAAAGGACCCATTTTTTTTTGACATTTCCAACATACATTTGATAAGTTAGGGTAGATCTTTGCAAGTTTATCTGGAGTGATATGCCATCTATAAAACATTTTATAAATATTTTCTTTATATGAAATTGCTTTGGTAATCTTTACATTTCCCCCCCACACACCTGTGACCATTGATCTAAACTGCTATTTCTCATACCTTAATGTGCCCATTTTACCATAGAATTTTTAACTACTTCATCTTGGGTCTTATTATCTAGCAATAATGCATACAATTTCTTAATCAGTTTTTCATTGGAATACAACAATATCTTATCAATTTCTGTTATTTTTACATAGAAACTATTGACTTGTCTTGAGCCTATCTTGACTCTATTTGTACTCTTTCTCACCATGTTAAACTGTTTTAATTGAATTTTATTATTTAACAAATCTTCATATCTTAACAATGTATCTACTTGAAATAAAGTA
Organism: Gekko japonicus; assembly: GCF_001447785.1. Lineage (NCBI taxonomy): Eukaryota > Metazoa > Chordata > Lepidosauria > Squamata > Gekkonidae > Gekko > Gekko japonicus. The sequence goes on along the minus strand of NW_015171506.1, from coordinate 906,344 downwards.
GGATTTGTAAAAGCTTCCAACGGTGCAACACATTTTGGTGTCTTGGTATAAAAACAACTTTTGATTTCTTCCCATACCTTCAATAAGGAAGATCTAATAAGCTGTTACTTAAAATATTTGTGTGTTCTTCCTCTACCATACCATACAAATGCATACCAACCTAGTAAAAGATCATGTCCTTCCAGCTTCAATAGTCTTGTGTTTTCTAGTGTAATCCATTCTTTTAGCCACATCAAAGATGCTGCTCTATAATATAGGAGTCAGTTTGATAGTGCAAATCCAGATATTTCCTTTGCATTTGGGAATGCTCCTGGATGTCTCCCTTTCCATGGAGGCCCATGTCACTGCCATTGCCAGGACTGCCTTCTTCCATCTGAGGCAGATCAGGCAGTTGGCCCAATATCTCTCCTCCCATGACTTAGCTACAGTGATCCATGCAATGGTCACTTCCAGACTGAATTATTGTAACTCTCTCTACGTGGGGCTACCCTTGACCCTGCTCCAGAAGTTGCAGCTAGTGCAGAATGCAGCAGCACAGGTGCTGGCAGTGACATCTGTGTGGGTGCATATCCGCCTGGTGCTGCGTGACCTGCACTGGCTGCCTATTGAATTCTCGATCTGTTTCAAGGTACTGGTACTTACCTTTAAACCCCTATATGGCCAGGGGCCAGCATACCTTCGAGACCGCCTCTCCCCATATGAGCCCTGTAGAGCACTGAGATCCACCAATCAGCATCTTTTGGTGGTCCCCAGCCCCAGGGACGTCCAACTTGCCTCGACCAGGGCCTTTTCAGCAAATACACACCTACGATTTCCACACAGTGGGTAGATAATTGTACATGTGGCACTCTTTGCAAAACACTGGATAGCCACCACTCACCTGCTGGCTTACTACCTTCATAAATTATTAGTGATTTAAAGGTATCTAGAGTGATACAGGGTTCCCAGGCCTGATGTCCAAGAAAAGAGCCCTTTGGCTCACACCAACACTCACACTCTGCCTTGGAGTAGCCTTACAGTTCAGAGGCCCACAGCCCCCACCTCCCAGCAGCAGCAGCAGCAGAGGATGAGGCCTGCAATAAGCTCCAGGCAAATAGACCTTGCTCAATGTGCAACAGACCAGACAAAGATTTGATCAGACCCAGGTAAAAGCATCACTATCCAGAAGGCTACAAGCACCCACTCATCCTCAAACTCTCACAGGAAGAACTGAAGGCAAAAATCTTAGACCACATTAACAGCAAAGAATACGGACAAAGACTACCCGTGTTCAGAATAAAATCAAAGAAAGGACAGCAAACTGAAACCAACCAGTTGATGTATAGTGTGGCAGTTGTAGTAACAAGAGAACTGGGAACAGACACGAAGAAAAAGGCAGTTCAAGATTTTAAGGTGAAACCAAACTGTCAAATGATATTACCATTAAAATCTGTAATCTAAAACATGGGCTGCGTTCAGACTGGCAGTTTGGCCCGGCAGCGAAACGTTTCAGGAGCGTTTCAGTAGCGGATTAAAGGGGTGGGTTCACACAGGCACATGTTTCAGGCGTCCCCCAACTGTACTCAAGCCATCCTGCGCCGCTTCCCTCCTGAGTTTAAAAGATACCAGGTGAAAGTGGTAGCAAACCATGTGTAGAGCGGGTTGATTCCGGTTCCCTGCATGTGAACACAAGTGCTGCTAAGGTGGGAACAACCTGCAGTCATTGATAATAGGCACCAGCTTTTTCCATGGGCAGGCACCATTGGTGCCTGCGTGATCCTCAAAACGTGGCCGCGCGGCTTCAAGTGGGAAATTGACCAATGGAAATGGGGCAAAGGGAGGCACGACGGCGGCACAGCTCCTTGTGTGAAATCAGCCTGAGAGTCCTGAGGTCAGTGGGCATCAGTCTGAGGAGGAGGGATGTGATCCCTTAGAAGGGCCCCCTTCTATTGGTGACAGACTGATATCCTCTCATACCAAGGATACCCCTGGGGGGCTGGGGGGAGGTGGGCGTTTTGATCATGAGGAATATAGAGAGTGGGGTCTATGACAGGCATTTTGACCACATGGGGACTTGCTTGCCTGGTGCAAAGGTTGTGGACATCATGCACTCTAGATAGGTTGATAGATAGTGCTGGGGAGGAGTCAGCAGTCATGGTGCACATTGGCACCAATGGCATTAGAAAATGTAGTTTTGTAATCCTGGAGTAAAAATTTAGGTTAGCCAGAAAGTTAAATGTCAGGACCTCAAAGATAGCATTCTCAGAAGTGCAGCTAGTTCCACACGCAGGGCCAACTAGACAGGCACAGATCAGGGGTCTCAATGTGTGGATGAGAAAGTGGTGCTGGGAGGAAGGGATTAGATTTGTTAGGTGGTAGGGAACTTTCTGGTGGAAGCCGAATCTGTACGAAAGAGATGGGCTTCATTTGAACCAAAAGGGAACAAGGCTGCTAGCGACTAATATCAAAAAGGTATCAGAGCAGCTTTTAAATTAACCCCCCCCCGGGGGGGGGAGCCAACAGGAGCTGGAGAACTTACAGTTGGGGACAAGTCAGTCTAAAGGGATGATTGTGTAAACGCTCAGTATAATATTGATAGGAGTGTAATGGAACTTGGGAGTGAGGGCATGATGGCTACTGCAAGCTCTGTGACTGACTAAGGACTCTGAGCCGAGATATGGGGGAGCTGAAGTACTTGGTGTTTAGTGTCAATTTAGATATAGTAGGTATCTCAGAAACATGGTGGAATGGAGAAAATCTATGGGATACAGTCATTCCTGGGTATAAGCTCTATAGGCAGGACAGGGAGAGACAGGTTGGTATTGGTGTTGTGTTGTACATCAAAGTGGGCATAGAATCACATAAGTTAGAAAATGTCAGGGGCATTAACTCCCCAACAGAAGCAATATGGGTGGAAATATTGGGTCATAAGTGTTACATAAAAGTGGGGGTATACTATCGCCCATCTGATCAAACCCTTGAGGCTGATCTTGAGATGGAGAAGGAAATAAAGGAGCTGACTAAAGCAGATAATGTCATTATACTGGAGGACTTAACTACCCTCACATTGACTGGGTGAACATGTACTTGAGGCATGCTGTAGAAATGAGATTCCTAGATATCATAAATGACTGGGCACTGGAACAGTTTATCACAGAGCCAACCAGAGGGGTAGTGATCTTGGACTTGGTTCTCAGTGGGTCTCAAGACCTAGTGAGAGATCTAGAGGTTATTAAACCAATTGTGAACAGTGACGACAATGCTATAAAGTTCAGCATTCAGGTCAATGGAAAGTTACTCATAAAGTCCAAAACTGTAACATTTGATTTCAAAAGAGGGAACTTCACAAAAATGAGAGGAATAGTAAAAAAATAAAAATAAAGGAAGCTGAAGGGGAAACACAAGAGAGTCAAATCCCTAGAGGATGCTTAGAAGCTATTTAAAACCAGTTAGAATGCTGAGTTAGAATGCATTCGAAAAATTAGGAAAGGCACTGCCAAGTCTAAAAGAAAGCCTATGTGGTTAGATAGATTCATGGATTCTATCAATGGCTACTAGCCATGGCGATTGAGGGGAACCTACACATTCAGAGGCACTAAGCCCCTGAATCCTAGAGCCAGGAGGCAACATCAGGTGAAGTCGTTGTCCTCAATGCTCTGTTGCTGACCACTGTGTGAGATAGGATGCTGGGCTGGATGGACTATTGGTCTGATCCAGCAGGGTTCATATGTTCTTATCTTCATTTACAGAGGTGAGCAGATGATGTATTGTCAATATCTTGCTCAGTTTGTTAGTGGACTTTCAAGAGCAACTTCATTTCTATGGCCTATTTCTTGGTTGGTTTTATTTATTACTTGTTCTTCATGTTCCTCCTTTGACTGGCTTTTGTTTCTTATTTCATTTAGCTCTATTGCTGCACAATAGTTGTTTCACATGATAAAACTCTGCTGATTTGCCAGTTGCTATTCAGTGATGGTAGAATCAGGACACTCCCCCCCCCCCCATATTTCAAACATTTGTTTCAAATATCCGAAAGTGCCTGGTTTGAGGCAATGCACCCAGTGCAATGATGTCACCCAGAGATGATGCCATTGCTCAGGGCATGTGACGGTGGAGGTGGATGGTCAATCATTTAAGGAAAAACCATACAGTTTTCCCTTAAATGCTAGAGCATCACCTGCAACGTGCCATGCACTATGTCATAGTGGTGTGTGCATTTCGCATGCGCGCCGAAGAGATCCTAGAGAAGGACCGTCCAGACCCCCTCCTACCGGTGTCATGGTAAGTCCTGGCAACCCTACCTGGTTGCCCAACAGAAGAGTTTGTGTCCTGCAGCTCATTTTCACCAAAGACCCAGGAACACCAATCTTTGATGTGGTCCTTATTAACCCAATCAATGCCCAAACCAGTATAGATTTTTAATTTGATTTTCTCAACATATCGAAGGGGGGTGGGGTGGTTGGATGCGTTTAGTCTGACTCCTTAGCACAGGCCTGTCTACCACAGGAGACCCTGCCAGCAGCATAGCTGCTGATAGCATAGCCTTCTGCTTCACTGGAGCGCACAAGCCCCACCAGCAAGGCAACCTAGCATCCTATGGGGGTTATTATTATTGTTAGTATTGTCATCATAACCATTTTAACTGTTATTATTGTTAATATTATTGTTGGTGTTGGTGTTATTATTATTAGTAGTAGTAGTTTGCAAGGAGGAGAGTTACCTCCTGTGTGTATTAGCCATGCTATTTTTTTTATCAATTTTCAGTGTTTGACATTTGTACCCTCTCTATTAAGAACTGTTTATGTTGTGTCAAAAGTTTAAAGTACATTTTCTTTTGCACAAAAATGAAATTTGGTCAATAAATAACCTGCCCATTTGCTGTTTTACAAATGTCAATGTTTAGATTTATTTTAAGGGAAGATAGTTAATGTGTAGATAACTTTGATCCACATTAAAGTGGAGACTAGTATTCTGAGGCTTGATATCTCTGCTTCACTCTAATAGGTTTTCATTTATTACATAGTCATCTATTATTTACTATGCAGTTACCATAAATGTAAAGTTTGAGCATTTGCAGTGCCTGTGAGTAATTGACAATACTCACTATCAGTAATAAATCACTACCCATGAGACTGATTTCTCCTGATCCCTCAGATATATTATTCAGTATCTGCTAAAATGTGACAGATAGGCATTGAAAATGTGGGTATCTGTCAGTTTGTATAGTTTGTATTAAAAAGAGACAGTTACAAAATGTAGTTTGGAAGCTGTTTGACAACATTCACGCTATGTGATTGAAAACAGGGATGTAGCAAGAATTTCTAACTTTGTACTTTGTTGTATACTCAGGTCTATCAGAATCTAAAGCCACACTCACCTGCCACATGCAGTGATATACAATTCATAACTGACAAAATCAAGTGTGTGGCAAGTTCTAATTGAAAGTAAACTTGCAGGCAAACCTAGCATTCATTATTTCAGAGTTATGGAGAAGTTGGACACATGAAGCTTCCTTATACTGTGTCAGACCATCAAGTGCTGTCTGCTATGACTGGCAGTGGGTCTCCAGGGTTTCAGGCTGAGATCCTTCACATCATCTTCTACCTGATCCTTTTAGCTAGAGATGCTGGGGATTGAAGTTGAGGCCTTCTGCGTACAAAGCAGATGCTCTGTCACTCTCTCCTTTGACACTTTGAAATTCTTAGGATGCCTGCGGTTCAGTTGTATCATGAAAGACTTTAAAGAATATTTAGAAAAAAGATGGGATGTAGAACATAATTTACTTTGTTTTGATAATTAATAAAAGTAAGATAACACAGGGGTTGAAAGAATAGAGAAAAATATAATTACCTTGAAATTTAAGAATGAAAATGTGAAAAGACAACAGAAATATAAGAGGGAATGGAGGGAGGAGCATTGCGGGAAGCCATCAAGGGGGGGGGGAGGAGATAAGAGAAATGGATATATGTTATTTGAAATGTAATGTTGAATATGTTGTTATATCCAAAAATAAAAGTTTGTTTAAAAAAAAAAAGAATCTAAAGCCACACTCACCTTCCACATGCCGTGATATACAATTCATATCTGACAAAATCAAGTGTGTGGCAAGTTCTAATTAAAAGTAAACTTGCAGGCAAACCTAGCATTCATTATTTCAAAGTTATGGAGAAGTTGGACACATGAAGCTTCCTTATACTGTGTCAGACCATCAAGTGCTGTCTGCTATGACTGGCAGTGGGTCTCCAGGGTTTCAGGCTGAGATCCTTCACATCATCTTCTACCTGATCCTTTTAGCTAGAGATGCTGGGGATTGAAGTTGAGGCCTTCTGCGTACAAAGCAGATGCTCTGTCACTCTCTCCTTTGACACTTTGAAATTCTTAGGATGCCTGCGGTTCAGTTGTATCATGGCATCCTATGTATTTATTCCATTTATATCCTCACTTTCCATTATGGAGCTCTGGGTGGTATAGATAGGATTGCCACAAAGTTTTCCATTCAGGCACTGACCAGACCCATCCCTGCACAACGTTGGCAAGGTTTCTGTATCAGGTGCTCTGAGACTTATCTTGGTTTTTAAGCCTGATCTGTTATTTTTGCCCAGACTGCTCACCAGATTCAGACCAGAGTACACAGTCATGGACTTTGTATAAGCCTTAGCATGTGAGGTGATGATGCTCATCCAGGATGTTTACTGGTATGAGTAGACAACTGTGGTGACTTTGGTATGCATATTTCTTCTTATGAGAGCAGGACTTAAAGAATTTGCAATGTCTGAATTACCCTCTGAAACCCCATGATATTTAAACCCTTTATCAGTGCCTTGAAAATTGCCACAGAAAGCATGGGCAAACAAGGCTACATTTCACACAGCTGCCTCTCAGCACACAATTGAAACAGTCAAGAATTGCCCCTAAAACCCTACTGTAATGATCTGTGACTGTCAGTTCCAAATATCTGTTTTGTGAATTTTCAAGAAGACAGTGAACACATGAGAAAGCCTCAGATTACCAAAACAGGAAAAGCTCTTGAAGCAACAGCTGATAAGACACTATATAACAAAAAGCAGCATCTCTGTTGCACAGATGACAGCTAAAATGATGGAGTTGATAGACTGAAACTATATAGTCAGTCATCAAAAGGAACAGCACCATGACATGTCCAGGTGTGGAGACATCTTAGATGGGAAGGGGCAGCGATCTTCCCCTGAAGGACATTAATGTGTCTGCAAGGGGCAAAATTTAGCTGTGAAAAAGATTTTGTCAGAGCTTTAAGCTTGAGACCTTAGAAAAATGAGAGAACATAAACATATATACTATAATTCTTCAATGAATTCCCTGTCCCCTTTTAAGGATATGATAACCAGTTGGAAGTATGACTAATTCCATTATTTATTTCCCATTCAATGTAATTATGTTATTTGGTCTGGTGGTTTGTTCAGCTATTATTTTATCACATTTTTATTGTGTACTTTTTGAAAATCAGGAACAGTTTCTTTTATTTATGTATGTATTTATTTATAACATTAGCTGCCTTTCTTCCTTATGGAGCTCAAGATGGCTTACAATACAAATAAAGTGCATAAACTACATAAAACCAAAATTTCAAATCACAGTTCAGGATTACTCCAATCAAATGCAATCCTAAATAAAACTGTCTTCATCTGCCTCCTAAAGATTGAAAGTGAAGGGGCCAGGCCTACTTCCTAGGGAGGCTGCTTTATAATAATTGTGAAGTTGCCCCTGAAAAATGTAATTATCAAATGAACTTCTTTGATTGATGGGACAGTCAGGAGGACCTCTCCATGTGATCTTAATACTCAGGCAGAAACATCAAGATAGACAGGAAGCAAAAGTAAAAGGTGACAAAAGCAGACGTCTAAATGCAACATTCCAGCAACTTGCATGTAGAGATAAAGAGAAGTATTATAATAACCAATTTGGAGAGATGGACAGAAAAAGGAAGTACAAGAGATCAGTTTCGAAAGTTCCAGGAAATCAAAGGGAAATACACTGAAGACGTACACAGGAGAGCTGAAGGGTGAGAGATTCTTTCAAAGAAGAATCCTTTGGAGAAGAACCTGCGATTTTAAAAAGTGAAGTGAAAGCAGCACTCAAAGTAATTGGGAGAAACAAATCACCAGAGTCAATGGGATATGAATACAGCTATTTCAAGCTGCAGAAATGGAGTCTATCAAAATCTTAATAAGAATATGCCAACATATATGGAATATAGAATAACAAGAATTTGCCAGCATATATAGGAAACAAAACAGTGGCCCACAGACTGGAAATGCTTCCAATTCTGAAAAAGGAGGCACCAAAGACTAGAGCAGTTGTCAGACCCATTGCATTGATTTCTTGTACAAGCAAAGTGAAGCTCAAAACCTCACAACGACTTTTACCATATATGGAATGAGAAATGCCAGCTGTTCAAGATGGATTCAGAAAAAGAGGCACTAGAGATAATGCTGAAAATTTATGTGACTTACTGGAGCGTATAAGAAAATCCTGGAAGAAAACCAGCTTGTGTTTCATAGATTATAGCAAGGCTTTTGACTGTGTGGATCATGAAAAGCTATGGCTGGTTGTAAAAGAAATAGGTGTGTCACATCTGACTGTTTTGATGCACAACCTATACTCTAGAGAATTGGCAACTGTTAGGACAGAATATAGAGAAACAGAATGGTTTCCAGTTGGCAAAGGTGTCAGACAAGGATGTAATTTATTTCCCTATCTGTTCACCCTATATACAGAATATATAAGGAAAAATTGATTAGATGAAAATGGAGTGAAAACTGGTGGAAGGAACATTAGCAATTTGATATATGCAGATGACACCACATTGCTGGAAGAAAATGGTAAAGATCTGAAATGTCTGCCGACAAAAGTTAGAGCAAAAGGTGCCAAAGCAGGATTACGGCTAAAAATCAAGAAGACAAAAGTAATGGCTACTGAGGAATTACACAACTTTGATGATGAAGAAATTGAAATTGTTAGGGATTTTCTGTTCCTATGTTCAGTCTTCAATCAAAAGTGATCCAGCAACCAAGAAATCAGAATGAGATCGAGACTGGGATGGGCAGACATAAAGGAACTAAAAAAGATCCTTAAGTGTAAGGATATGTTGCTGGTGACCAAAGTCAAGATAATTCATGCTATAGTAGTCCCCATTCCTATGTATAAGTGTGAAAGTTGGAGAATGAAGAAAGTTGACAGGAAGAATATTGATTGGTGTTGGAGGAGAACTTTACGGATAACATGGACAATCAAAAAGACAAATATGTGGGTCCTAGATAAAATCAAGCCTGAATTCTCCCTAGAAATGAAAATGACTAAACTGAGGTTGGTCATGTTATGAAACGACAAGACTTATTGGAAAAGATAGTAATACTAAGTGTTGTGTTCTAATGGCAACTGTGCGCGTGGTTGCCCTTACACGTGGCCAGGCAAACTGACCTAGCTTCACATCCTTGGACAATAGAAGGAGAGGATCCTAGAACCAGCCTATCGGCTTGTCTGGATCCTCAAGGGAACCTATGGTTGCAATAACACTGTAAATAATCCAATCATGTGTGTGTGTGTGTATTGGGGTGGGGTTTGTAATTGTATTTAAAGCAGGCCTCTGGCCGGCTACTGTATCTCTAGTTTTCTAAGTAAAGCATGAGCTGAAATCACTACGCTATGCCTCAGTCACAGTACTTTATACTGACGACAAGGATGGGATCCCGATGAGCGAGCCTGACTCTGACTCCGCAGCAGAGAGCAATGCACCACGCACTGATATCCAGGACACCGTGCCTGCAGTGGGTCCATTAGGCTCCGTGGGTGAGCTAAAATACGCTCACCGCCTAAACAGAGTTGGGGTGGAATATTCAGACAGGCCTTCAGTCATCATTGCATATTTCTCATTGCCAGACTGTGAGGGGGAATATTACATATTTATTTCCTTATAGCCCAATCCTGTTATGTTGGTAGCAGCCGGTCATCATCATAATAGTGGCGCCACTGGTTGGCTCCCTATGGACTTTCTGGGGATGGGGATCAAAATTGGCCCCTCTGCCATGCCCAGACACATAGCGAGCATGCCAGAGTCCCTAGCGACTCTGTCAACATCTGCCAATCATGGAGCAGTGACCAATGACAACTGTCTGAGTGGCTCAAATGGGTGCAGCCACACAGCACACACCTATGTGACCCTGGCTCCTTGATTTCCCCTCCTTCATATAGAGCATAGATGAGTGTCTGAGTCACAGTGTAGCCAAGTTACCACCAAATATAAGATAGAGGCTGGTCTTGAACCCCCAGTTCCCACACCCAGGATGAGTGCATAACAACTGGGCCAAGCAAGCACATGCAAAAGAGGAATACTATCAGACATCAGGAATTCTGCTGGAGTTGTGAGATCACCAACCATATAGGAACAGGCAGGGAACATCACAAAGACAGGCGTGGCCTAATGGAAAGGCCCTGGAATAGCATGGCCAAGCTCCTTGGTTTAATCCTCATTGGGGGAGAAGCCAGCCAATTACCCAGTAATTGCAAAAGAGGGAAGGGGATGGTCCAGCTTATGAGCTGCCCAAAATGATCTTGCAAGCCATTTCACAACCCCTCTGTACTATACGAAAAGGCCTGCCATTGCTATCAGCCACCTTGCACCCCAGCCTCCCATCCAACCAGAGACCTTTCCCCTTGCAAAGGTACACATTCCCCCTTGGACCCCCCCTCCCCCCACAATCTGCACACAGCGGCCAGCAGGGTGTGTGAGTGGGCCATGGATGGTTGGCTATGTCAGTCTGTTGTAGCTCAGTACAACCAAAGTCCAATGGGACCATGAAGGCTAACAGAATGCATCCCAGCATGAGCCTCCCATAGCCACTTGAAAGCTGGAAAGGCCCTGTGGACAGATGGACTCCCTCCAGAATTATTTAAAAACAGCTCTGATTGGCGGGCATCTCTCCTCGCGACTCTTTTCACCATAATCGATAAAACTGGAACCATGCCTGACACATGGACTAATGCTATTGTAGTTCCAATTTTTAAAAAAGGTGATCCCCAATTGCCAGAGAACTACTGCCCAATAAGTTTGCTTTCTATTGTGGGTAAGCTTTATGCAAGGTATTTGCTGGACAAACTTACTGCCTGGATGGGATGCATGATTAAAACCTCCCAGGTGTAGAACAGATTGGTTTCTGCCCCGGTAAATCCATGCCAACTTGATAGAGAAATGTAGTGGCAGAGATGGGAAAAAGCTATTCTCTGCTTTTCTTGGTTCAAAAGGGGCACTTGACTCTATTCCCAGGAACCTTTTATGGAATAAGCTGAATAGTATGGGTCTGGACAAATGTTTATTTTTTCTTCTCTGCAAAATATACTCTTTTACTAGCTGCCAAGTATGTTCGTTACGGTCTCATGGGTGGGCTAACCTCTAAGATCCCTTCCAACCGAGGAGTCAAACAAGGTTGTGTTTTGGCTCCTTATTTAATTTATTCATGAATGATCTAGCTCCCACCTTAAATATGATAGATGGCCATTTCCCTAAACTTAGTTCTCTTGCTGCCCCTCTATTACTCTATGCTGATGATGCTGTGGTGTTATCCAGTTCTCAGAAGGGCCTTAAGTGCCTTCTTTCTGCACTTGTTTCTATTGTGATACAATTTTCCTATCCATTAATTTTGTGAAATTAAAAATTATGGTATTCTTGAGCTCTTGGAAATGCCTAAATTGGCATATTAAGGGAAACAACATTGAACAAGTAAAATCTTTCAAATACCTGGGTGTTTTTATTGTTCAGTCGCACAGTCGAGTCCGACTCTTCGCAACCCCATGGACCAGCTCCCGCCAGGCCCTCCGGTCCTCCGCCGCCCTCCGAAGCCTGCTCAACTTCATGCTCGTTGCATCTATGACACTGTCCAACCATCTCATCCTTTCGCGTCCCCGTCTTCTTTGGATAGCACAGCAGAAACAAGCCGTTAACTTGGCCAAATGTAGTTTGTCTGCAGTTGCAAGATTCTTTCACGTGAAAGGTAACCAATCTGTACCTGCTGCTATCCACAAATTTAATGCTAAATCAGTTTCCCAAATATTATACAGGATCCCCATTTGGATTAGTGCCTTTAATTATCAGGCTGAGCAAATCCAGGCAATGTTCTTGTGCTGTATTCTGGGGGTCCCTAATTGCATTAGCTATGCAGCTATGGACTTGTAAACTGGGCAGAAGATTTTAGAAACCAGACCATGGTTCTCAACTCTGAAATTTTGGTTACGTCTTCATTTTTGAGCTTAAACCCATGAGTTATATCTATTTGATGCTGTCTAACTGAACAACGAAAAATTCCTTTATACCTAGTTGGGCACACCGGATCCAGGGGAAAATCCAATCTATAGGTGTTCCCCTCAACTCTCTTCTTATGTTAAATGAAGCCAAGCACACAGAACTGTGAAACAGAGACTCTTAGACATCAAAAAACAAACTCTGTTCTCTAGCACATAAGACACGCTCTCTTCTGGTGTTTGGCATCACCCCTGACCATGGGGCTTCTCACAGTTTATTCCCCCTCAACTACTCAAGCTTTTGTGCTCGCTCAATTTAATGTCCTACCATCAGCAGTTCTGTCTGGGAAATTTGCAAACATTCCCTATCATGAAAGACTCTGCCCATGTGTCAGCAAGCTGCCATAAGGTGATGTGCTACTCTGTGTATATTGCCCCATGCTCTGTCCATCCCCCACTCGCTCTTCCTCAGTAGGTGTTTACTGTCTTCTCTTGCTACAACGGCGTAACTGCTCAAGGTCGACCAGCTGGTGGTAGGGAGGTGTTATGGCATAGCTTCGCTTATCATGTATCCTCTGCCTGAGAACTAAACTTATGTTTATGGTTTAGAACCGTTGCTTTCCCAAGGATTTTGGCGCTCGTTTTCTCTTCCATCCCGCCAGCGGGAAATTGGCTCATTGGTTCTACCCGGGTTCAAGTTCCTTTATTATGTGTGCCTATGAGACTGGTAGTCATTACTAACAATGCTTTTGTTCCTGATATAACCACTGCTTCATAATAAATTCGACTTTGTTCATCAACCATGGATTTATTTCGAATGCTTGGGGACTTGGACACCATGTAGAGCAATGAAACCTGAATTGGTAGCTCACATTTTACTCTACTGTGATTTTTTTGAAAAAATGCAGGACTTAATAATTAGTCCCCTCTGGCAAAGCCTCTTTCTCGACTGGAAGGTCGGAAATTGAGGCTCCCCTCATGCCCTAATGAACCTCGCCGCATTCGCGGCCCCGCACGGGGCTTAGCGGAGCCGCCAGACACCACCTGAGTGATGAAGCGAAAAATCGATGAACTGAAAAGGAGCGGCTGAAACTGTGAGTTGTCAATCGAGATAATGAAAAGAAGATAAGCGTGTCCCCCCCCCCCAAGCGAAAGAGGAGATACTCCGGTACTCCCATTTAAAAGAGATTTTAAAGGAGAAAAGGGGGGGAGAGACTGAAAGTCGAGGAAGGTGGTGTCACCGGGCGATTGATTTGCTGAAAGAAAATGATGCTGATTTATCTTCTAAGTGCACCCTGTGAACTTTGATCAATGTAAACAAAATGAAAAAGATGTCGGAGCTGAAATAAGAACTGCGCAACAAGAAGGGTGGATCTTCCGGTTTGAGTGACTGTCTCTTGCGGGCTTGTTCCTTAAAAGCGAAAGCAGCGATGAAAAAGGAAAATGCCCTTAAAGCGGAGATGTGGATAAATGACCTAGCTATGAGAACGACAGCGTTTATTTTAAAGTCGAAT
>NW_015171506.1:869057-891431 GCF_001447785.1 Gekko japonicus | reverse complement strand
TTAATAAAGAAATTCTGTTTCTCCCTTCTGTTTTCACTTTTTCTCCTTCTTCTGTTATATTTGGTAAACTGTCTTCATAGGTCTCTTCTTCCGTAGGTGCATGCAGCGTTACTTTCAGCTCTCCCTCCTGTCTAATTAGCTGTGCTTCCTTCCTTTCTTCTCCATCTTCTATTTGTTGTATATTACTATCCTCTTTTGGTAAACTGTCTTCATAGGTCTCTTCTTCCGTAGGTGCATGCAGCGTTACTTTCAGCTCTCCCTCCTGTCTAATTAGCTGTGCTTCCTTCCTTTCTTCTCCATCTTCTATTTGTTGTATATTACTATCCTCTTGACCAGATGGGTTCTGGGAATTTCTCAAAAAATTGTCCCAAAATGAACCAAGTGCCTTCTGTATTTCTTCTTGTAAAAGTTTTTGAAAACTTTCAGACCTGAGTTCACTCATTACAGTCTCCTATATCTCTTTACATACAGCGGCGATCTCCATTTTATTCAGATTCTACATTCCACTTTTCCTCCGCGTTCACAAATCAACAATACAAAGTCTCTTAAGTATCTCAAGGTCTATTTTAGTTCTACTCAAGTTTAAACTCTCAGCAAGGTGGTTTTAGATTTCAGCAAATGTTTTTCTTACCCCCGTCATCTTCAATCTCGTTTTCCAAATAGTGTTCACGGCCGCTTCTTATCAGTAAGGAATATCCTCCAAAGGGGTATTAGTTTCGCTTTTTATTTCCGCATCGGTTGTAGACTTCAAAAATCTTTTGGGTAATCATGAAAAGTATTCTTTCATAACAGAAAAAAAAATAGAAATGTTAAAAACACGGCTGGCTGCTGCTGGCAGGAAACATGGCGCCCACGTTCCTGTGCTGCCCGACGCTTCTGCTTCAAGGCAAGCCGGACTCGCCCCCGTCCTTGCCGAGGAAACGGGGGGGCCGGCCGAGCCTCCTGCACTCAGTCTCCCTCCAGGAGACCGAGCAGAGCTGCCCCGAAGTTTCGGGGGAGCCCCAAAGAAGCGCTGGGAGTTGGGCGTCCTCGGAGCTCCGAGAAGACGCCCGCGCGCAGCGCCGCACCGCCCTAACAGACTAACAAACTAATGGAAACATCACTCGACCTTTTATTTACCCCGCTATATACCCTCCCCTCTTTCTAATATAAAAAGCAATAAAGTTCTCTCCTTTTTAGGAGAGTTTATAAATGAATAATTAGTCCCCTCTTGTTTAATCTTTCAGGACTATCTCATGAGTGGCTAGTTTTCTTATTATTATCCGACCGGTGGCCCCATATTACATACTCGGTAGTAAGGTGAGAGTTCTGGCACCTCTCTCTCTCTCTCTTTTTTAAAACAGCCCTGGGGCCTAATATTGCCATGTCTTTTGGACTTAGAAGGACTCTGAAGTACTGATTACCTTTGGGAGATTTTTAAAAGTGTTAACAGAAACACAGTGTTAGATTAGGTTGTGTTGTAAGCAGATAGCTTCTCTTATTAAGCTTAGCTATAATTGTAACTCACTGATGTTAACCTATGAATACCTGGATCTAGCACATGATCGTGTACCAAATGAGTCAGAAAGAGAGCTCCTACTTTTGCACATGGTCTTCTGGACAAATACCAATTTGGCAGAAAGTCAAATGCATTCACCATGTGGAGGAGAGGGAACAGTGCATCTGTGAGAAGCATGTTCAGTGCTGTAACACATATTCCTCTACACAAGAGAGGACTGAACACATTCAACTGAACACATTCTCAATTAATACCATACTTGCATTTGCAGTTGATAAAGTAGCATTTAATTATATTTGCAGTGAAGTCATTTAAAAACACAAAGTTGAAAAGGCCCATATGGATTTAGTATGTAATCATACATGCCGGCAACATAACTGGAACTACAAAGAAAGGTGAGATCATTTGTATGGTTGGTAAAGGTGTAATTTTATTTTATGTTTGTACGTGCAAAATGTAGAACCCAGACAGATTTTCTAGGGGCCAGCAAGAAAGGAGAAAGAGACACAGACTGGAATGTGCCAGTGAATGGAAATATCCTCTTCATGCTGGGTCTTCTCTTCCCTTACCTTCTTGCAAGCAGTGCTTAATTAAGGAAATTCAAGGTAGCAGCATAGGACCACTTGACTTGCAAGCGCACATGACTGGAAGAGGAGGAGCCAGAGTTATGATCTCACACATGTCAAGGACAGGAGTATGGGCAGTAGACCAAGAGAGGAAACACTGAGCACTTGGAGCTGTATGATAGTGATGAATGAGTCCATGGTCAGTGACATGCAGGAATTCTCTTCAGTGCTGAGTGACCTAACTTCACAGTCCTATTGTTCCTTCCATTGCATATGTAAGAGGAGGGCCCCTTTCACATTATTGTTCTAAATTGGATGTTATCTGTTGTTGGCCCAGTTCTGAGTAAAGTGAACAGGGATGGGAGTTTCATACAGCAAACTTCATTCCATTAATGAGCCATCTCTGAAGCACTATGACCATTTCAAATTGCACCACTTTCCCCCTCGCCCTTTTCTACCATGCAGTTTTCCTCGCCCTTCCCCCCTAATATTCTAAGTTGAACACTATAGTTCTAAACCAATATAGTCTCTCAATGGAGTCAAGGCATCTCAGTGGTGCTGATTTGCTGTATTGGTTTAGCGTTATAGCACTCAGAACTTTTTTGGGGGAAGGGTGAGGAAGATTGTGTGGCAAGAAAGGGTGAAGGGGAAGTGGCATTATAGGAAGTGTTGCAGACATTTTAAACAGCACACCACAGTGATTCAGAAGCACAAAGAAGAGGTGAAAATGGAAAAAAGCCATTTCCCTCAAAAACGATTCAGCCCTGCTTTGCCGATGAGACACAAGCGGCTTTGTATGAACAAGGGAAAAAATCCATTAGCAGCTGGTTGCTAAAACAGTTGTGTCTAAACTGACACAAAAAAACCACTAGCAACCTGCTACTAAAACAGATTACAAAGGCTGTCTGGGGCTGCGGTCACACACACTAAATAATCCACTTTCCAACTGGATTTTGCCAGTTCACACAGTAAAAATCCAGTTGGAATGTGCACTGAAAGTGGATTGAAAGTGAATTATTTAGTGTGTGTGACCACATCCTGAAAGGGGCCCAGGAGATGTTGTGTTCTCTACACATGTGCTCTTGCAGCAGGCTTCCAAAAAGCAGCAAAATATACCATCTGTGCAAGGGCCTGCACCCTGATCTGGATAACCCAGGCTAGCTTGGTCTTGTCAGATCTTGGAAACTAAGCAGATCAGTATTTAGATGACATACTACTAAGGAACCAATAGCAAACCACCTCTGAACATCCCTTGCCTTGAAAACCCAGTGGGGTCTCCATAAATCAGCTGTGACCTGATGGCAAAAACAACAACAGGGGTCTGCACCCCCAACAGGTTGGATCCCATGACTTACCTGATGGTCCTAACCCATACATTGAAGGCAACTAGTGTAAACAATAGTTGGATCAAAGTCACTTGGAATAAGGTTGCTGTTCATATGTTTAAGGGTTCATATTGTTATTGCACCATATGATGTTAAATTCTACTTGGCAAATTCCTATCAGACATCTGGTTCCAAATCCATTCTTGCTAACTTAATGAGGAATGTGGTGCACTTACATGGGAGGCTCAGCAGATGGAAGATGTGTTTAATCCTTCCCCACTAAATGCATCCTGAGACCATTTTGTACCCGGGCCACTTCTGGAGTTCAGCTGAAGGGGGACAACAGCCAGTTACATGATGGGCATCAGAACAGTTAAATGTTTGTCTCTTGCCATTGATTTCCCCTGCAGATGCATTTGTTTCCTTTATAGCAAATAATTTGTCCCTTAGTGAATCAGTTACCAAGATGTGTTGCTTACAGAGCCATGCTAAATGGGGATGTGGACCTGTGGTGAAATGCTCAGATGAGTGGGTTGCTCTTTGTTCTCTTTTCCATGATGTGCAATGTTTAATTGTCCAGTTCATGTTTTTTGGTACATCTCTGGTTTTACTTATGGGGCCACCAGTCACCCCACAAACTGCATGCAGTCCCATTGTTTACCCCTCCTTCTTGCCTGATGTGATTTGTAATACAATATCAATATTTCTCACTGAAACTTACATAGAAGCTGCTTTTCTGAAAATGCCTAAGATTCCTCCTCCAAATGATGCTGAGCATTATGGAAAGAACATAGCCCAACAGGCTTTTATAAAATATCGAGTTGGACAGAATGCAACTAGAATGAAATGATAGTTGATGATTTCTCTGGATAATCTGTATTTATGATGTACGTGAAATTCCAGATGACTTCTTGCTTAATTCTGTAAGTAGTTCCCGTTCAACCTGAGCCAAGGAATGATGAAATGACCCCAATACAGTGCAGTATAACATTTGCTGCCAAAGTATACATAGCAATGGCACAACCTTTTCCCTTTATCTTGGGTGCTTGCCATAAGTATTACATTGCATAGGAAACATTCCAGGTGAATTATGCCCCCTGGATTTTGACATGATCTAATAACACCAGAACAAGATCTAAAGTTTGTTTTGAGATTTGAATTGCTTTATAAACTTCTCACTCTTCCACTACCTTAGGACATAGGGTCCTCCCCCCCCCCCGCTGTCTAAACTAATTAAGAACTGATCCTTCATTCTCCAGAACAATAAAGCAGTAATATAGAAAGCTGTTAAAAGACGCTGGAGATCAAAGGGAGACACTTTAAGGTGGGGCTCATACTAACTTTATGTGCCAAACAGCCCAAGGGAAGCAGTATGAAATGTATTGCATGTGGTGTGATTCCATCTTTCTAAAAATTCAGAGAAGATTATTTGTAAGAAATTTGTGCCAGTCTGCCCGTGGACTTGTCTCCACAACACTCTGTTTAGTGTGTGGAAGATGCCTCTGGTAAAAATTCTGAAGAAAGTCTAATTTATATAGTGTGTTTGCAGGGTAACATTTGCATATGGATAAAAATTGCATCATCCACATGGCAAATCTTGACTGAGTTGTTTGTCATGGTCATAATCTAATCAAAATTATGCATTTAAAGCACCATTGATTGTAATGGAAAAGAAATTAGCTTAATCCTCCTTAATCCTCCCATGGAAATTTCAGTGTAACTTAAAATAGTTTAATTTTGGGCTGAGTTGTGACTTGGGAGTTTTGTATTCCACCACATATAGAGTTGAGGTACTGCAAAAAAAAAACCCCCACCAACGTTTGTATTTGTGATAAACTGTTCACCATGGGTTAATCCCTGTATTATGTTTCCCTTATCAAAGCAGCTCTGTGTATCTTTCCAAATTACTCCTAATTCTGTTGGGAATCTTCAGAAGACCCATAGCATAGTATCTTGTTTTGGGAGGGGAGTTGCAGCAAGAAATGGGAATCAGTAGAAATTGTCCTCCTCCCTTTCTTGTGTCTCAGTGTAATGAACTTCGTAAACAGTGAAAAAATTTCACACATACCCATGAACTTCTTGTTGCTGTATTCCCCCAACAACCTGCCACATCCCACATTGTTCCTGGGGTTGGGGGACTCTCAGGTGTTGCTTTCTAGGAGGGGAAATAACCTCCTAATTTTAGGGGAAGATGGCAAAAATTATCTTCAATTAACTTGTTCTGTTAGTAGAATAGATGAGTTTGGTCAGTTTAGTCTATAAAAAAGGGACTTGTCATGTGCATAAATGATCATCTGAATTGGCTTTTACTTTCTGTTCACCTGTTCCCATGTTTCTATTTTTCCCATGGTATCCCCTTTTGTTCCTCAAGCACAGATAGGTAAGATGATGGACAAAGATAAGAAGGAAAATTGTGGTTGAATCTGATGTAGACAATTCAGACATTGTGGATGGAGTCTTGTGCAATTTCATGTGTTCCTGTGGCTTTTCCTAGAGCTTGATAGTGTCTATCCGAATGTGTCAGGTTTCTTTTTCCCTTGGAGGAAACTGAATTCTGAACTTTGCCCACCATCTTACATTCCCTTGGGTGAAGTTCTTATGAGATGATTTATTCTTTATGAGTTGATTTGGTTATGGTTGCCCCTTAATCTATGTAGTTCCACTGTATATTGGCTGTTCCATGGATGTTAAAAATGCCCTCATTTCTTGTTTATAGTTTAGTGGTGGAGTTTAACTGTGAGACTGCCTTTTTGGGATATTGTTTCCCCACTATGTGATGTCCATCCAAGCTGAAATACAGTGTTGTTTTGTGTGTTCCATGACCTGTTAACATCTATTAAGGCAGGGATCTGTTACCCATGGCTCTAGAGCCAAATGTAGCTCAGTATGGAACCTATGGAGAAATGCTACATCACACAATTGAGAGTTTTGGGACTACAAAACCCTCACATTCATTCTAAGAAGTTTCTTTGTCAGCACAAGGAAAGAAAAGAGCAATTAGTTGTTCTCATGCACCCCCATTCCATTGATGGCTCTCACAAGCACCCAGACAAGGGAGTCAAATTCCTTGCACATGAGGGGAACAGGGTCTATTTTAAGAAGTCTATTGTGGGGATAACTCGGAGGGAGGAGTGTGCACACCTGGGCTCCATTTTGATGGCCACCATTGCCACATGGAACTAAAAAAGGGAAGACAAGACAGACAAAGGATCAAGGCAGGCAAAACCTTTATGATAAGTGATATAACACTGTTTTTATGAGTAAAGAGTCTACCCTAGAATAACAATAGTCAGCATGTATCTAGAGAAGAGACAGAGTATATTCACTTTTACTTTGTAACCTTGATCAATCAGTTGCTGTGCAGAGTATGTGTGTGGAAATTTTCCTGTAAATAATTTTTTTCTTATTTTAGAATGTTAGAACTTTGTTCTCCATTACTTGAACAAGTTATTAAAAGAGTGTTGGGAAAGGGATGTATTTGGTCAATAGATTGCTAAATCCTTGGGAGTGTACAAATATGGTAAGCCATTCCTGTGAAGGCCAGTCAGAGTGAAAGCAGGAGACATGGGTATTAGGTGGAACTGGTAGACAGCAATGCAGGCATAGTGCTACATGTGGGAATACTCTGAGTAGGAATACTCTAATCGGCCACCTGGTGGCAGTGTAAATCCCAGAAAGAGATGAAGAACCCCTCTAGGAGTTGGATGGACTTGGGAGGGTGGTACACCACTGTGCAGAGACTGGGGACAGTTGCTGAGTGTCTCAACCTCTTAGAGGGCCCAAACTAGAATGGTGCTTGTGAATCAGTGGACATCTGCCTCTTTAAGAAGAACATTAAATGTTGAAGTTAAGATATATTGGCCAGTCAGCAGGATAGTAAAATAACCACAATGTAAGGGGAATGTCAGGCAAAAAACATTATGAGACTAAACAGCTTCTTTGAGATGTTTTATTAATTTATATCTAGCCTTTCTCCCCAATGGGGACCAAGAGCAGCTTACATCATTCTCCTCTCCTCCATTTTATCCTAACAGCCCTAAGAGTGTGTGACTGACTGAAAGTCACCCAGCAAGATTTTGAGGCAGAGTGGGATTTGAACCTGGATTTCCCAGATCATAGTCTGACACTTTAATCACTACTGGCTCTCTAGAGGGGAACAGTAACCCAAGTGTGAATCATGCATACATTTGTGCTAATGCACTAAAAGAATTGTGCAGGGTGTTCCTGGTTATATCAACATGTCAATTATCAGTAATGTTAAATTTCTTATATTGGCTTTATGTTGAGTTCTTGTTCTGAATTTTGACAGAGTTTACCTCTTTAATTGTAAAAGGTTGATGGTCCCTCTTTTAAGCAATGGTTGGGCTGAAATGAATGTGTATGGTACTTACTAGACACCCGGACAAACATTTCAGCATGTCTTTCCTTTTTGAATCAGTCAGCTGTTTAAAAGTGGGTTGGCTGGTGGATGGAAAGGAGAGAAGAAATCAGGAAAAGGAGAGAGGCTATACAGTCTTTCAAGGAGGGCTTTGGTTCAAATATTGGGGTGGTAGCTGAAGTCACTCATTTTAAAACAAGAATCATGCAGCTCATGGTAATTCTGTACCTGGGGTGGCTTTTTCTATCTGGTTGTTACTTGCACTTTTGAGGTGTATGATCATGAAAGAAGAAAATGGCTGCATTCACTTGATTTTTAATTTCAGATGCTGACCCTACCCTAGAAAGTCATGGAATAGCTTGGGGGAGCTTTGCCGGTTGAGTGTATTACCACAATTACACCACAGATTAAATTGTTCTGGAAGTTATTTAATTGGCATAGTATCTTCCAAAGATCTCTGAAGACAGTAGTTATACGAGAGTGCTGGGAAGTTTTTGCCTTGAGATTAGTATCCACCGCATGTAACTACTCTTCCCAGGATCACATGGATATTTTTTCTTTTCTTAAAGTAATACCCTTATTTGATACTTTTACAGAAGATACAAGGGGAAATGACAAAACACCAGAATAGAGTAATACAGAGGTAAAGTATGGCATGCATTTCATTTTTGGTTAATGACTGAAAAGGAAAACAGTAATATGCAAGTGAATATATCTGTCTACAAGGATCTCTTTGTAATGAAGACTATTTTTAGATGTCTCAAACAGGAGTTTGTTCATGATGTGACAAGCCTGGTTTATTCTGAAGCTTGTGTTCTCACCACCACCCCCATTTGCAGACCACAGTTCTGAACGGTTTAGAATCCTGGTCCATGAGCAAGAAATAAATCCTCATTTGTCACAGTGCATGGATCAGGATGTCAGAACAAATTGTGGTTAGGTTTTTGGAGTTTTTGCTGTCAAGTTACAGCTGACTTATGGCTACCCTGTAGGGCTTTCAAGGTAAGAGATGTTCAGAGGTAGTTTGCCATTGCCTGCCTCCTTCACTTCATGACCCTGGTATTCCTTGGCAGTCTCCCAACCAAATACTAACTAGGGCCAACCTTGCTTAGCTTCCAAGATCTGATGAGATCAGGCTAGCCTGGGCTATCTAGTTCAGGGTGGTTGGTTTTAAGACTTCTTAAACCAGAATCTCAGCTGTATGTGCTGAAGGAAAGAAGGGACACATGAGGGGAAACTAGGTTTGTTCACTTATCAGAATACAGCTGGAGGCAATGAAAGAGCACCACTTGGCTGAAAAGGTTTCTGGATCCCCATTTAAAGAACTTAACTGAAAATGTTAATTTCTCCACAATTGCTCCATCCCAAGATGGTTCTAGTGTTTTACAAATGCTTCACTGCTACAGCCTGCACAAAAAGGGACCTGGATATTTTCTAAAAGATGCTTAGCTCTTTCTGAAATGGAAGTGCCTGCTAGAGGGTTAGTATTTTCCAATAACTACTGGAAAATGGTTTCTTCCAGTAAACAGTATCCATTGTCACAGCAGCAATAGTTAATGTCATGTGTGGCAAATTCATAAGTGTACCCGTTTTTGCCAGGAACTACTGAGACCAATCATGCACAGTCAAAGTAAACTACTCATACAAGTATTTGGGAAATGTTCTCTCCTTTGTTCTTTATGTCATAAATAATGTAAATGTTTCAATGGGAAACTTATATATTCCCTGATCTCTTTTGCTCTTAAACTCACATGAAGACAGACAGACAATATTAGATGATTCAGAAATTATTCAGGAGCACATGTCTGTCTTCTGTATTCATATTCAAATGTGGCTCCTTATTAAAGTAGCAAAATAATGTCTTCCTGAGAGCATACTCATACTTTACAGACTGCTCTTCCCATGCAAAGATTTGCTAGGATTAATCAGTCAGGGGTGCTTTCCTTTCCTGCAATAGAGCTTCTGGAGAAGTTACTTCCTGTGGTGCCAGACAGGGGAATGATCTTCTCCAAAGTCAGTCATCACTTTAAGAGACACCTTATGGATTCACAGCTGTGTAAGTTCTTATGAAAGCCATGGAATGCAGTTGAAATCACTGATGGATTAGAGCAAACCAGAGCATCTGGTATACTAATACTTGGGATAAGCCAATTGCTAGGAGAACTGTGTGTTATGATTTGGCTTTAGATTCTGCCCACTATAATGTACAGGTGTTAATGATTTGTCTGATCCACAGTCAGTAGAGTTTGCTTCAAATATCCAGATGACTCATGTGAAGAGTTTGTAGCAGGGCCCATGTCTTATGAACAAAACAGATTCTGTGAACATATTGTTTTCTTATATGTCCATTTGTTATAGGTGAGAGTCAGCAAACTGAAATTGAATCCATACAAGATGGAGGTGGTGCAGTTGGGAAAAGCAGAATTATTGGGGGGGGGGATGGATTTGTCTTTGTTGAACAGGATAAATTGTTATTTTCTGAATAGCTTACAGATATTTCTTGTTCCTGTTTGTTCGTTTGTTTGTTTATTCTTCAAATTGGTATGCCGCCCTCCCAGCCAAGGCTGGGAGGGTGGCAAGAAGTACCTTTCACCAAGGCTGGGAGGGCGGCAAGAAGTACCTTTCCTGTGGTGGCAAGAAGTACCTTTCACCATTTGCACATAGTACATAAGGCTATGTCCTTCTTATACTTGGTTGTCTTCACCATGGTGGTCTGTGCATCTGTAAGCGATCACTTAAACTACTAGAACATACTTTACATGGGACTGCCCTCGAAAGCTTCAGTTATTGCAAAGTGCAGAAGCATACCTTCATACCAAAGTGCAGAATTTTCCCCTTATCATGTTACAGTCTTTTTTGAAGGACATTTAATTAGTATTACTTTAAAGTAGCTGCTAATTTCCTCTGCCTTTGGAGGCTGTGTCATGTCCTATTTGTTTTTACCGCAGACTGTACAATGGGGGGGAAAAAGCCATGCCTTTCTTCCCTGTAGTAACCTCCCTTATCCTCTGACTTGGAGTGAACTCCAGTTGTGCTCATGTTCTGCTAACACAGGTTGCCATCAATATTGCATCAGAGGACTATATTGATTATTCTTCCTCTACTGGAAGGAGTTCCATTTGAGTTGCTGGATGGAATGATCAACTACTGTACAAGGTGAAGCTCAATATCAGAGTGTAACCCATCACTCTTATTGGATAGTAGCTGACAATTCACTTGCGCTTAGAGAGGAGCCTGGGTCCTGTAGAAGGAGCCTTGCTTTGTCAGAGCTTACACCATTGGAGGACAGCCACTCACTTAGTAGTAGGAGGAAGTGATTAAAATGTGGTGTTTGCTGCCAGATGTGATGGTCACAGGCACAGTTGACTTTAAAAGGGGATTATTTATTTATTTTATTAGATTTATATACCACCCTCCCCAAATGGGCTCAGGGCGGTGTACAGCAATTAAATAATACAATTAAAATAGTATTAAAATAATTTAAACATAAAATATCATAAAATACCATGTAAACAAAGAGGCGATCAGATGACTTGTTCTGCAGAGGCCAGGTCTACCAATATAGTGGAAAGGGGAGGGTAGACCTGTTCTCCGGAGGCCTGGTCTACCCGCCCCCCCCCATAGAGGACAACATATTCTGTAATGAAATTTGATTTGATTCTGTTTTCTCTTATAATGTTTAAATTATTCTTAAAATATAGTTTTAAAGAATTCATTCTGAAATTTTTAAATGTTATGGAAATAATCTAAAAAACTCATTTATGCAATAGTCAGATGTAAACCCAACCACAACTTTAATGCTACTAGCTTTTTTGCTCACGAGGTAGAATTTTTGCTCACAACACTGTGGACAGATTCATGGAGGACAGGTCTATCAGTAGCTACTAGACATAGTAACTACAAGGAACGTCCACATATTTAGAGGCAGTGAACCTCTGAATCCCAGTGCCAAGAAGCAACATAAGGAGAAGGCTTTGGCCTCTATGCCCTATTGTTGGCCCTCCATAGGAACTAGTTGGCCGCTAGGTGAGACTGGATGCTGGAATAGATGGACCATGGGTCTGATCTGACAGGGCTCTTCTTAATGCATTGGCATCCAACCTGTCATGAGAACAGAATGTTTCCTGTGTGGAAGGGCCTGTTAAACTCATTTCATGAATACATTCTATTGACATTTTGTATTAATTTCAGTTACAAGGAAAATGGGAGATGGAACATCAGATATAAATTATTTATTTATTTATTTCATTATATTTCTATCCCGCCCTCCCTGGGAACGGGCTCAGGGCAGGTCACAGTTTAGGGCACAATGCGCCAAATATAAAAACATATAAAAGCACATAAAACAAAATAAAACAACCATATTTTACAAATAAAGTGCTCCGGGATCTCGTTCCACCAGGTAGGAGCCACCATTGAAAAGGCCCTGGCCCTGTTTGCAGTGAGCCTGGCCTCCCTGGGGCCTGGAATCACTAGCCGACATGTTGTGACCCCGACCGTAGTGCTCTCTGGGGTGGGGAACATATGGGGAAAGGCGGTCCCTCAGGTATGCTGGACGCTGGCCATATAGGGCTTTAAAGGTAAGTACCAGCACCTTGAAGCTAATTTGGTATGCTGTTGGCAGCCAGTGCAGTGCTTTCAGCATAGGCTGGATAATGGAGAGTTCTTCATGGCCACTTGGATAATAAGAGCTTTCCATAGATTCTGTTCTGGTGTGTTATAGATTTTTGAATTGTGATGAATAGGACGACAAAGATAGATAAACGTCTGTTACCCATTTATAGTGTAGGTAGGAAAATAAAGCTTCATTTTTCATATTTTGTCCCACATGCCATGTGATCAGAAATCCAATTCTCTTTTAAAGTGTAACAATATTTAATTTAATAATAATAATAATAATAATAATAATAATAATAATAATAAATACTCCAAATATTAAAAAAGGAGAAATCCAATTCTCTTTAAGCCTCTCTCTGTTGGCTGAAGACATAAATACTGCTGTAAGAGTGGGACAAAATGGGAACAATCCCCCTTATTCAAAGTAGGCAGACTATTCAAGGCAGTTACCATAGATTTATTAACCAAATCACTGCAGTATATGTTGCTGCCTTTCTATAATTTGATCTTTCATTCCAGTGATAATATTGTGAGGTTTCTGCCCCACAAAAGCTCTTTCCATCTTTGACTGGCTTCCCAAGCAGTCTCCCAAGGGCAGTGTAGCAGCATGGAGAGTGGCTACAAAGATGCAGGGTCTTGAACCTGGCTCTCTGGGTTTAGGGTTGCCAACTCTGGGTTGAGAAATACCTGGAGATGTGGGGGTAGAGTCTGGGGAGGAAGGATTTGGGGAAGGGAGGGACCTCAGCAGGCTATAACGCCATGGAGTCCACCCTCCAAAGCAGTCATTTTCTCCAGGGGAACATCTCTGTAGTCTAGAGATGAGTTGTAATGCAGGAAATCCCCAGTCCCATCTGGAGGTTGGCAACCCTAATTCATCCACCATACCTGTGAGGGTGGCCAGTCTTACTAAAAGTTGGTACTCACCATGAAAATACCTTACAGTTGCAGTCTTAACACTATCTGTGATAAGTCCTGAATCAGTGAATTCTATAGCTATCTTGACGATTTGGACTAGATTCATATAAGTGTTTTAACAACAGGAGAGGCTTATGTTGACTACTCCCCAAACAGAATCTTTTTTCTCCATTGAGCTCTCTCTGTCTTGCTTGCTTGTTTGAGATAACCAAAGTAATTGTAGCTGCATTTGGGCATGTCCTTCCATTGTTACCCTGGCCTGTGGCCTCCTCCTTTCCCTCTGTGGTTTATCACTCTGCTGTGTGTCGGATTGTAAGCGTCTTAGGAGAGGGACCTATTATTTTTATGCCAATTTGTGAAGTGCCATACACATCAGTGACAATATATAAATGAAAACATCAGCTACGATTCAACAGGGTTCAGCTATAAAAGTATTAAAATGATGTTAGATTACCACACTCTTTGTGTTCCATGCTAGCTGAAAAATTACTTGGGTTTTAGTGAGAACCAGGGGTCATTTGGGGCCGGAGCACACCCAGGAGCGGGCACAAATGGCGGTGGCGGCAAAGTTTTAAAAACTTTAAACCCCCTCCCTCTGGAGTCACGCCACCTTCCATTATAGTGGCAGGCTGGCTGGGGAAGAGAAGGGGAGGCTTTTGAAGGGGTCTCCCCCCCCCTTTTTGCTTCCCCTTCTGACATAACTTTCGGTGATGTCCTGGGGCATGGCATATGCTAATGAACTATTATGCTAATGAGCTCCTGCAGCTCTTTTTCTACAAAATGATGATTTGAAATATTCTAAAATACATAGTGCTTCCTTAGACATGAGCCATGCCAAGTACCACACATGCTAAATCCTCCTTACTTCTGATATCTGGACCCTCACCCTAAAGCAAATCCTCAAGTTTTCTGACTCAGTTAAGTAATTTGGTAATAGGCATTGATGACAACTAAGATTAGAAAGGAAACCCATCTCTCGCAGTTGTGATTTACTATTGCCAGTTTATACTAGCCTATTACTCATCGTAACTGCAAATGTTCAAACTTTATGGTTATGGTGACTGCATAGTGCATTATAGATGACTCCATGTTAGACAGCGTAATATATGAGATCCTGTTACAAAGAAATGGAGAAATCTACATGTGAATTTCACTGTTTTTAATGAATGTGAAGGGTTGCTATGCATTAACTGTCTGCATTCCAGAATCAATCAGAATGTTGCAATTTACAAAATGTCAAATAGAGCAGAGTGCACAGTTATTCATTGACCTAATTATGTTTTCAATTCTTGCTAAGTGTATTTGAGGAAAGTGATACAGTAGTAGCAGAGTTAAGAGCTGGCCTGTTAATTTTAAACAGCATTAACGGAAAACATAGTGTTTTTGCATTCCATAATTTCATGGAACTCTTTAACTTAGTCCACGGGTAGCAGTGAGACTGAGTGAGAACATGCCTCTGCTTAGTTGGTGGCAAAGTAGAGGTTATGGTAGGAAGGGATCAGGAAAGGTATGCCAGTTAATTCTTTGTTTCTTGTATTGTAGAAAAACAAGACCTTACTTTCCCAGCTGTGCTCAGCTTTTTAGGTTGCATTTACACATTACAGAATGAAGTATCAGACTGTTCCACTATGCATGGCAGGTGGGATGACATACAAATGCTCCAACCAGACTGCAAACTAGCACATCAGGAAAAATGTGTGTGGGGGGGATTGTTTACCTTTCCCCCATTTGTATGTGCTAGTTTTACCACATGAAAGCAGCGCTATACATGCATGAGAATTAATTTTTCGACATACCCAGATTGGTAAGGCAGTGGTTAAAATTGTCATAGACATAAACAATATATCATGTGACCAGGCTATTTTTGGGCAGGAACGCACAGAAACTCATTAGGATTGGCCACATTAGGGGTGTGTGGCCTAACATGCAAAGGAGTTCCTGCTACAAAAAAAGCCCTGGGTTTTGACAACAAACAACGTAAACAGAATAAGAGGCAAAAGATGGGTGTGGCTGGATGACCACACTTCTGGTAACATGGGGGTACGGCCTAATATGCTAATGAGCTATGCTCTCATGGGTGTGGCCTAATATGCTAATGAGTTCCTGCTGTTAGGTGTGGCCTACTATGCTAATGAGTTCCTGCTGGACTTTTTCTACAAAAAGAGCCCTGCATGTGACAATGTGTCATGTGGCTTAGTTTTCAGCACCGGTGTGCTGGAATCTTGTGGAGATCACAAGATTTACATGGTATATTTTTTTAAAAAATAATCAGCTGCAATGGCATATCCATCTTTTCAGAGCTTTACTATCTCTGTTTTATGAAAAAGTCCTCAGAGTTCTTATGATTCAGATGTATGACTTTTTCCCAGCATAAGCAAAAGTTTATGGAAGTTCAACATATCAGAGGTCCACTATCCGCCCTCTGTAATTGCTTTGTTTTGTTTATCTTTCCCCTCTGGCCGAGCACAGATAGGCCATTCATATTTGTTATTCTAAAATTGTGTCTCATTGGTTGGTTTCTGTAGAGAAGAGTGATAAGGTCCTGGGAGCGTCATGACCCTTCCAGCTGATGGAAAAAATATATTCAAATGTATGATAGCGTTTAAAATAGTGCTAAAATAGCACTAACTTCTCTGGACTTGCTGCAGTAGGTATAGCCATTCCTCATTTTTTTAAATGTACTACAGAGCTGGAGAGGGGGAGAGCACAGTCTACAACTAAGCTGAAAGCTGTACAACAAATTTCTATGCATGTTTACTTCCAAGTAACTCCTTTTGTGTTTAGTGGGGATTATTCCCAAGGAAGTGTGTAGTGGATTGTAGCCTTGGTTGTAGGCTTACAAGGACACCAAGATCCACCATGTTCCCAAACAAAGCTTCCTCCTGTGCCCTTCATTCCAATCAGCCCCAACTCAAACATAATTTGAGAATTAAGGCAGAATTGTATGAATATTTGTCAGAGATGCTTTAGGCTGGTCCTGCATTGGGCAGGGGGCTGGACTAGATGGTCTGTATGGCCCCTTCCAACCTCGTGGTTTGTTGTTTAATGTGCTGAAAGTGCAGGGTTCCCTCGCATTCCTGGACTGGACTGAGTGGGTTAATCATGTACAGTTCCAATCTATAAAAAGGGAAAGAGAAAGGAGCTTTCTAACTATAGACCAATTACAGAGCAATCCTGTGCTGTGCTGTGCCTGCACTACAGAGGCTGGCCGCTGCGTAACTATGGCAGTGCTAGTCTCTTCCCTGTGGGGATAAGTTTGGTGGGGTCGCAGTGTTTTCTGAGCATAACTGAGGTCAGAGGTCATTTTGTAGAAAAAGAGGTGCAGGAGCTCATTAGCTTAACTCATTAGCATAACTTATTTGCATATGCCACACACCCTGGCATCACCGGAAGTGTGTCAGAAGGCAACACCCACCGCTCAGGCTCCACTGGACTGTTTTGGATTGCTAGCTATTGGGGGGGGAAAACGTGCAGATCTGTCCTCGCAGAGGAGAGAGAGCTTGTACCTGAATAAAACTTGGTCTTAAAGGTGCCACTGGACTGTTTTGGACCAGGGGGCCGGGGGGAGTTCTGCAACTTACCTGGCTGGTTCTTTCTCTGACTGAGGGCTTCTGGGAGCAGGGGGTGGGGCTTGTTGCATGTGCCGACCCCCTGGGCTCTTTACTGCTGGAGCTCTGTTCCTGTGCGCTCCTGCAGGAAATGACCCCTAGGTAATGTCTTTTTTTTTTAAGTACCAAGGGTACACTTTTATTGTTTTCCATTATACACTACAAACATATATAGAAACCAACAACATAAAACTACCACTAACAAACATAAAACATATAACAGGAGGCATATTCCATCTTCTATCCTTCAATTATCTAATTATTACATTTCAGATCTCATGATCTATTTTGCTAGCTTATCTTTTCTGCATTCTCAAATTCCACCAGGTTTTTACACTTATATTATACCAATCATAAAATCTCTTCCAAGTTTTTTGAAAAGTCCATTCCGTTTCAGCTCTCATTTCCAACGTCCATAGCAACCACACTGCTGTGGTCAGTGGAGGCATTGTGTGGAGGTGGTGGCACTCTGATGGACAGGGCTGCCAGGACCATTCGGGGGGTGGAGTCTAGAGTCGATCTCAGGCAGGGGGCAGAGAGGGGTGGGCCTCAGGAGTTCTGCTTGTTATCAGCAGCACACACCCCACCCCCTTACAGGAACCAACTCCTGTCAGCAGATCCAGGCACCTGTTTTGGGAGGGGTTGAGCTGTTCGCCCCATGGACATCCACAGCTGCCTCAATGCCCACATAGAGCACAGGGTCCTCAAAGGGCAGAAGGGGAAGGGAGGTTGTCATTGCCACCTTATGCATTTATGGGTGTCCTTTTCTCACTGGTGGGTGCACTTCCCAGCAACCCAGCCACATTGCCGAAGGCACTCCCACACCAGCCCTGCCAGTGGCTGAGCAGGAGAGGGGGCCACTGGGGTGGCCTCAGATGTGGGGGCATGCAGCACCACCCTGAGATCCTCCAATAGCCTCCTCAGTGGGGCATAAGTGGTCTGGGCTGTCATCCCACTCTGGGTGCTGTCATTCCACTCCCAGAGCAATCAGTGCCCGGAGACTATCATTTGAAATCCATTCTGCATTAATCTTTATTTTCATGTGTGGTGATGTATTGCAATGCAACCCATGTGACTTCTATTCCTGGATGCCAGTATGTCCAATAAGCATTCAAGCTTCTCCCATTGTTCCCAATGAGCAATTCTATCAGTTGCTTTGGTATATCCCCTCTTGATGCACCCCTGGCTGTCCCCAATGTCTCGTGTGACATCAGGAGCCCCTCCAGGTGCCTGCCAGCTGCCGCCACAGATGCAGACAACCCCTCCATGCCCCAGGAGAAATCATCCCTTCTTTGCGGTAGGACTGTAGCTGTTGCTGCTCAGTTGCCACCCTGGGGCCCCAGCAAGGGCTCTGACTCCCTTGCTACAGGATCTGATTCAGGTGCCCATCTCCCCTACCAGTGCCTTCCCCACCCCCCTCCAAAGACATCAAGTCTGCCCACTGCATTGGCTCCCCCAAGACATTACCTCTGGAGATCCCCATGATCTCCTGCCCCCTCATGAATACCTTCACAGAAGCCCCCCCTCCTTCCTAGAGCAGACACACAGTTATTAACTTCATTCATTCCCTCTATTCATTTCCCACCTTTCTCCCCCGTGGGGACCCCAAGTGGCTTCCATAATTCCCCTTTCCTCCATTTTATGCTCACAACAACCCTGTGAGGTTGGTCAGGCTGAGAGTGTGCAACTGGCCCAAGACCACCCACCTAGCTTCCATGATACCAGTGGGGATCTGGATCTGGGTCTCCCAGATCTATTCTCACACTCTATCCACTGCACCAAGCTGGCTCATTCTCCCAGACCACCCTCTGGCCCCTCCCCCTTCACACAGCAGCCTGCAAGGTGAGGGACAGAACCTGTTTTTAGGTCAGCTATGGAGGTGCTGTTCGGCCCCTGCTATGTTTGAGAGATGACTATGATCAGTGAACATAAGAGAAGCCATGGTGGATCAGGCCTATGGCCCACCCAGTCCAACACTCTGTGTCACACAGTGGCCAAAAACCAGGTGCCATCAGGAGATCCACCAGTGGGGCCAGACCTCCAGAAGCCCTCCTACTGTTGCCCCCCCCCCAAGAAGCACCAAGAAGACAGTGCATCCCTTGCTCCAAACATAGTGTTCCATCTGTACCTTGCGGCTAATAGGCACTGATGGATTTCTGCTCCATATGTTTATCTAATCCCCTTTTGAAGCTGTCTATGCTTGTAGTCACTCACCACCACTTCCTGTGGCAGATAATTCCACATATTAATTATTCTTTGGGTGAAGAAGTACTTCCTTTTATCTGTTCTAAACCTACTGCTCATTAATTTCATTGTGTGTCCACAGTTTGTATTTTGAGAAAGGGAGAAAAGTACTTCTTTCTTTACCTTCTCTATTCCGTGCATAATTTTGTAAACCTCTATCATGTCACCCCATAGTTTCTCCAAGCTAAAGAGCCCTAACCTCTTTAACCTTTCTTCATAGGGAAAGTGTTCCATCCCCTTAATCATTTTACTTGCCCTTTTCTGCACTTTTTCCTATGCTTATAATATCTTTTTTCAAGTGCGGTGACCAGAAGTGTACACAATATTCCAAATGAGGTCGCACCATCGATTTAACCAGGAGCATTATGATACTAGCTGATTTGTTTTCAATCCCCTTCCTAATAATCTCCAGCATAGCATTTGCCTCTTTTATTGCAGTCACATACTTAGTCAATATTTTCAGTGAGTTATCTACCATGACTCCAAGATTTCTCTGCTGGTCAGTCTCTGCCAGTTCGGATCCCATCAATGTGTATTTATAGTTAGGAATTTTTGCTCCAATGTGCATTACTTTGTACTTTCCCACAGTGAACTTCATTTGCCACATTGTTGTCCGCTTGCCCAGCCTTGATAGATCCCTCTGGAGTGCCTTACAATCCTCTCTGGTTCTCACCGCCCTGAAAAATTTAGTGTCATCTGCAAATTTAGCCACTTCACTGCTTACTCCCAACTCCAAATCATTAATGAACAAGTTAAAAAGCACCGGACCCCATAACAAGCCCTGTGGTACCTCACTGCTTACCACCACCACCCTGTGAAAACTGCCCATTTATACTCATTCTCTGTTTCCTGTTAATTAACCAGTTTTTAATCCACAAGAGGACTTGTCCTCTTATCCCATGACTGCTGAAGTTACTTAGGAGACTTTGATGAGGAACTTTATCAACAGAAGAAGAGGAAGAGGAAGATGATGATGAGGAGACTGGATTTGTACCCCACCCTTCACTACACAATGGAGTCTCAGAGTGGCTTACAATCACTTTCCCTTCCCCTCCCCACAACAGACAACTTGTGAGGTAGGTGGGGCTGAGAGAGCTCTCTTGAGAACTGCCCTTAAGAGAATAGCTCTGAAAGAACTTATGACTGACCCAGGGTCACACCAGCAGCTGCATGTGGAGAAGCGGGGAATCAAACCTGGTTCTCCCAGATTAGAGTCCGCGCTCCTAACCACTACACCAGTGGTTCTCAACCTTCCTAATGGCGTGACCCTTTAATACAGTTCCTCATGTTGTGGTGACCCCCAACCATAAAATTATTTTCGTTGCTATCATAAGACCATCGAAAATTTGTGTTTTCCAATGGTCTTAGGCAACCCCTGTGAAAGGGTCATTCGACCCCCAAAGGGGTCGCGACCCACAGGTTGAGAACCACTGCACTACACCAACTGGCTCTCTGGAAGTCTAGGTAAACAACATCTATTGGATCACCTTTGTCCACATGTTTGTTCACCCCATCAAATAACTCTAACAAGTTAGTGAGACAAGATCTTCCCTTACAGAATCCATGCTGATTCTTCCTCAGTAGCTTTTGTTTATCTATGTGCCTACTAATCCTATCTTTAATAACAAATTCCACCAGCTTACCTGGTATCAACGTTAGACTGACTGGCCTGAAATTTCCCGGATCTCCTCTGGAACCTTTTTATGTTAGCTACCTTCCAATTCTCAGGAATGGAGGCAGATTTTAATGATAGATTGTATATTTTTGTTAGGAGATCCACAAATTCACACTGGAGTTCTTTCATAACTCTTGGAGGTCTGCCATATGGGACTGATGATTTGTCAGTTTTTAATTTGTCTGCCAGTTGTAGGATCTCCTCTCTCATCACCTCAGTCTGACTCAGGTCTTTCAACACCCCACCCAAAATTGGTGGTTCTGCAGTGAGCAAGCACCTCTCATCTTCCACAGTGAAGACAGAGGCAAAAAATGACCAGTGGCACCTGCAGAACCATCCACAGCTATCCAAGGCACTTGAAAGCCCCCCCCCTCTTAGATATGTCATCAGGCAGCCCTCAGGAGGAGTCACAGATGAGATGGGAGGGAGTGGGGCAGGGAGGGGTGCGGAGCTCCTACCATGTAGTTAAAACCAAACAGAGGTTGCGGTCACATGCACCAGATGAAGCAGAAGGGAAGTGAGGCTATTTCCTCCAGAGGAATTTGACCTGCAGTTGCGCAATCACACAGTCCTTGGAAGCTGTGGGCACAGCCTGCCACTGCATGATCAGATGCAACTATGGGTGAGTCAGGGGGGTTTGCCATTTGTTTCTGATGTGCTTAAACGAGAAATCGATGAATCGCATCTCCGCACTGAGGGCTCCCTATGGAGTTTTCAGCGAGCTGCCATCTCTTTGCTGTAACGTCTCACGTCCCTTCCTTCTCCCCCCCCTACCTTGTTTGGTGAAGTGTTTTCTCCATTAGGCAACTGCTGTAACCAAGGTCGCCAGCTGGTGAGAAGTGGGAGTTATGTCTTCGCGCTCATGCTTGTTTAGCTTTACCCGTGTGAAAGGCACTTGTGTTTAGGAAACCGGGCGTTACTTTCTCATGTAACTTCGCGCCCTTTCTAATCTCCCCGCTTCCAGCGGGAAGTGGGACCATTGGTCCAAACCTCGTTCAAAATCCCTTTATTATACCTGTACTGCTGACTAACGTCATTCCAATCAATTCCTGTGTGTTCGTGATCAACCATGTCTTTGAAATAAA
Source organism: Gekko japonicus (assembly GCF_001447785.1). Classification (NCBI taxonomy): domain Eukaryota; kingdom Metazoa; phylum Chordata; class Lepidosauria; order Squamata; family Gekkonidae; genus Gekko; species Gekko japonicus. The sequence goes on along the minus strand of NW_015171506.1, from coordinate 869,520 downwards.
TCTTGCTTTACTTTTGAACGTGGATCTATTCTCATGCTTGGGGATCTAACATTTTGATTGGAATCCCATTTTCCCCCTCACCTCGAATCTGACAGAAGTCATGAGCGGGGCAGAAGGGAAACCACCATCCCAGGCGGGTGATCGGGGGGACATCCCGGTTACCGCCTCAACATCGAGCTCGGTCTCGGTCAGCGGGGCTGTTGGGGGAACGATCCCTCGACACGAAACCATCCCGTGGCCTCCTCCGACCCCATCGCACTGGGGCAGACGGGAGGTACGGGTTGTGGATGATTGGACTATGTTCGACACCCAGGGCACGAAAGAGACGTTTTCTCACCGTGGCAGTGGGCTCCGTGAGAGCCTGTTTGATCAAGGGTTATACCCGGAAAGACCACAGAGTTGCCCTCTGGAGAGCTACCGAGACGAAGACGACTTTTGGCCAACCGAAAGGCCGAGTGGACTC
>NW_015171506.1:867665-867928 GCF_001447785.1 Gekko japonicus | reverse complement strand
GGTTCCAGCTCAACCGGGACTCCCTGTGGGGCCGGGTCCGCCCGGGGCCCAGGGTGCATTGATGTTGGGCGCCCGGGCCAGACCTAAAGACCTGTTAGAGGCTACATTTGATGGGAACCCAGATGATCTCGCTTTCTTCACCGTACGAGTACACAGGTTCGTGGCACAAAGCGGACATCTCTTTCCTGATGACAGCGGTCGTATCGATGTTATTGCAGCCCGGCTGAAGGGGGCGGCTGCAACCTGGTATGTGGGCCTACACA
>NW_015171506.1:867362-867548 GCF_001447785.1 Gekko japonicus | reverse complement strand
GGGATTCCTCCGCACCTTCAAACAAGGTAGGAGATCTGTGCGGGACTACACCGCTGAATTTCACAACCATGCAGCTAAGTTGCGGGATTGCCCTGATCACATATTGGCTGAGATGTACAGACTGGGGCTCAACCCTGAAATCAGGGAAACGGTTCTCAGATCTGTGGACCCCATCTCACTGATGGC
>NW_015171506.1:866881-867317 GCF_001447785.1 Gekko japonicus | reverse complement strand
CGCCGGACCCCCAAGGCCAAAGCCGTCCCGCTTATCGGACACTGCTCGCGAGCTCCGCATGCGCATGGGTCTTTGTCTGAGATGCGGAGAAAAGGGACATTTTGCTGCGGAATGTGGAGCGGCGGCAAGTAAAGACAAGCCGACAACCCCGAAGGCAAAGACGGCCATCCCAGGCAAGAAGGGAGTCGCCAAACCCAGATTCTCAAAGGCACTACAAGCTGCTCCGGAGGCAACAGAGGATCCTCAGAATGAATCGACTGACTCGGAGCCTGAGTCTTCGGGAAACGAGAATGTCCTGTTGTGAAAGGCGCTCAACAGCAGGACTTTGGATATGAGGCGCCGGTAGTGGTGAGAGAACCCCCCGCTCTTTTTTTCGTGACTGTTTCTCTGATTAACCCCCCTCTTTTTTTCGTGACTATTTCTCTGATTAACCCTA
>NW_015171506.1:866600-866728 GCF_001447785.1 Gekko japonicus | reverse complement strand
GAGACCACTGGGAGGAGAGACCCTTTATTGTAACTCCTGACTCTCAGTTTGCGTTGGTATTGGGTGCCCCTTGGCTGTTTGCGCACGACCCCTATATTCTCTGGGAAGGGGGGAAAGTAGACTTTGTC
>NW_015171506.1:866296-866578 GCF_001447785.1 Gekko japonicus | reverse complement strand
GGGGGGCTGATTGGGGCGCATTTCCTACTGTGACTTTTCCATGTGGAGTTTTAACTGCTGAGGAACTGCAATCCCTCCCACCTGAGTACCACGATTTGGCGGAAGTGTTTGGGGAGGAGGAAGCGGATGAGTTGCCCCCCCATCGCAACACGGACTGTAGCATTGAACTTTTGCCGGGGTGCAAACTCCCGAAAGGGAAAATCTATGCCATGGGGCCGGCGGAAAAAGCCGAACTGAGAAAGTTCATTTATTCGCCCGGCATCCTCCCCTTTCGCTGCTCCC
>NW_015171506.1:864362-864553 GCF_001447785.1 Gekko japonicus | reverse complement strand
CTTATAAGTCCCAGGCTGACAAAGGCAGGGTGGTGGGCTGGGGCCTGCTACCTGGTGACCTTGTATACGTCTCTACCAAAAACATCAAGCTTTTGAGGCCTAGTAAGAAATTGGGTTGGAAATATATTGGTCCATTCAAGGTTCGCAAAATTATTAATGACGTGGCTGTTGAGGTTGAACTACCTAAAAAC
>NW_015171506.1:836419-864008 GCF_001447785.1 Gekko japonicus | reverse complement strand
AGCGAGCTGCCATCTCTTTGCTGTAACGTCTCACGTCCCTTCCTTCTCCCCCCCCCACCTTGTTTGGTGAAGTGTTTTCCCCCTTAGGCAACTGCTGTAACCAAGGTCGCCAGCTGGTGAGAAGTGGGAGTTATGTCTTCGCGCTCATGCTTGTTTAGCTTTACCCGTGTGAAAGGAACTTGTGTTTAGGAAACCGGGCGTTACTTTCTCATGTAACTTCGCGCCCTTTCTAATCTCCCTGCTTCCAGCGGGAAGTGGGACCATTGGTCCAAACCTCGTTCAAAATCCCTTTATTATACCTGTACTGCTGACTAACGTCATTCCAATCAATTCCTGTGTGTTCGTGATCAACCATGTCTTTGAAATAAATCTTGCTTTACTTTTGAACGTGGATCTATTCTCATGCTTGGGGATCTAACAGGAGTGTGCGATGATGCGCATACTGAGAAGGGGGGGAAAGCAATGGCATGGAGTCGAGATGGCCTGATTAGACCATCCCAACATAATGAGAGCGCGCTGGAGTGATCAGACAGGGAAAAGTCCATCTGTGGCCTGTCGCAACCCATTTACTACCGGATTTTCCCCAGTGTCTTTTAACTCAGCTTCGGTGGAACAGAACGGGTTGCCGACGGCTGTGGGGTGCTTCCCAGATATTGATGTCTGATCACGCCCTTTAAATCCACTTGGCATTCGCACCTATGGCGGGTCTAATTGTACATATGATCACAGCCAGAGATGAGGATTTTTAATTTTTTAAAATTTTTATTGAGTATTATAACAAAAGGGAATAGAGAAGTAGGGAATAGGGAAAGGGGTACAAAGGAGAAAAAGAAATTAGTGCTTACAATTACTTCTACAATCACTATTACGTTACATTAGTATTTCTACTTATAGAATCAGGTAATTCTTTGTGTGAAATCTGTTCACTTAAGTCCATACATTTCTTGATATCTGCAAAAAACCCAACAACCCAGTTATTGCCTTTACATCATAAAAGCATTCAATGACTTCTTAAAAGATATTTACTTTTTTATATTTCTGTTTAACTTGTATTAATTTCATATCTATGGATTCTCATAATCTCTTAATCGTTTACTATAAAACTAATCTTTACTCAGATAATTATAAATCCTTAATGTCCTACTACTATAAATAACCATTCTATAATCAAAGCATTCTAAAAGTTATATACTAATCCTAAAAGAGAGACATATCTAATTCAAATCCCTTTAAGCTTACCTTTTACTAAATTCAATTCACATTTCTTATAAGATTTTTCATATTAATACTAATAATATTGGCTAATAACAAGTATCTCTGTGAGATTTAATTTAGTTTCAGTTTTAATTCCATTTAACCTCCCTAATTATCCTCTTAATTATCATTAATCATCCTTTGCGGCTACAGCCAAACTAAGTTCCATACAGCTATTATTAATATTTGTTTTTAAATCATATTACAAGGTTTGAGCTTTCCTAAACTTACGTTTAAAAATTACCTTGTGACATTTGTTTCTTTCAGCATTTAATTTTAAACACAATTTCTCTTAGATTTTATATCCTTAAATCTCATTAAATCTTCTTGAATTCCATTTTAAATATCATTTGCCCTGCTGTAGCGATTCCACCTTAAGTAGTTCTCCTCCCTTTTTTCCTCCTTCTTGAGTTCCCAAAGTTTTATTTTCTGTAGTACAGGATTGTACTTGTAGAATTTCAGTATGGGAGTAGAACTCTTTCCTTGTTTACTTGCAGCATCCAAAAGAAATGTATTAGTCATGCTTAAAATTATCTTCCATTCCATCCTAGCATCTTCAGGCAAGTAGGCAGCCATTTTTTCCATTTTCACTTTAAACAATTCAGTCTCTTGTATTTCTGTCTCTTCCAATCTCGGTTGCTTCCTCAGGTTTTGTGCTTCATTTGGTGATTGTTTCAGTAGATTTTCTGCTTGATAAAATTTACAAGAAAGCTCCTGGAACTGGTCTTTTAACAGGCACAAATTGCACTGTATTGGCAGTATAGCTGAGTTGAATGTGTCTGTTAATGTCTCCATTAGCATTTGCAAGGCAGCCATTGTTCTTACAAAACAGCTTAGCCCGATCACTGAGCTCCCAAAACTTGTTGCCGGAAAATCCATATTAGCTCTAATATTTGTTAAATCTCTTTCCAATGATAATCCTTCTCTGAACGCAATTTAATTTCAATATAGTCCAAATAAATTCATTATAAAGTCACAGTATTAATTAAAGTATTAATATTAATCATATTGATAATATCCAATTCTCTTTTCAAATTTCAACCAGTTAGATCAATGGGTACAGCACAGTTGAAAATCTTCACTCTTGTAGTCCCTTTAAACGTTAATTCCTGTAGTTTGATAGTTGCTTCCCAATCAGAGAAGGGAAGTGATTCCCCCTTTCTCCTTTGTTTTCTAATCCTTTTACAATCTGGCTATATCCTTCTGCTCTATTTCAGCAGGCATTTCATGAAAGAATAGAAGAAGCTTACTTGCAGAATGTCTTCTTATAGTTTACGTAGAGGGTCATTTAATGTAGAAGAATGCTTAGAAGTCTGGTAGTCACACCTTAGTGCCAATATGGCGATTGCTTTGGCTGGTGTTTCGGGGCATACAAAAGACTCCAGATCCAAGCCACCACCCAGGCCTGGTTCTTTGTCACTCCCCCTGCTTCAGGGACCCCTCTCCTGAGGCCCCCCTAGGAGTTTGGATACCCCAAACTCCCCCCAAACCACACAATTTGAGTGGCTGCTGGAGCAGAGCTCTGCAGCTCACCTCGATCTCACTGTGCTGAAACTGGAACTGCAAACCATGGCAAGGTGTGAAGACTCCACTCGCTACCTCCCTGGGGTCATGGGGAAGAGGACTGAGGATCCCCACCACTGCATGCGTCTAAGTGGGATGGAACTGCAGGTGGAACTTGGAAGGACTGGTCAGGTGCAATGCTCCACTCCAAGAGGAGGGCTGGAACAGCAGACTGAGCAGAGTGTGGGGAGGAGGCAAGACTAGCCACACCCACAAGTTTCCCTGTTGAATCTTCATCTGTATGAAAGCAAAACAGAAATACATACAGTCATGGCAACCTGGCACGAGTGCGATGCCGGGCTCAGCCATTGATGTGTTGTCCTGACAGGGTCTGCAAATGTAGCCCTATGGGAAGGGGCTTTGCCATGAATCCCCTCCCTTGAGGCACATGATGGTATCATCTGAATTACACTCTCCTGTTCTGTGTTGAAGGGCTCAGGGATTGCTGGTGATCCATCCACAGCAGTACCTGTAGCTGCTGCTCGAGGCTCTGATTCTGCAAGGAAATGAGTCAAAGGATCCTCTGGCAAGCTGGTTCACCATGTACAGTGGAGCAGCTGCCAGACCTCCCCCCCCCAACCACTGGCACGCCCTGATCTCTGCTGAGGGAGGGAAACAGGCAAATGACAGAGCATCCCTCCCCCACAGTTTTCCTGGGAAACTTTCCTGGGAACTTTTCCCATGCCATGTCAGGGGCCATGGTGCTATAAGGCCATGGCTTGTGCTGCCCCTGCACAAACTCAGTGCTGGGCTTGAGTGCAGGAGGTGCTGTTACAGCACTCAGTCTCAAGCCAGGGGAGAGGGGAAGCAGGTTTGGGATCCTTGCCCTTGCTTACCTGTCAGTGTGCGGTTTCCCCTTTGGTAGGGCCTCAAAAGGTGGGGTACCTGTTAGGGTTCTGAAATGGGAGAGGTCAGCAACCGAGTATGGACTTTGCTCGCCCTGTAGTGCTAAGTGCCTTCTCTGTGCTTTTCCCACCACCAAAATGCCTTGCTGCTTGCTCTAAATCCACACAGCAGGGGACTCAGAGACAGAGTCCCATGCTGTGTGCCCTGAATACTGAGTTGTAAGATGTCTTGGTTGAAGTTTTTGTAGGGTAGGAGAGGCCCCAACAATCAGGTGCTGGGGAGGGAGATGATTGGCTGAGCCTGTAGTAGGCAGTCCTGAGCTCCTCCAAGCCTAATTGGTGTGGCTGCAGTGGAGGGGGGACTTGATTTTTCAGTTCAATTGGTGCCTATGGGCCATGCCATGTTTTTCTTGTTAGCATATTAGGTTAGCATGCTTCCCTTGGCTTACAGGGGGCATTCCCAGGCTGAAAGAGCCCAGGAAACCTATTCCTGAGCTCCTCCAAGCCTAATTGGTGTGGCTGCAGTGGAGGGGGGACTTGATTTTTCAGTTCAATTGGTGCCTATGGGCCATGCCATGTTTTTCTTGTTAGCATATTAGGTTAGCATGCTTCCCTTGGCTTACAGGGGGCATTCCCAGGCTGAAAGAGCCCAGGAAACCAACTAACTCTGGCCACACCCCTAAAAACATCTGCAACCAGGGCTATTTTTGGGCAGGAACGCACAGGAATGGAGTTCCGGCTGGCTTCAGAGTTTGCCACGCCCACTACAGCCAAGACCTCTGTGTGCATGGATACAGAAGGCAGGCCTGGAGAGTGACACCCCCTCCGGCAACTCCAAGGGCTGGCCCCTGCAGCTACGGGGCGCCCAGTTTAAACTGCCTTCCCTTCCCTTCAAGGGGTGGGCTTGCCCAGGCTCCCTGCAGCCACAGGGTACCCAGGCAAGCCAAGGGAATGCATGGGGGTGTGGCCTATTATGCTAATGAGTTGTACTGTCAGGATGTGGCCTAATATGCTAATGAGTTTCTGCTGTTGGGAGTGGCCTATTATGCTAATTCGTTCCTGCTGGGCTTTTTCTGGCAATACCAGGATGCAAGCAATAATGAAAACAAACATGAGGTTATTTTATGAAAATATATTTAGACTACTATTCTGTGGTGAATTGTATTTCTTCATCACGTTATAAAAATATATGCATACACACAATGGGAATTGCATATAATACCATTTCACATAACAGCTTTTTCTAAGTGTGCTGCGTGAATAACATTAGTTTACACGTCAACAATTCTAATCCATAAATTAACACACAACATTCTTCCCACTCCAATGGAACAGATTCTTTGTGTGTTAATTTCATTATTGTTTGCATACCAGGTTGTTTAGCAGGAACTCTGCTGATATTAGAACTGGAAGTTCACTTTTTGGAACCTGGTCTGCTCCATTTCATGTGTGGTTGAAATGGTCTTTGTTGTTAATAAGACTGGTTATCTTTCCTTGTTGACGGAGGGAGCACTCTTATGTAAGAGTGATTGAGTCTAAGCTTCCCTTTTTAAGAATGCAGATTGAGGACCTGACATCATCATTGATGGAAACTGCTCAAAAGCTAATTTTGAGCCGTTTGTATGAACTGAATTTTATGAGCTGTTATTATAGAGCATACAGAGTTTGCTCCCCCTTTTATTTAGGTTTGTCATATCCAAGAGCCTTTCCTGAATATTTTAAAAATATAACTATCTCGTGATATAAAAGATGATTCGTGTTAGCTATATTAAACTAAAGAGTTTTGCTCTATCACAGATATGTTGGCTGTCTTTTTTGCTGGTGTGTCACATCCGAGGCCACTCTCCAGTCTCGATAGCCAGCCCAAACGTGTTTCTAGTTAGTCCTTTGTTATACTACGTGTTCTGGCCTATGATGTTTAATTTTTAGGATGATGGAAGAACATTACATGATTCCAAAAATGATATACTGGAATTCATCTTAAGTAAAAGTTATGTTTATTCAGATGGGAGCTGGCTATGGAACTATATAAATAACTTGGAGGATGTAGGGTCCAGTCAAACAAAATATTTGGAAGAAGGTTGCAATTTTGTTGTATTTTTTCCCAGTGTGGAACAAATTATTTGAAAAGTATGCCTAGTTGAAGGAGATGCAAAGACTGGATGCTAAACATAAAATGCACAACAGTAACAAGCAAAGGATCATTATGACTTAAAAAAACCGGGCAAGAAACATAGGAGAAGCAAAGAAATCTGGGCTTAATGGCAACTTGAGCAACTTAATCACTAAGAATGTACTTTTTCCATATCTCCTGCAAATTTTGTGTACAGTAAACTGAAACACAGGCACTTTTCATGTCCTCAGTTAACTTAAGTGCAATATAATAGAAGCTGGTAAATTAGTCTTTCATCCCAGTTCTTGAAATTCACACCTTGGGAACCTTAATACCATCTGAAGACCCTAAATTGGGTGGCATGCAAAGGTTTTAAATAAATAAAATGCAAGAAATGGCTTTTCTGGAAAACAAATCCAAGTAAATTGATTTATTCACACAGTTCTGCTATAGATCTAAGCACTTAGTGTCAGTGTTCCCTCTAAGCTGAGTTAGTGTGAGCTAGCTCACAGTTTTTTAGCCTCCGGCTCACACATTTTTGTCTCAGCTCAGGCAGGATGGCTCCAGAACACACTAATTTATGCAGCAGCCAAATCACCTGCTCACAACTTTAATGTCGGTAGCTCACAAAGTAGAATTTTTGCTCACAGGACTCTACAGCTTAGAGGGAACATTGCTTAGTGTACTGTTTCTCTATAGCAATATTATGTACTGGACAAAAAATTAGAAACCACTGGGGCACTAGTAGCCAAAGATTTAAAATGCCAATCTGCTCTCCAGTGGCCTATCAAAAGCTGTGCTGGGCAAAAGCCCCAGCTGGCTTCATCCACTTTCTGAAAATATTTCATGGGTACCAGGTAAGGAAAGGTGTTGGTGAGTACCATGGCATCCGCAAATGAACACGTTGGGGAATGTGGGGGAAATGCCTTGATGTGAAAAGGTCTTCCTGCTATATCTCCTTTGTATTCTCCAGTGCAAGAAAGAGGGAAAGTACTGTTAATTCCCTGCCCTAAAACATTTGTCAATTTTATTGCTGCTGTCAAATTACATTGTCTTTCCAGCCTGTCTGTCTAAAGTCTCAAGGCAAACTCTGGAGAAGGTTTGTTGCTGAACATATTGCTGAGATACGTTTCTCTAGACTTTACTGTGTACCTTTATAGGAGCTGGGCTTCTTCCCTGTGAAAGAACAAAGTCCTTTGTCAGTTTTACTTCCTTCAGGTCTCCAGAGATGAAACTGACTATGCGGTCTGACAAAGCTTCTTGTCAGTGTCGATCCCTGCCATTGCTATAGGAGAGTACAGTTTCCAAAACACAGTATCTTAGGAGTCTCAGGCACTATACAATAAACATCTGTTAATCATAAGCTTTATTGCATTATTTTACAGCCGTAGCAATTAACACCAAAATATAATAAATATCAATGGCAGCAATATACCACACAATGATCATATTAGCACAGACTGCATTTTTTGCAAGAGGAACTATATTTTCCTGTAACCAAATAATGGGTTTTGAGTGTTTGGAAGATGGAAGAAGCAGATACCTGTAAATTCTGCCAACCCATAAAAAACCAAAACTTCTGAATAGTTGCCTGGAAAAATTTCAGATGAAGTGATGATCTGGTTACACAGATTCAGTGGCCATGGGTGATTTTTTTTGAGCCTCTGTACTTGACACATTGTTATAAAGTTATATTAAGGCATCAGACAAGGGGCCTTCCCCCCCCTTCCCCCATCCCCCCCCCCCCAGTTCTCACCCTATACTACTTTGGTTTATCTCCTGATTCCATACGTATTTTTGTGCCTTTGATTTTCACTTCCCCCCCCCCCCCGGGTTTTTCGTTTCTTTCAAGACCATTTCTACCCCAATCTTTTTCTGGAAGCCAGTTTTGAGTCAGCTTTTTCCTCAGCATAATATTTCTGTCGTTTTTCTTTATCCTGCCCACTCCCATGCACCTCTGTCCTACTTTTCAAGATTAGACTGTCATCCTCATCAAACCACTCCCTTTCCTCCTCCCACCTTGCAAACAAGTGGTTTCATTTTTGATTCCCCCCCCCCAAAATGGCACTAAAATATCAAAATGTCAATATATTGCTGTAATGATAGGTCAGGCAGGTTCTCTGAATTCCAACCTTTCTTTCTTTTTTTAGTCTCTAGTTCCTTCCTTTGTGGAGATATAAGGGTAAAGACATATCCCTGCCAGAGAAAGGACAAGAGACTTGGAAGGGAGGGAGGGAGGGAGGGAGGGAGGGGAATTCTGAGAAACTACCTCACCTATCATTACAGTATAATGATATACTGATCTTTTATTGCCTTTTTAAAAGGAAATGAAGCCATTGATAGCAATATATTGATATCAGCATGCACAAAAAATAAAAGTTGTGTGCTGTGACACCACTGATGATAACAGCACCCTCCCTTTAAAATCCTGATTATTTAAGGCATGTGTGGAAGAAAATAAAGTGCTCCACAACTATGAAAATGTGGATTGGCTGCCAAGAAAATCAGGAGTAAGTCGAGCATGTAGAAAAGCCCAAAGTCTGGATGCCATTCATGGAGTAAAGTACAGCACAAGTTGTCTGAAACAGGGCTTGAGGGATTACATTGCAGTAAGTAATTGTTCTTAAAGTTGTTCCTTGACTTCAAAGGAGAATTGAAATAGGAAAAGAAAATTGCAGCTGTGTGAAGCTTTGATTCTTATTGGACTGTGATGTGAGGAGAGAGCGGTTTTAACTCTTCCAAACTGTATGGAATAAAACTAAAATCAACTCTGCCCTGCTGCTGTTAGCTCCTTAGAAGAAAAAAGGAGTAATCAAGAGTATAAGAGTGGTCAGTTTCAGTTAGTAATGTCATGCAAAAGAAGGATAAAACCAATTTTTTTTTCCTGCAATGCCATAGCCCTGATCTAAGTCAGGGTCCCGTATGACTGTGACAGCCCTTTAAAATTGCTGGGAAGATCCGATCATGCATCTCCCAGTGCCTCATCTGTTTTGGCCCTATCCCATTGAAATCAGAAGGTTTTATATCCAAATAAACATGGATAAGACTATGCTGCATGTTGCATTGGGCCTTAAATCTAATTGGGAAAACAATGTCAAACCTTTTCATATTTAAAATTGTTACAGATATTTCCCCACATTTGATTAAAACATAGTACCATCCAAATGTATAAGTTATATTGAAGGGGGAATTAATGTCTTTGCTGTTAACATCTCTTTGAGTATCTCTTTTTATTACTTGTCTACTTTTAACAGTACCTCTCCTGTTGTTTTATGGGCCTACCATAACCTAAGTTAATGCCAAGGACATTAAGTGCCTGTCTTTTAAATTTTTAACAAGAATAAAAGTTTACTCAGAGCAAAGCTTTGTTGAATTGTCTAGATCTTGTGTAAAAATAAACTGTGAATGTTTCACACATTGGTTTAAATATTTTATCAGGAGTCACAGATGCTTTTGATTTCTTTTTCTGCACAGCATCTGGTCTTTAAACAAAAAACAAACAAAAATCCCCACATTTTTAGCACCCTGTAAATGAACCTTTCAAATATTTACATGAACTGGTCTTTTTTCTTAGGTAAAAGGTCAGGATTGGAGAATCGCACCAATTCCCCATTCAGATTGCTTCAATTACTTTGTGGACATCTATTAGTTATCTGGTTAGTTTTGAAACTGTTAACTGCTCCATGATAAGTGCTCCAGATTTTTGGCATGCATATGTTCTATAGTCACATTGCATTATGGTTATCTGGAGGTTACTGGTGTTCAAAGAACGTCAGTAAAATTTGTGAAGTCATACACAGCAACTCTGTCAGTTGCGATTATAAAACTGATCATGGTAAGAAAAGTGAAACTGAATGGGTATGGATACAGATTGTTGTAAAGGAGAGTTTAGCGGTCTGGTAGCATACTCTCTTTGTGAGATCTGATGAGGTCTGAAGCATAGGTATGGATGATTGTCTCAGTGGAGTTAAGTTTGTAAAAGAATAAATTACCATGAATGCAGCACAGACCTACACATTAGTCTGGAACAAATATGAAAGTATATTTGTACTACTTGAAATAAATCTCACAATGGGAGACTAATAGCATGCACCTATGCAGAGTTACACTGGCCTCAGCTTTCTGCATGGGATGGCATTGTGAATGTTTCCAGCAATAACTACAGCTATGTGAACCACATGATATTATTGAACTTGCATAATATAACCTGGAATTCAATTTAATAAAAAATCAAGGATTTAAAGGTGAGAAGTGGTTAATTTCAGTATTATGAATAGTGATAATATAGGCTACTAGTTACAAAGGAAACTATACTTGAAAGTAGAAGATGGAAAGAAGAACAGAGAAGAGAAAACAAAGAAATTTCCTCCCCATTGTCATATTATTTATATTTGTTTTTCTTGGGAACATTTTGCAGTTGACACATTTTTTCTTGCTTAGGACCTTCTGTCAGTTTACCAATGGTAATGTGTTTTGGTGATGTTACCACAAAAAATTGACCATGAATCAAACTTACCATGTCTTCTTTAGATCTCTGGCTCATTTTTTTCAGACCTGGAGAATAATTCAGTATCCCTCACAAGTATCCCTCTTAAATAAAACTTAGAACCACAACATATTAACCAAAAGTGTTTAATTAAACGTGGTGTTTAGGTATGATTTTTAACAGTGAATTTAACTAATAAATAAAATAATGTTTTATTTTTCAGAAATTAAAGTATCATTGTTGGTATATCTATATGATAGTCCCTTATGTGAATTTATAAGTCCACTGCTAAAGAAACAGCTGTGACTAGTTACAGTGCATTGATATGGAATATCTACAAATCTCAGTGAATTATAGAGTCAGTACTGTAACTGAAATACTACCAATACTGAACAGCCAAGCAAACTGCACTTTATGGCTGGATGGTATTCAAAAGAGGGTGTCTCCTGCAGAAAGGCCAAAAAAATTATATGGGACAAAACAGTGGCATTTCCTTCAAATGAGTGTATAAATTGTGCTGTCAAAGTTTTCAACTTTTGTTGACCCTATGAATTAATGATCTCCAAAGCATCCTGTCATTAACACCTTTGATCAGGTTTTGAAAACTGAAGACTGTAGCTTCCTTTACTGAGTCAATTCATCTCGTGTTGGGTCTTCCTCTTTTCCTGCTGCCTTCAACTTTTCCTAGCATTATTGTCTTTTCCAGTGATTCCTATCTTCTCATGATTTGACCAAAGTACTATTAGCCTCTGTTTAGTCATTGCAGCTTCTAGGGAGAATGCAGGCTTGATTTGATCTAGAACCCACTTAACTGTCTTTTTGGCAGTGCACGGTATCCATAAAACTCTCCTTCAACACCATTTTCCAAAGGAATCAACTTTCTTACTGTCAGCTTCCTTCATTGTCCAACTTTCATATCCATACATAATAATGGGGAATACCATAGTATGAATTATCTTGATTTTGATCTCCGGTGACATATTCTTACATTTAAGGATCTTTTCTTAGTTCCTTAATGGCTGCCCTTCTCAGTCTCAATCTTCTTCTGATTTCTTGGTTGCAGTCTCCCTTTTGGTTGATGATGGAGCTTGGGAATCAAAAAATCTTTAACAATTTCAATTTCTTCATTGCCAATCTTAAAATTCTGTAATTCTTCAGTAGTCATTACTTGTCTAGAGACCCCAACCCAAGATCCCTTGGAAGGGGGTAGGCCAAGCAAGACAAAATCCATAAAGGGCTGGCATGTGAATCCTCACACCCCAGCTGTCACCAGTCCCCTTCCATTAAAAAGACAGACAGGGATCAAGGGGCAAACTCTCAGACCCTTCTGGAACTAAAAATCAAGAAAATCACCCTTGCAAGGTAGGGTGTTCACAAGGCAAGATTCATAAAACAATTACTCTGGTAGCTGTAGCCAATAATGGCTAAAATACTGGGTTCAGATTGAAGCCGCCTGAACTCAAGAACTCCACAAAAATATAAGTTCAGTTATTTATTTTAAAATTGAGCAGAAATAATCAATAAACAAGCCATGAATAGTGATGATAAAAATAACAAAGCTAAAAGTCTAAGCACTTTTACACACAATGGTTCAAGATCCAGATATTACCAAAAACAGTCTCATAAGGCTCCAAAGTCCAAGACAAGGTTTCCCATCAGTAAGACCTACATGAAACAAGAAGTGTCCCAAAGTCAGATGTAATCCAAGCAAAGGGCAAAAAGCTCAAGGTTCATAGCATAGGCCAAAACTAGAATGAAAAACCTTTACCTTATGCCCAAGGACCTGTGTCAGCCTGATTCTAATTAACCAATCAAATGTATAGCAAATGATGTAACTTGACCATCAGGCCTATTGCTAAGCAGGTGATCTGACCAATCATAGGGGTTTGCCAATTAACCTGGACTCCCTGCAGCTGCATTGGGTCAACTGAACAAACACCTTCCCCTACCCATGAGCTCAGGTGCCAAGGAGATGGAATGCACCCTCCTAGGCCATTTCTGCACTCACAACTTACTGCAGAGTATCCGAGCAGTCCATCCTTTAAACTTGCCTTCAGATTTCTGTACCTGCTGTCCACACCAGTCTTATACCATCTGGTGTATTTATTCTGCAGTTACAATTTAAAAACCACACTTTTCCAAATTGGATTGGAACATTACTTTTGATGTCAGGGTAGCATCCAAAGATTTTAAAATTTACAACCACCCTATTGCAGCTGCGCAGTAGCGAGCAGTGGGAGAGTGCAGCACATGTTAGGTGAGAGTGGGAGGAAATGCAGAACACAATATAAAAGGTGGCAAAAAAGTGGAGGAAATGACAGGTGCAGAAACAGTGCTAGATTCTCATGTCCCTGAAGCTACCAGACCTAATGGTGTGACTGGCAGCTGGGTTACCTCCCATCTCCCTTATCTGAGTATTTGAAGCTACAAGCAGATTGCTCAGTTTCAAAGAAAGAAATTTCCATTTTTTACTAGGCCTCAGCCTGAATCATTGTTTGAAATTTGAATAAGAAATTGCCCAAACAGACCAGTTTCTTGACAATTTGTCTTCTTGATGTTCAGCTGTAATCCTGCTTTGGCACTTTCTACTTTAACCTTCAGTAGTTGTTTCAAGACTTTATTATTTTCAGTCAGTAATGTAGTGTCATGTCCATATCTCAAATTGTTAATGTTCCCTCCACGTATGCTTAGTAAATTATTACTGTATTTTGATTTCTGTCTGGAACTGCCAGACAGTGCAACAGTACAGACATTTGTGTCCTGTGCCAAGTGGTAGGCAATACCATTAACTACTGCTTTCAAGTACACCCCCAAATAGAGCACATTGCAATAGGGAGTTACTAAAATGTGAACTGGTATGTATTTTCCAAGAAGGCTGAACCCCCACTGGTTCCCAATGCTGATGTACGCAAGTAACCAAGCCCTATATATATATATATATATATAACCAAACCCTATATATATTTCAGAACAAGTGTTTAATCTACAGGCAACATAACACTCAATCAACAAGAAAACTAGTTTAACCAGTTTGGTGTAGTGGTTAAGTGCATGGACTCTAATCTGGGAGAACCGGGTTTGATTCCCCACTCCTCCACTTGCACCTGGCTGGATGACCTTGGGCAAGCTGTAGTTCTGATAAGAGCTGTTCTTGAAAAAGAGCAGTTTCTGTCAAGAGCTCTCTCAGCCCCATCTACCTCACAGGGTGTCTGTTGTGGGGAGGGGGAGGGAAAGAAGTTTGTAAGCTGCTCTGAGACTCCTTTGGGTAGTGAAGGGTGGGGTATAAATCCAATCTCTTCTTCTCTTCTTCTACTCAAACATGTTTCAAAGACCTGTGTTAGATGGTACAAACCTTAAGTTCAAATATCAAAGGTCATAGCTTGCACATTCTCTACACTGCTGTCTATTGCCTTTAGTCCTTCAGAATCCAAGCTAGCTAGCTTCTCTAGACTCTTAGCTCTATTAAAGTTTTTTGCCCAAGCAGCATCAGGTGATAAGGATACCCAATCAGGACATGTTCCTGCTGGAACCCTCCAGAAGGTTACCTCATCACTCCTAATTCCCCCCTCCCATCCTGTGGGTCTTGAAGATGATAAGGGCCATGTAGGCAGAGAGATCCAATTAGCAACACCAGCAAGATGGAGTAAGATCATTACTATTCACATTAACCATTGAGAGGGATCAGGGGTGATTTGCCTCTTGTGTAAACCCACCTGCCTTCAATTATGTGAGATGCCCACTATCATAACTTGTCTTGCAATTCTGCAATGCTGTCATTACTCTGGTGCTTATGTCCTTTATTTCTGCCTTTCATAATTCTGTATCTCTCTTTAATCACACAGCATAACATGTGGAACATGCAGTAAATTGTTTTCCAGCCTTTTCCATCTTACTTAATGTTCTTTCATTTAAATTGTGCAAGAATGTATTCTGTTACTTCTTCCCTATTACATGGGTCAAACATCATATTAAACACTGTAGCTGCACAACCCTTTTTAAAAGCTTTTAAAGCAGTGTTGGGAAGACTAGCTAAGTGCAGAGAAGCAGCCCGAGTGGGCAGGAGGCTCTTAACCTTTTAACGGTCTGCATTTCCCTCACCTCACCCCCACTCCCAACTTTAGCTCTGTAGATTTTTAAAAGTGTATTTGCCCTTCCAAAGAGGCCTGCCAAAGCTTGACCCAATACTGGTTTAGGTAGTTTAGTCTTTATGATTTAATTGTGTGTGTTGATTCTGGCTTGTTATTTTTATGAGCATTCTAAGAAGAGTTCTACTTGATTTTTATTGTAAATATAATAATTTATTGTAAATGTAAAAATGCGCTTTGCAATATTTAATGGAAAGAAGAAAGATGTAGTGAACATATGGGGAGGAATTTCACATTACCCTTTTTAAACCATTATTGGTTTAAACCGGTACAGGGACAGCTGTTTCACACAGCCTTTCCCTTCTGGTAAGGAGCTGTCTCTGAAGCGGTTTGTCATTTCAAACTGTGCTGCTTTCTTTTCCCGCCATTCCCCCCCGTGCACACATGATCTCCCTGAGAGTTTTTTTTTTTTTTTAAACCCATTCTATTAGGAGTGCTATGGTGCTGAAACAGGACTACAAATCAGTGCCATAGCGACCCCATTGAGATGCCTGGACTCCATTTAGATACACTGACGTTTGCTACTGCTGTCCCCTGGAAACAAAGAACTCACTGGATACAGAGTTCAAGTGCGGGGGAGCGAGGGACTGGACACTTTTGAAACCCAGGAAGCTTTCCTTCCATCCTTAACTCCCACAAACCATGGACTGTGTGTGCTTGTGTGTGTGTGCCTCAGTCTACACTTCCTCTAAAGCAAACTTTTAAAAAATCGATCACACATCTGTCTCACCATTCACTTATGTCCCTGATCTCCCACTTAAACAAGCTGTACAATCAGGTACTTTGTATGCTGCCTCTCTAGACAAGCTTGAAGTGGTAAATGCATGCCCTTTGCAGACCAGTTTCTTTTGTGCCTTTGTGTCTTTTAATGGAAAAGAATGTCTATCAATAGCACTCATCTAGCATTAGTTATTAAATATTGGAATCAAAGAGGCATTGGTTACTTTGAAATTAATGGAGCCTGGAATTTCTGAAAATTGCTGGGTAGCAGGCTATTCTGGTGCTTTTTAATCCAAGCTCAAACTAGTAAAGCCCCTCCTCCTTTTTCATGCTGTGCTGGTACGTTTATGCTTATTGCTATTTTCAGTGATTTAATCTTTAAACAGACATGATAAATACAACATCTGCCCCCAAATTACCTTTTAAAATACATGCAGAGATGCAGTAGCGGACATCAGTGTATCTAAATGGAGTCCAAGGATCTCAATGGGGTCACTATGGCGCTGCTTTGTAGTCCTGATTCAGTGCCATAGTGCTCCCAATAGAACATTAAAAAAAAGAGAGAGGACAATCGCGTGCTGGGAGAAAAGGGGCCCAAAAAGAACTGTCATCGCAGAAAGCACTACAGAGCATTTTATACAGCTCCCCATAGCGCTTCAGAAGTGGTAGAAGGGATTGAAGACTGGTGGAAAGCAGTTTGAGTGAACAACGCTTCAGGCGTGCTTCCCGGACAGGACAGAAGCATTTTTGTGTGAACAGGTAAATATATTCCGTCAGGGAACAGTTACGAAAACAGTTCTGTCTGAAATGACAGAAAAAACCATTAGTGAACAGTTCCTGAAATGGAATACGTAGGCTGTCTGAAATTCCTTTATGTGTTTCAGAAATACAAACAGAGAGCCAGGTATCACTGGTATCTGGTAGAAGCTCCAGTTGGAAAAAAACCAGACTTGTTATGGCCGAAACTAAGGGGGAAAATTCCATGTATTAGGTCCAACCAAATTGATACAAAACTGTCTACGCTCTTGAGCTCACCAGAACTCTTCAGGTCTGCTTTATTCTATTGACAACATCCTTTCTTTCTTGGCTAAAGTTAGGTATCCTTGAGGAAGAAAAGTTGCACAGCCATACGTGTCCATGCAAAATCCAGAAGCAAGAACCAAATCTATGTAATATTTTTTAGACTACTGAATAAACATTGGTTGACTTAAGGAAGAGTTGAATACATATATATCCTTTCATGGATGAGGTGATGTGATTCTTCCTGTCAATTAACCATGTACTAGTGATAAAGTGAAATAAATTAGTTGATTTGAAAAGCAAGTATTCACTTCCTACATACAGTAATGGGAAACAAAAATAACCTATTTTAGTCCAGCCATCAGATGTATGTATTCATTTAATTAATTTATACCCCACCTTTCTTTCCACTGTGGACTCAAAGTGGCTTACATCTTTCTCCTTGCCACTGTTGTAACCTCACAACAACCCTGTGAGGCAGCTAGGCTGTGAGTATTTGATTGGCCAGGTGTTGGGATTTGCAAGTGTCACTTCTTATGTCATGAAAGAGTTAACCTGTTGTTTATGTATGTTAATGTTAGCTAGTTAGCATAGAACCAGCTAGGCGTTGGGCACTTTTTTCCTGCCAGAGAATGAGAGATACTATTCCTAATGAAATGAGTTTGGGAAACTCTGTTGGCTGATCAGTATGTTGAGGATGCTACACGCAGTTTGTCACGTACAAAAGAGGTTGGGGCTTTTGGGGTAAACTTTCTCTCCTTTGTTCTCACCCACACACATGTTTGAGCAAACAAACAGGGAAGATGGAGCTTAGAACTAGTTAGGATGTTATTATTTTCTTCCATGTAACCCTTCCTAATCTTTTAGTAAACTTTATATTTTTATTACAAGCTAAACATATGTGTCTGTGCCTACATAATTTTTCCGCTGCACATCATTGTTCTGCTAAGCATATCCAACACCAGGTAACCCAGCAAGCTTCCGTGGCAGAGTGGGGATTTGAGCCTGGGGGTGCGTTCAGATGGACAGCTAATCCTACCATTATGCTGGCTCAAATTTGATCCCGATCTCTTTAATCCATCCTCGTATGACTAGACAATCCCCGGGGGAATTGCCTTACTGCATACTGCTTCCGCTGTGGATTGTCTAGATGACGTCCACTGAAGGAGGCATGCGTGATGGTGGTGGGATTTAAAAAAACTTTTTGCGCATGCGCATATCATAGCCTTGTTTATCCGCGCATGCACAAAATCAAGATTTTTTAGAAATGGCACCCATTTGGAATGGTCTGCCATCAGACCATCCCGAACAAGTGCCATTTTTAATTGCGCGCTGGAATGATTCGATGGGGGAAAGTCCGCAAGTGGCCCATCGGAACCAAAAACTCCAGATTTAAAGTAGTATCTTTTTAGTATGGCTCCGAGGCACGGCAAAACGGGATGCTCACGGAAGATGGACGTTTCCCAGATGTTGATGTCTGGACATTAAATTTAAATCTATGGGGCACCTGTGCCTTGCACGGATCTAAAGAGCCATCTGAACGCACCCTGGGTCTCTCAGATCATAGTATAACACTTTAACCATTACAGCACACTGGTTCTCTGTTGTGCTTAGCTAGTTAGCTAAGGTGGCATAGCTGGTTTTAGATAGTATATAAATTTAACATTTTAGCTTTTAGGTCCCAGGTTTCTTGACACAGCCACCTTGCTAAAGCTAAGCAGGTATTGATCTGATCAGTGCTTGGACGGGAGACCTGGATACTATGAATGAATGAATGATATTTATTTATGGTCAAAGACCATTTGTCAAAACAATACATATATGTTAAATATAAACAGATTAACTTTCAGTCCAAAAATATATATTTAGACATATAATCTTAAAACCATTAAAATGTTAAAAAATAAAAAGTTTAACAGTTCATTATATCAGAATAACTATGAAAATGTCTAAAACTAAACTAATTATAAGTCATGCAAAAGGTGATTGAGGGTTTTTATTGTGGAATTTTACCAGCTGCAAGCAGAATTTAGCTATTTGTCTGGAGTTTTGCTGATTTTCCTCTGTCAGAAGTCTCTCTAGATCTGCACTATCTGCATCAGGTGCTGGCCTATCTAAGAGGGGGGAGATAAGCTTATCCCTATAAACTTGATGAAAGGGGCAGCAGAAGAACATATGGGGCATTGATTCCACTTCTCCCAAAGAACATGGGCAACAACTGTCTTCATATGGTATCTTTCTATATTTTTCCTTTAGGACCTTAGAGGGAATAGTCACACAACGAACCAAGGGTAAAAGCTCTTCTATAGGGTGGTACATCCAGATCTCAGATATTTAATCATTTTCATTACGTATCTGGAGTCATTTTGGACCAGAAAGGAGGGAGCTCAGTTTAAATCCTCTTGGCACTCTAGATCACAAATCCTTTGTTTAATTATACTTCTCGCCTGTGTGCTGTTTTGTGCCAATAAATCCTCAGGCGGGAGACCCATTTTTACCTGGATACTATGTATGCTGACTTGAGCTCCATTCTAGAAGAGAGCTGAGATATAAACATCAGTTGCTCGTGCAAAGAAATATACATTTTCTTGGAAATGAAATGTTTTGTTTCAGCAGCTCACAATACACATCTATAATGGTTATTGCTTTAAACTGTAAGAAGGCTGTGCCATCCATAGAATTCTTCTCTAATGCTTTACATCTGAGATAACAGCAGTGCAATGACTTCTCATTAATTAATGATAATGTCAGCTTTGTGTAGGAGTCCGATTTGTAAGCTGAAAACTGAGCTGCTGAGCTTCTAGCCTGGGAAGGAGAACCACACCACACAGAGAGAAGCAGTGCTTAATATAAAGATAACGGGAAGGATTTCAACAGCCTCTCCCTATTTAAAGACAAGTTTAATCAGCACTTACAGATGTCCTGGTGTTTAAATTCCTTCTTGTCACAAAGGCTTTAAGTTAATAGGAATACTTTATAAAGTATGTAGGAGAAAAAATGGAGAAGTGGAGAACAGTTTCCAAGTGTTAAGCACAAAGGCACCTCCCAGCATTGCCTCTTACTTCTGAAGCTGGCTGCATTTGAATAGTATGGATCTGAACCTCAATAAAATCCATGGAAGAAAGTACAACTGACTCTGGTGGGTGACAGATGTGGTACTTTGTGAAGCATACAGAACATTTTTGCATAGCCAAAGGTTCAGTTGTGGAATCTACTGACTGAGTACATGAGTTGCTTGCTGCTGACAGTTTAGTTTCTAGTATTTTCTTGTCTGTGTTCAAAAAATCGGCTCCAAGAAAATGTCAGCTGTGGCAAACCGCAAAATTATTGATCAGTCCCACTGGGCCTGTTAGTGCCCTATTAAAGTCTTTGCTGGTTTTAGATGATTTAAGGCCACTTTCCTTTCCCTGGACAGCACCTACTCCTATGAGTTGGACCAGTGGCTTCTAGCTAGATTATTCTCATTGTACTTTCTCAACAAATTTCAGGGTTTTTTAACATATGATTTGATTTATTTTCATGGCTAGAATGTGATTTGGTTTTGTTAGAGCCGGGATGTCGAACTCATTTGTTATGAGGGCCAGATCTGACATGAATGGGCCGGGCTGGAAACAGGGTTGCCAACCTCCAGGTAGGGGCTGGGGTTCTCCTGGAATTACAACTGACCTCCAGATGACAAAGTTCAGCTCCCCTAGAGAAAATGGCTGCTTTGGAGGATGGGGTACATAGAGTTAGACCTTGCTGATATCTAATTTATTTTATTTGACTTATGTCCTGCACTCCCCACATGGCAGATTCAGGGAAGGTTACATCAGACTGGATAAAAATACAATATACAAAAATGAACACAAATAAAACACTAGTAAAATACCACAATAACCATAATCCAGTGCAGTTGTCAATTAAAATTAAGACCTCAAAGATGCCATCTCTGGTATGCAGTTCTAACCTGCTGAGGGGAGGTCCAGTAAAGAGGGAGGGATGTCTGTCACCCTAGTTAAAATCCTGGTGGAAGAGCGCCATTGTGCAGGCCCTGCAGAACTGTAAAAGGTCCCACAGGGCCCTGATCTTGTACAGGAGCTCATTCCACCAGGTAGGGGCCAGGGCTGAAAAGGCCCTGGCCCTAGTCGAGGTGACACAGATGTCCCTGGGCCAGCGGCCACCAGAAAATGTTGACTGGCAGATCGTAAAGCCCTTCAGGGCTCATAGAGGGAGAGGCAGTCTTACAGATATGTGAACCCCTGGCTGTATAGGGCTTTAAAGGTAAGCACCAACACCTTGAAATGGATCCGGTACACAATAGGCAGCCAGTGTAGTTCGTGCAGCACCAGGTGGATATGGGCTCGCACAGGCAACAACATCAATACCCATGCTGCTGAGTTCTGCACCAGCTGTAATTTCCAGAGCAGAATCAAGGGCAGCCCCATGTAGAGAGAATTACAATAATCTAATCTGGAAGTGACCATTGCATGGCTCACTGTAGTCAGATCCTGGGGAGTGAGATATGGGGCCAATGGTCTGATCTGTCTCAGATGGAAAAAGGCAGACCTGGAAGTAGCAGCAACCTGGGCCTCCATAGTTAGTGAGGCATCCAGGAATACCCCCAGGCTCTTCACCTTCAGTGCTGGCACCAATAGGGCCCCGTCAAAGATTGGAAGCCTGATCCCCGATCCCAATCTACCATGACCCAGGTACAGGACCCCTGTCTTCGACTGATTCAATTTCAGTCTGCTCTGTTGTAACCAACCAGCTACGGCTTGTAATACCCTGGCCAGAGTTTCTGGGGCATGTAGATATTAAACTGCATTGGGAAGAGAATTGACCTCTGTGGTAGTAGGGAGCGGACTACCTTCAATCCCTCTGGGAAGGTTCCCATTGATAGGGACAGATTGATAATCTCCCTCAGAAGAGTCTGTACCTCATCACTGCGGGCTTTCACCAGCCACAACGGGCAAGGATCGAGGAGGCATGTGGTGGGCTTCACAGCAGCAAGGGTCCTGTCAACTTCCTCCTGGGTGAGCAGACTGAAATGGTCCAACATTCGATCTGAAGACAGCCAAGGGACTTCCAGTTCCCTTATTGTATCAAGTGTGGCTGGAAGATCACAGGGGAGTGACAAGACTTTATCTGCAAAATGACTTCCAAATGCCTCACAGTCTATAGCCAATTCTCCAGCATTTTGAATGCTCTGAGGCAACACAGTTAGAGACTGAATTATTCTAAATAATTGGGCTGGGCATGAGCATGCAGATGCAATGAAGCTCGCACAGAAATTCTTCTTTGCAGACTTCACTGCCACTTTCTCTCTAGCCGTCTTAGCTCCCATTTCATCTGCCTTAGCTCAGGGGAATATCATAGTGCCAATTTAGTATGAGGGCAAAGAGGGCACCAGGGAGTGACCTTGTTGATGGCTTTGGAAAGATGGTCCTGCCAGTCTTCCACTAGCTCCCTCAATGGGCCACCGGGGGAATCAGATCCCACAGAGTTTCCTGGAACCTACCCAGGTCCATAAGACTCCATGGGCGAGCATAAATCTGCTCACCGCCTAAACAGGGAGGGTTAGGCATGCCCAGCTGGGCTTTCAGGGCAAGGTGGTTTGACCATGGTACCGTGTCAGCAGTAATTTGGTCCACCGTAATCCCCGAGGCAAAGATAAGGTCCAGCATGTGGCCTGCTTGGTGTGTGGGAGCTGAAGCAAGCTGGGAGAGTCCCAGTGCCGCAATGGATGACACTAGGTCCCTGGCCTGAGAGGAGGTTATATCATCTTCATGGACACTGAAGTCCCCCAGAACTAGTAGCCTAGGGTGCTCCAATGCCTAGCCCGATATGGCCTCCAGCAGACCCAGCAGGGCATCTGATGGTGAATTAGGTGGATGGTACACCAGCTGGTCCCTAGTATTGAAGCTTTGCTAGTTTGTCGGGCCACGTGGGGCCCCGACCATGTTTGTGATTCAGTCAGTATGCAACACCAACCAAATGGCCAAACTCTCCTTGGCCTCCCACACCAGGCCCACACATTCAATGCCAGCAATCTTTGTCTCCGGGAGAACCCTAAAAGAGAAAGCCTCCCAGATGAGTCATGCCACTCCCCCCCCCCCATCAGTCCAAGATTGGTGAAGGACTGAAAACCCTGGGGGGGGGCAGTTGACTCAAAGTGACTGTTTCGCCCTCCCTCACCCAGGTTTCAGTCACACACACACCAGGTCTACTGCCTGCTCTACCAGATAATTCTGGAGAATGGAGATTTTATTATTGATAGACCTGGTATTGCACAACACCAATGCTGGAGAAGGGTAATATCCCACCCCCTCTCCTTACAGTGCTATCCCTGGGCCCCACACCCCAAATCTCCTGGTATTTCCCAACCTGGAGTTGGCAAATAAGTGAGCTTTCACTCATGCTAAATAATGCAGTCTCAGTCCTCTTCAGCTACCATTTGCAAGTGGATTTTGCCATTTCACACAGTAAAATCCAGTTGCAAAGTGTATTGAAAGTGTGTTATTTAGTATGAGTAAAAACACCATTATAGAAGTGGGGGCCTACAAAATTCATGGGGGGGATCCTCCCCCATTGCTGAACCTTCCTCAGCCTAACCATCCACCTTGAAGTCTAGCAGTGGCAGTGTCTCAGCTTGTGCAGAGAATGCTTCTTTACTTTCCCCAGCCTGCTCTCATGGTCAATACTCTGAGCCTAGAACCCAAGGGAAAACATAAAATGGCTGGGCTAGGGTTGCCAAGTGGAACTTACCTTGGCGGCGGAGGACTCCTGGGTGGATCCCGGAGCACACGTGCACGCCGCACACACATCACCAGGAAGTGACGTTATGATGCCGGGCACGCTGGGGGCGGGGCCACGACCATACAAAGGAAAACCATAGAGTTTCCCCTTGTATGGCTGTGGCCCTGCCCCCAGCATGCCCCGTGTGGAAGCGTCACTTCCGGGTGACGCGCACGTCGGGGAGGAATCCCCCCCGGGGCCCGATCCGGTGGCGCCGAGGAACGGGCCTCTGGGGCGGGGGTTTCCCCACCCCTCAGGGGGACTTGGGATCCCTAGGCTGAGCATTGTAAGCTTATCTCCCCTTCCAGGTCTACTCAGAGTTGGCAGTGGCTCTCCAGGGTCTCAGGCTGAAGTCTTTCTCATAATAAGCCACAGCCTGGTTCTTTTAACTGGAGGTGCCTGCATGCCAAGCAGAGGCTCTTCAACTGAGCCATGACCTGGATAGCCCAGGCAAAAATACTAATGCTAACTAAACAAACGCTACCCCCAAGAAGAATGGAGAGACAGGGATTATTGATAACCCAGAACTCTAGCAAACCCAGGTGGCTGCTGTGTCAAGATCAATAAACACAACAGAAAAGCCTCAATCAAGATGCACAACAATGTTTGCAACCAAGCTCCCTCCCTGTCACACAGCCAATTTAAAGCAATAAACAGCTGTAGCAGACTCATGTTACTGAAGCCTCAAGCTCAATTAACATAACAGAAAACCACCTGGAAGCACAACAATGTTAACAACCAAGCTCCCACCCCCTCACACAACAAAGAAATAAACAGCCATAGAAGACCCACATGGCTGGGAATGGGAAGCTCAGCAGCCCTGCCCTCTGCTCCCTGCCCTCAGCAGCAGCTCAGAAGGTTGAGAATGGGCAGGGGAGGGGGAGAGAAGAGAGCCACAGGCCAGATTAAAGCCCTGGGCGGGCCAGTTCTGGCCTCTGAGCCATATGTTTGACACCCCTGTGTTAGAGTTTAATTTCTCTTGTTCTAAGTCCAATATTAAAAGAACAAAACAAAATTACATTGTTACATTATGCTGAAAAATCACAAGACACTTTAATCATCATAAACAAGTCTGTGCATATATATGCTCAGTAGCAGCATCCATGCCAAAATATATACAAAACAATTTTTTCCAGTAAGCGAAGTAAGCCCCTCTTCCAGTTCTCATGGTCCCAGTAGATCAGAATTGCAAGAGTTTTAACTTTTTTCAAATCAGATTCTGCCTCTTATTGAACAGACATGAGTATACACAAAACTTAAGTATTCATAGAGAAACAAAGTACATTCAGTGAATCATTTTTAGATGATTTCATCCTTTTAAAAGGAGTATTTTGGACTATCAAAATATAATCTCAAATAACCTGGAGACAAAAGTTAATTGAAAACACAAGAACAATCCAAACTGATCTTCATGGGTGTTGCTTTGCTTGCAGTCTTGCATATTTTTGTGGGCTTCACTATGCTATTCTTCTTTTGATCTATGATTTTCCTCATGGATTACAATGTGCAAGGCACTAACAATGAATCCTGAATATTTTTACAAAGTACAAAGCTCAGTTTTAAACCTCTTGCTTTACTCTCTTTAAACAGCATGACTATAGCCATTCTAAACTCCATAAATATGTTATGTTGGCTAAGGGGATATGGGACAATACGCTTGGGAAAAGGAATCTAATGGACATAGCTTATTGTAAGAAAATAAAATTTATATACTTGTTTATTGACAGTAACAATCTATTAATAATTGAACCACAATTCCTTTTGAATGTCCCATTATTTATATATAATCTATGATGGAC
Source organism: Gekko japonicus (assembly GCF_001447785.1). Lineage (NCBI taxonomy): Eukaryota > Metazoa > Chordata > Lepidosauria > Squamata > Gekkonidae > Gekko > Gekko japonicus. The sequence continues at coordinate 839,286 of NW_015171506.1, read as the reverse complement.
TGGTAGTACAGATAGTAATGGTAGCAAAGAGCACACCTTCACCATCAGAAGAAAATATTTCTTTGCATGAGGTTACTTTAAACCAGAACTGAGAGATTCAGAAAAAGTGTTTTCTTATATGGAAACAGTTCCCATAAAATGGAAAATGTTCTGTGGAAAACTCAGTGTGTCTGTTGCAGGGCCAGCACAAACAAAAATTGCTTTCATATTGAAGCTTTTCCATGCCTGCTGGGTGTAACATAGCAGCTAAGAGAATGAGCTGTGGCTCAAACCTCTCATCTGTCACAGGCTCACTAGGTGGTCTTTAAATAAGGCTCCATTTAAAATACACCAAGCAAGGAAAAGCCGCTTTAGTCTCTCCTCCCACCACACTGTTAGTGTACCCGCAAACTGCCCCATGGAGCAGCTATTGGTGCTGCTGTAAAATGTGGGGTGATTTGCTTCTCCTTGTGCGTTGCGTAATGTGTAGGTGGAGTTTATGAAACACATCCTCTCTATCTTACCTCCTTTCTGCAATATGGGGATAATACTGGCCTACTTTACATGGCTGTTGTATGGATTATAAGATGATATACACAACAAACTTTGAACATGTTGCCAAGAATTCTTTACAACGCTTTATGCAGTGTTCCAGTCATTAGCAATGGCTTGGCAGAGCACAGCTGAGTATTCTCACTATGCTACTGCAAAACTCTAGCATATCCCAAGCTGGGCTTTTACAGGGGGCAAAAGTCATATCGAAATCTGGAAAAAGATCATTTCTGTTATTCACATAGAATTTTGATCTCTAAGCATATCTAGTCACCAGAACAGAAAGAAATAGGTACATCCAGGGTCTTAGGCATGCCAAGAAGATTTTAAAACCCTTTTTGAATGGTAGACCCCCCCAAGCCATAATACTAACTGCTTTTGAAAATACCTTGCATATTAAAAACAGGCAGGGGAGATGCCAGCTTTTTGAGAAACACAACCTTCTCTCTTTTACCCACCTGCCCCTGATTGCTGCTGTACTCTGTCCTATTCCACTTGTCTCTTTTTTCATTCCCAAAGTTTGTTCCATACCAACTTTCTACCGACCAGCACAGATCCCAGACAGAAACTCTATGCAGGATAGGATAGCTATGCAGCCCAATCCTATGCATGTTTACTTGGAACCAAGTCCCATCACAGCAGGACTTACTTCCAAATAAAACTGTACAGGATTTCAGCCTTTGCCAGTTTAATTCACTGGCAGCATAAGTTTCTGCATGTTCAGTCAAGAGTAAGTCTCCCTAAATTTAATAGGATTAACTTTAGTACAGCAACTTTGTGTATCTTCTGGTCCTATATCTATGCTGTTCCCTCTTCAGTGGATCAGACTCTGACATCTAGTGATTAAAAACCATATTGGCCTATTACGACAATTAATAATTTGACAGTCTACTGAAGGAGAAATGTGTCCTGCATCAGTAGTTAACCTTAAAATAACATTTAAATCGATAATCAATGACCATGGACATTGATGTTTAACAAAGCTTTTAGCCTTTTAACCACCAGGAAATCTGCTTTTCAGGATATATTGCTCTTGGCAAGTCTCCTTGTTGTGGCATCTGGTGATAACTGTTCCCATTTTTCAGTGACCCCATACAACCTTGTTACAGGAACCACTTTTTTTTTGACTGACACTGTTTTTCCTGACTTTAGAAACTGCATGACAGCCCCAAAATGTATGCAGCTTTTCATCAAAAGGAGATGAGGTGATGGGGAAACTGGATGTGTTGCAGTTCTGACTATCATGCATCAAGATTTGTGTAAGGGGAATAATGCTACAATGCTCAGCTATGCTGGTTGATTTATTTATTTATTTTACGTCATTTATACCCCACCTTTTAGGGACCCAAAGTGGCTTTGCAGTACCCCTTTGGTAGTACAATATTTATCTTTGTTTATAAAGTTTTAAGGCTAACCAAGTGGCAAAGGGTATATTTCCCCCCTTCTTCTACAAGAAAGTAGACTTGTAGTGCAGTCTATGCATATTTAGTCCAGTCTAAACCCATTAATTTCAATGGGCTGGGGGGCAAACTGGAATATTCGGTGCACATGATATGCAAATAGGGCCCAATGTGGTGGGTTTTGCTTGGTAAAACAGCACAAACAAGTTTCCTCCTGTTATGCTGCAGTCCCAAGCTGAATTCGGTCCCCACAGGCTTTAAAAATAACATTCTCCACAGCTGTTATGTAGCTGTTAGGAAACCCAGTCAGATCTAGGGAGCCCAGATCTAGACTTTAAGAAATGTCTCCTTTAGTTTGGCCCTAATTAGACTGAAGTACCTCTGAATAGGGTTGTTCTTTTAGGCTTATAATGTCCTTGCCAGGGGTCTTTTTGTAGAAAAAGAGCTGCAGGAGCTCATTAGCATATGGTATGCTAATGAGCTACTAGGCTATTAGCATATGCCAAGCCCCCTGACATTACCGGAAGTGATGTCAGAAGGGGAAGCAAAGGGTGGGGAGGCATCTTCAAAGGCCTCCCCTTCCCTTCCCCAGCTGGCCTGGGGGGAGCGAAGAGAGAAGGGGTTTAAACTTTAAACCCCTTCTCACTAGCATTGGGCCACAGAAGGAGGAAAGACGGAATGAAAGAGAGAGAGTAGAGAGAAAGAAAGAGGGAAAGAAAGAGAAGGAAAGAAGGAGGGAAAGAAAGAGAGAGAAGGGAAGAAGGAGGGAAACAGGGAAAGGAGGAAAAAAGAGAAGAGAAGAAGGTGGGAAGGAAAGAAAGAGAGAAGGGAAGAAGGACGAAAAGAGGGAAAGGAGAGAAGGAAAGGAGGGAATGAAATAAAGAGAGAGTGAAAGGAGGAAAAGAAAGAAAGGAACGAAGGAAGAGAAGGGAAAGA
>NW_015171506.1:805028-836222 GCF_001447785.1 Gekko japonicus | reverse complement strand
GCGGGCCCGGGGGACACGGCGGCGGGGCTCTCCGGCCTCCCTCGAGCCACAGCGCTCCTGCGCAGGCCCAGGGGATGCGGCGGTGGGGCTCTCCAGTCTCCCTTGAGCTGCAGTGCTCCTGCGCGGGCCTGGGTGACGTGATGGCGGGGCTCTCCTGCTGTCCCCTGAGCCAAAACACGGGGAGCTGGGTGTGGGGCTTGCCACTGCTGCCATTAGCGCAGGCTCCTGGGCTGCCAGAGCAGTGCTCCGGCATGCTCCGGCCCCAAAAGACCCCTGCTTGTGCCCTTCCTGAAAGAGAGATCACCAGTCCACACAGGGCCGGCTCACTCACTAGGCGAACTAAGCACTCGCCTAGAGCACGCCGGCCCTTAGGGGTACCAAACTGTCATACACACACACCCCGCTGTCCTGGTTCAGCTGCAAACACTACTGAGTTTTAAACATGTTATGATCTTTCTGATGATACAAACACCAATTCCACCAAAGAACTTAGCCCTCTGGGCACAGAAGGGTCACTCAGCTGAGTCAAAGAAGAATCTAAGTAGGGGGGCTATTACATAAGGACACTCAAGTTGCAACTGACTTATGGCAACCCCAGCAAGGAACTGTCAAGGCAAGTGAGAAGCAGAGGTTGTTTGTGACTGCGAGTGCCTTTCTTTGCAGAGTCTTCCTTGGTGGAAGCCAGATGTGCAAAGCAGGCAAAGTTACAAAAGCAAAAGTGTTAAGAGCATGGGTGCCAGGAGGAGGTCTGGGGTACAGATCCAATTAACGGGTCCAAGCCATGGTGGGCGCATGGGGGGGGGGGTGCCAGAAGGGATCCTCACCTAAGGTGCAAAATAAGAGTTTCAGTTTTCATTTATTTATGTGTATTGCTCATTAGCTCAGAGCCTCAGTGATAACATTTTGCTACCTTGGTCTGTGAGAGAAATGGGCTTAGAAATCTGGAATAGCAAATATATTGCCGCTACTCTTCAGTGTTCAGATGGTGAGCTAATTTGAAGACTCCTTTCACACACATTGGATAATGCACTTTCAGTGCACTTTATTTCACATTTCACACAGGAAAATCCACTTGCAAATGACTACTATGCATTGAAAGTGCACTATTCAATGTGTGTGAAAGCAGCCCAAGAGAGTAGTTTGTTCAAGACCATTTAGAGTATCCATGTACCCCATCACACTAGCCAGCACTGTCAAACATAAAATTGTGTGGCCTTGCCCTGACCTGGATAGCCCAGGCAAGCTCATTCTCATCAGATCTTGGAAGCTAAGCAGGGCCGACTCTGGTAAGTACTTGGAAGGGCTGCCTCCTAAATACCAGAGGTGGGACGCAGAGGCAGGCTAATAAAAGCCACCTCTCTGAAAAACATCCTACCCCCCAGTAGGAGTTGTCAGAAGTCACCATGACTTCCAGGCAAGCACACAAACACACATGCACATACACACAAATTAAAACAATGTGTGGCCTTCACTTGCCCACCCCTCATGTCATGTGCCTTCATGCCTTGGTCCTGGGATCATGGCCGGCTCGCCCACTAGGCGAACTAGGCACTCGCCTAGGGTGCGCGGACCTCAGGGGCGCCAAACTGCCCCCCTGCCCTAACCGGGCGATCGCCGTGGCTGGTAAGTGAGCAGAGGCGGGAAGCGCTGGGTGGTTGCGCCCTCCAGCCCCGCGGCCGCTGAGCCCCCCTCCCGGAGAGAGAGAAAAGAAAGGCGGTGGGGAGGGTCTCTTCCCACCCGCTCCTCTCGCGCATGCTCTCTCTGCAGCGAGGGAGGCTCCTCTTCCTTCTCCTCCTCCTTGGCTTGGCTCAGCGCAGCCGACGATGCCCCTGCGTTCTTGCCCAGCGCCTACCGCCGCCGCTCTACAGACAGAAAACAGCCGCTCTGCTCTCCTAGCGCTCAACTTCTTCCAGCCCCTGCCCTTCTCCGGAGCGGAAAGAAGATGCGAGCGCTGCGCAGGAGGTTGCCTGGGCCTCTGGGGAGGGGGGGGAGGGGAGGGCTCCAATGCGACCCGCAGGAGCTCCCTCTGTGCCAAGCCCCCCCGCCCTTCTTCTCCCCGCCTCTTGGATCGGGACCAGCTGTTCTGGGTGGGGCGGTTGGAATTCCTTGGCCCCGGAGAGCTTCGGCGCACGCGCACCTCCCTCCCCCCTCCTCGCTGCCTAAGCCCCAGCAGCAGCACCCAGGAAGAGACGCATCCCCTGATGGAGGTGCTGCTGCCGCCCGGCTCAGATGAATGGCCCTAGGAGGGGGCGACGGACGGCGCTTTCTCTCTCTCTGTGTGGGGGCTTGGCTGTCCGCAGCGGGAGCTCAGCTGGCTGTGGGACGACGCCCCAGGCAAGGAGGCGCACGGAAGCCACGCAGCGGGAGCGCCAAAGTTTGAAAAGTTCCTCGCCGGCCCCCAACCCCTTCTCCGCTCCCTCTCCTCCATGCAGGAGGCTCCAGGGTGGAAAGAGCGAGAGCGAAGAAGAGGCCAATGTGGGTCTGTCCCTGAGTCACTGGGCCACGTGTAGGGGGGACAGGACTTGCCAGCTTGCCGGGTTGGTGAGGGAAGGGGGCCACCATGTCAGGCCGTCGGCCAGGGTGTGTTTCCATCCGATCTTTAGATGCAGGCTTGCGGGGGGGGGGGGTCTCGCTTCAGTTGGCTTTCTCAAGGGTATGTCAAAATGTAACTGGTACACCAGAAATTCCCTTTCTGGGCAAAGTACTCCCTTTAGGAGGGTAACGTCCCCTTCCGAGGAGGGACACTGTCAAGAGCCTGGGGATGATTCCCCCCCCCACTTGCGATCCCTTATCGTCTTTTTTTCTCCCCCTTCCTTACGATCCCTTCTGCCTGTGGTCCCCAGTTGCAACGCCGGGCGTGTTGGTGGCCACATCCTCCCCCTAACCCCCCTCCCAACACCAGCTCAAGTGCCTTTGCCAAGCCTGGCATCAAAGCTTCCAGTTGGTGGGCACACAGGGGGGGGGGCGGCCAGAACGGATCCTCGCCTAGGATGCAAAATAAGCTGGGGCCGGCCCTGCCTGGGATGCCCACTAACTCTCCTCTGCAAGCTGCCAGCAAACCCTGGCCTTCACATCCCCACTTTTTGGGGGGGATTGGAGCAGCATTGGCATGTTGGAGTCAGACTGACAAATGGCACCTAGGATATGGCTATGAAAATGAAGGGGTGAGGCTATATCCAAAAAGCTAATTTCTGCCCACTCCATGTGTGTGTGTGTCACTTTTGTCTTGTGTTGAGTGCTGAGGTTGTATGCACAATCGCTTTTGGGGGGAAACAGACTCAGTCCTGAAGCTCCCTGTGTGTTGCCTATACAGCAGGACTGAGTGCTCTACTGAAAGCAGGACAGGTAAGCTTCTCCTCATGTCTCTAATAAAACACCATAAGCTGGGGCAGGTTTCGTTCCAAACTCAGCAGTATCCCAAAGTGCATCTCTTTGCTTTCTTTCCTAAAAGTGAATGACTATAGTTTACCTCAGTGGGAAACAGTAAGGGGCAAATTGCAGGTTACATGCAAACGTATGTAATGGTGCCTTGAGATTTGTTTTTTGCTAAGAAAAGTGGTTTTAGGCGGCTGTGCCCCATGAGAGGTCCTTGCAATATATGTGCTCTCTCTTTGACCACATGCCTGTTCTAATTATGGACTTTTTGGTACTCAGTAATAAAGGTGGGACAGATGGCTTTCTCCATCTTATTTTACATTGATTATATGAACATTAGCTTGTCTAACATTATTAAACATGATCTAATTAATCAATATGATATGACTGCTTTGACATAAAGGAGTATTTGAACTTCTCTGTTAAACAGCCCAGGTTCATGGGCCCTTAGAAACAGAGAGACTAAAAATGCATGAGATGATTTAGCTTGATCATTTCCTATGAAGGATTATTCTTACAACATAGGTTTGAGAGCTTTGCCTATCTTGGCTTAAATATCCCCAGAGACTGAGCTTCTAGTAAGCTCTAGATTACCAGAAAACAGACATTAAGAACGAACTCATTTTGTATTAATGCAGTAGCCTCAGCAGCAGCAATTTTGGGTGCTGGTCAGGCTCACATGATGCAATATTCCTCCATAGAGGAATTCCCACCATATAGAAAAAGTTGATGTTGGGGAGAAGGGGTCTAGCCTACTACCCTGACATTGTTAGGGCTGCCAAGTGGGGGCGGGTGGCGGGTAACCCCCCGCTTGGGAGGCCCGATTTCCGCCGCCGCGGAATCGGGCCCTGGGGGGAACTCCACCCTCCAAAGTGCAGCGTGGCTGCGTCACCAGAGGTGACGCAACCACATCAATCACGTTGGCCTCCGATGATCGGGGCCACGCCCTCAACGTGATCGATGTCGCACGTCACTTCCAGTGTCCCACGCGCACGTCCATCTACATCCACCTACAGTTCCCGGAGCCCGGCGAGGCTCCCCCACCGCCAAGATAAATAGACTTGGCAACCCTAGACACTGTAGTTTTCTATCTGGAAAGATTTTTAAAATATGAATAAGTATTCCATTGAATGAGCCCCCACCTGTGAATTGGTACATTCCAGACTTTCAAATGAAGGCCAAACTACATGTTACTCAAACCAATAACTGAATCTCCTGAAATTTTCTTTTTGAATTAATTGCAGCTGCAGGGGGCTGCCGGTTTGATTGGAGCTGCTGTGGTAGCTGGAGAGGGAAACAGTCTAGTTTTGTCTGGGAAAACAGTGCAGGACAAAAAGACAGGACAGCCTCCCCCTTGCTTCCAGGTGGCTGCACTCTGTTAAAAAAGAAACACCCTGAGAGCTAATCCCAAGAAACAGGCCAAAGTCAATCACACTTAAGTCACATTGATTTCAGTGGGAGCAATAAGCACAAGTTTTTTCCCATTGAATAACTGGAACTTCTTCTTGGCTGGATTACATCAAAACTCTTTCTAATTTAAAAATATCATACTACTTGGTGTTTTATACTGCACTTCAGACAGAGCTGTGGTGGCTCAAGTGGTTAAGACACTGAACTGCAGGCTGTGGAAGGTCAGTAGTTCAGCAGTTCAAGACCCGGGTTGCCGCATGACGGAGTGAGCTCCCGTCTCTAGTTCCAGCTCCTGCCAACCTAGCAGTTCGAAAGCAAGAAATTGCAAGTAGATAAATAGGTACAATTTCAGTGGGAAGGTAACAGTGTTCTGTGCACCTTGGTGTTTAGTCATGCCGGCCACATGACCACGGAAACGTCTTCGGACAGCGCTGGCTCTTCGGCTTTGAAATGGAGATGAGCACCGCAACCCTAGAGTCGGACTCGACTGGCTTTCGAGCGAGGGAACCTTTATCTTTTACCTCAGACACAAGGCTGTCTCTTATTGTGGCAGGAACTGGGTGGGATGGAGTGAGGAGTATAATTTAGTGCTGAAATATGAATTTCATTGCTGCAATCTGAATTTTATGACAGATGAATTATGATCAAATTAACTGGATGATTTGAATTTTATATTTCAAGTTTCTTTCAGGTCTTCTTGAAAGGTTATCATAAATCCCCTTTTATTGAAAGCTTACACAAAAGGATAAAGTAACCTTTCATAGCAAATCTTCTGAGTGAGAAAGTACAACCTTTTCTTTCTCAGCTATTTATTTATTTAAAACATTTCTATGCCACCTATTCAGAGTCCTACTCGAGTCACCTTACAATTAAATCACCACAATATTAATCTACTGTTCCCCCTTTCCATAGTATAGCACCTGTTGGTAGACTGGGTCTTTAATTTTTTTTAAAGACTTACAGTTTTTACAGAGCTCCTAGTATTTAAGTAGATAATAAAATAATGTTTCCATGGAGATGCATGCTAGATTTCAAGCAGTATGTGACACTTTCCCCAGACTGCTTCTCAGTGGTGGGAATTATGTTCATGAAATCAGAGACTTTGCATGAGAACGGGGTTGGGATCCTTGATACTGAGCAGGGACCCTGCCAAAGTGTGTCCCTTGACTGCTGTAGAATTAGTTGAGAATAAACCTACCTTTGCCTTGTGCTTAACTTCTTTAAAATACCCATACTGCATGTGAACATGTGAATACTGAATCAGGCCCTTGGTCTGTTGAGGATTGTCTGCTCTGACCGGTAGTTGCTGTCCAGGGTCTTAGGTCTCACATTTCCCATTGCCTTCTAGGTGATCCTTTTACACTGGAGGTACTGTGGATTGAACTGGGAACCTTCTGCAAGCAGAACAGATGCTCTTGTTAGTGCCACAACGTCCCCTGCCTGAATGCAAACCAGTGCTAGGCAGGTGTTCCCTTACTCCAAGCAAGAAATCAGCAATAGTGGAAATAAATACATAGATAATTCCAGGGGTGCAAAGCACTCAGTTTTACTGCCATTATAAAGTTCAGTTTTTTCATCTCTTGAGCAACATTCATCTTTCACAGATAATTCCTTTTAAAGTTATAAAAACCCGGCAGTTAGCATTAAATGTTTAAACATACATTTTCAGATATGATTTCCTACATGTGTGTGTGTGATGTCAAGTCACAGCCAATTTATGGTGACAACAGCAAGGGACTATCAAGGCAAGTGAGAGGAAGCAGAGGTGGTTTGCCACCTCCTTCCCCTGTAAAGGCATCCTTGGTGGTCTCCCATCTAAGTACTGACTCTGCTTAGCTTCTGAGATCTGACAGGGTTGGGCTATATACTATACTATTCCACACCCCTCTGAGTTCCTACATATTCCTCATTAAGTCCACTACAATTAAATTTAACAGGGAAATCCATGTACATTGTCTACAGAGGGAAAGTACCTTATTTCTAAAACAATGTACATTGAAGGCCTTTTTACAGCACCCAGTATATTGTATGACAAAAAATGGAGCAATTTAATCTGTATCCAATTATTCTGTTCGTTAATAATACCTCTTAAGTTTTTGGCTCTTCAGAAAACATATCTTTCCTCAAGATTGTATTTCCAAAGCTGTTTCCCCAGAACAGCACTAAAGATCTCATTTCCTCTCTTGCCAGTGCCCTCCATTGGAAGTAGGCTTGAGGTTGGTAAGGTGACTTTGTGAGAATCAAGGACGCCTATTGGACAGTGTCCATAATACCTCTGATGACAGTGGAAACATACTCTTCTGCCTCCATTACCAAAGCCCATAAAATGTTAAGCATTCTCTGCCCACAGAAACACTTCTAGTTCTTCTGAACTTCTTTCCCAGTTGAGTACTCTTCCTGTTGGGCAGCAGAACCACTCATGTCATCCTTTCAAAGTGCTGAACATAAGGAACCCTATACTGTTCTTTAGTATACATGCCCCACTAGAAAAGCTTTCAGTCTAATCAATATTTATCCTGAGGGGAAACACTTTGTTTTCTCCCTCAGGAAAAGTAGGAAATACCAACTAGCTTGCTTCTTCTGCAACAAGGCACTTACCTTTGTTAAGGAAGTTTCCCATCCCTGTCCATTTCAGGATTGATACCTGAATAATGTGATGATAAGTGTGTGTTGAAGAGGGAGGGACAGAATGCTGCCATGACTCCTAAAGAAAACTGTACTTAGCCTCAAAATACTGCTAATGTTTCATGGTGTGAAATCATCACAAGACCAGTTTGCTCCCATGTGTTTGTGTAAGTGCCTATAATAAAGCGTGCTCTCCCCACCTCTGGCCAAGCAAACAATTCTCTTGCTTTGGTAGTGTAACAGAGCCAGATCTACAACAGACATTTTTGGAATTACAATATCCACCTGATATAGTAAGGAAACATATCAACAGAGCCCAAATGATAGGCATGAACTAAACAGAACACCACTCGTGGTCACATACAGCTCTCAGCTCAAACAGGCTCAATGCATCATTAACAACCTACAACCTGTGCTGGACAATGATCCTCCTCTCTCACAGGCAATGGGAGGCAAACATTTTCTTCCCCACAGATAGCCTCCTAACCTTAAACTTCCTAACTTTAAACAACTTCTAACTCACCACAACAATGCCCTTCTTAACATGGACATGGACTGTGGGACCATGGCCTGCAGCAAACCAAAATGCCAATTCTGTCCCCATATTCACTCTGAAAAATACAACCACCAGATCTAACAACACCAGCCACAGTATCTCTGGTTCTTTCACTTATTTGTCTTCCAACATTATATATATGATCAAGTATCACCAATGCCCTTCCACTCTACATCAGACAAATAGGCCAGTCCCTGTGCAAAAACCCTCCTCCTCTGTGCTATACTGATCACACAGAACATGAGCTAGAGCTTAGCCTATAGTGCATGAACTGAACAGCCCAGTGTATATATGGGGAGCCAGATTGGTGTAGTGATCAGTGTACTGGACTGGGCTGTGTGGGAGGTGCAGGCTCAAACTCCTACCCCAGATGGATAAAAGGGAGAAGGGAGTACTGCACAAACACTGCCAGGAGCTCCCTTGAAAATGGGTAGGAAAAATATACTAGATAGATAGTAACATTTTATAGCATCCTTTCTCCAAGGAGCTCAGGACAATATACATGAGTCTTATTTATTTAGAAAACATATATGCTGCCTCTTCAGGGACATTCTCTTTCATTTTATCTTTATAACTACCCCATTAGGTAGGCTAAGGTGACCTAGAACAGCTGTCCCATGCTACCCAATCAATATGATCCATGAGTGGGTATTTGCAGGTGGGTCTTTCCAGCTTGACATGCTAACCGTTATATTGTACTGGCTCATAGTCTCTAGTATATACAAAGGTATATGGGGCAAAGCATAAACCTACACTACTGAATTCTTTTTGTTTTGCCTTAATATTTGTTTACTTATTTATTTCATTTATAGACTACTTTTCTCCCCAATGGGGACTCCAAGCAGCTGCCATCATTCTTCTTTCCTCCATTTTATCCTCACAACAACCCTGTAAGGTATGTGAGGCTGAGAGTATGTGACTGGCTCAAGGTCACCCAACAAGCTTCTATGGCACAGTAGGAATTTGAACCTGGGTCTCCCAGATCCCAGTCTGACACTCTAACCACCACAACACACTGGTTATTGTTTTATTGTTTTTAGAAACCTGATTTGTATTTATTAGGTTAATCATTACATTCCCTTTTTGTTTCCATTTGTCTGAATGTGAAAAACCTTTTGATTTTCCAGCCAACTGGGATGGCATACTCAAGGACTGTGTAACTCTGTTGTCCCTTGTTGTTTTTGTATCACAAAGAGTGGCAGATGCAGTACGGCTATCCTGTGCCTCTCTGTCTTTCCCCTGCCTTAGTCTACTGCCTGCCTTCCAGGGAATACAAGCAAAATATTTCTCCCTCTCTCTTGCTGGTACACTGCCAGTTTTGGGGGGTTCAGGGGGTGGGGAGGGTGCAAAATGGAGCCTATGTCTCTGTCTCTCCCCCCACAGCATCTGTCTTCCGAGAGTGCCACATAAAGTGTCTTCCTCTCTCAGACAGGTCCACATTCAGAGCAAAGAAGACCCCACCGCTTATATGGTCAAGAAAGCCCTCCCCATGCTAGACAGGAGAGGAAATAGAAATACTGTTCAAAGAAATAGATATTGGAATTGTTTGCTAACAATTCTGATCAAAAGATGTCTCAGATTATCTACTGAGTCATTCTTTCCATTTGCAACCCTTCCTAATTTTTTCCCTTGCTTCATACTACTGTGAAAAGTAAGCAGACAGGAAGAAACCAATATAACAGCAATTTCTGAGGATTTCTGGAGATTACCAGTTGTTGCAGTTTCTAGAAATCAGACACAGGTTATTAAATATGTTAAAGAAGTGAGGGATTCAGTTACCACTTTAACTAGTTAATATCTGATTGCACACCTCTAATTGGTGATGAAAAGTGCTGTCAAGTTTGCAGCCAACTTATTGCGAACTCATAGGGTTTTCAAGACAGGGGATGAACAGAGACAGTTTGCCATTGCCTGCCTCTGTGTAGCAGCCCTGGACCTCCTTGGCGGTCTTCCATCCTGTTAACTAGGGCCAACCCTGGTTATCTTCAGAGATGGCCATCTAGGTCAGGACACATCTCTAATTAGCACCCAAATAAAACCACTTTATTTACTTTCCCCAAACTGCATCAAGAACCCAAAATTTTGAATATTTGGACAGAATCCCTGACCTCAAAAGACCATTAACGGGGACCTGATAGAGGCTTGTAAAACTGTGCATGATGTAGAAGTAGTACCTGAAACTTTCCCCCTCTCTCATAATACTAGAACTGGGTTACATCCCATGAAACATTGTATCTGAAGAAGTGTGCATGCACACGAAAGCTTATACAGAGAATAAAACTTTGTTGGTCTTAAAGGTGCCACGGGACTCAAACTTTGTTCTGCTGCTTCAGACCAATATGGTTACCCACCTGAATTTCACAAAACAGTAAACTTAGGACAGAAAAAAGGAAGTTTTGATCAACTGGTCGGGCTCACTGCCATAACTTGTAGTGATGACAAATGGCATAGGTGGCTTTAAAAAGGGATGAGACAGCTTCATGGAGAATATGTCCATCATTAGATTTAGATATCAACCTTGATGACTAAATAGAAGGTTGCTGGCGGGAGTATGAGGCATTAGCTTCCATTGCCCAGCTTGTAGGCATTCTAAAGAGGGTAAGAAAGAGGACACTGGACTTGAAGGACTTTTGGTCTGATACTGAAGTGCTCTTCCTATATTCTTACACTCTGTGTTTAACTTTATGTAATTACTTCTTCATATTTGGGGCTATTTGTGACAGAAATTCCACTAGATGGGTTTTAAACTAACATTACCCAGACTAGGGAATGCTGAATTTTTTTGTAAACATGACTGAGTTGCAGAAGGCAGGATTACAAAAGAAGAAATGGCTTACTTTATTTACTTCCTTAGCATGGTTTCACACTTGTGCTTAACAGTAGCTGCTGTTTGGATTTTACAGCAACAAAGTACCTTTCTGCTAGGGCAGCTCTTTTCTTTTTCAGAGAATTACTGTTAACAGGGAGGTTTATATACAAATTATCCGAAATCCATTCAGTGACTAAATACACTTTCAACGTGCACTGACATTGCTTCAGTCACCCAGCATGTGACAAAACTAACTTCAGTAATTCTTCAAATGGGCCAGATTCCTCAGCCACAGCAGTCCAGATATATCCAATCTATTTCCTTCAGACATGCTCTAGATTAAGACCTCTTCTTCCCAGTAATCTTTATCAACCAGTCAGCTGTACTTGTGTAAGACCTCTAGCCCACTGATCCCCTCAGCTGCCAGACCCCCGTCTCTCTCTAGATCAACCACTGTAGTCCTCAGTTGACTCTGAATTTTCCCCTTCCATTCAACATTCTAATGTTCTCTACCTCCTGATTAGATGTTTCTATGACTCTGCACATTCAAAACTTGGTGACAGGGGATTGTACGTGACTTAAAGAAGAGCAAGAAAGCCACCTAGCCATCAAAAACCCCTTCCAGCTTATTTATTTACTTTCTATAGTTCTTTTCATTGATGCTCAAATTGGTTTTCAATAAAACAAGTAAATTAAAGCTGACAAGAAACCTGATATAGTAAAACATTAGCAAAATTAAACACCATTAAAACATGACATTTATGACATCCAGTAATCATGGAGTCATTCCATACACATGAATACCAATGTACCTCTGTAATATGTCCAGCCTCCTCCTATCTTACACAGAAAGAGGAGGAGGAGACTGGATTTATACCACACCCTTCACTACCCAAAGGAGTCTCAGAGCAGCTTACAATCTCCTTTCCCTTCCCCACCCCACAACAGACACCCTGTGAAGGGTGGGGCTGAGAGAGCTCTTTCAAGAACTGCTCTTGAGAGGATAGCTCAGAAAGAACTTGTGTCTGACCCAAAGCAGAATGTGGAACATACATGTGGGACAAATAGCACTCTGAGGGCTATTTCAGGATGGGGAAATGGCAGGGGCTGAAGACCATTCTCTCTGCACACCACAGTCCCAATATGAATTGGGCACCCCAGGCGTGGTATTGATGAGAATTAACAACCAAGTCTGGCCAACAAAAACAATGTGGGGAACCCAGGCATAGCCTGTGCGGACTGTAACTTGTCAATTGGGCATGTTACCAAGACTGGACTGCAGGTATTCTCCTGAGACTAGTGCCTAAGGAAATTGTTTATCTTAGATAGTACAAGAAAGAAATAATAAGAGGCTTACACCATAAGTGGGTATAAGCAGCTGTACAGCAAACATGTGGCTTTTATAAGAAGCTCAAATATGATAGGACATGTATTTTGGGATAGAAACCAAACTCAGATGTAAAGAAGGTAGAGATTGACCCTCCCCCATATACTACCATTTTATGAGATATTTTTTTTTTTAACCAGAAATTATACACATTGTACATTTTGAGCTTGTCTCAAAAATTTGTTGGGGGAAAATGGGTAAGGACACTATGATGGTTTCCCAGTTTATCACTTAACCAAGTGGCTACTTTTTCTCCTTTTATTTCTCTCATCCCCTCCCCCCCCAATATTAAAATGTATACAGATGACCCAGCCTGGGATGCTTAGCAACCAAAAAAACCTTTGTTATCTATATGTCTTAATACAGCACATGAGAGGCTGATATGAACTCACAACACATAAACAGTTTTATTTTACTTTTATGAGGAAATGGTCAAGTTAGAATGTCAGGCAGGTTTTGGGTTTAAATTGGGCATGTGACAAGGCAACAGGAATGAGACAAACTTTGTATAAATATATACAATAGTAGTTTGTTCTACCAACAGGTATTTATAATTGTTGAGAGATATCTCTTGGCTGTCACTTCTTAGATAAACAGGCATAAGCTTATTTGTCACAAAATTATTAAAATATGTAGAAGCAGGGATATACACACAGGTACTACTTGATCTTAGCCAAAAGGCTAAGAAGCCTCCTATGTTATAGAGGGTTTGTCCTTGTGATGCTGGTGTTGTTGAAACAAATGAATATGTTATGTTCTCCTGCTGATTCTATCAGGAGATGCATGTTAAGTTTATTCTCCCTCTGTGCGGAAGGTTCCCAGACTGCTCAAACTCTGAGTTTTAAAGGAAGCTTCTTATGGGCATCAATTTGCAGACTACAGCTTCTTTGCAAGGTTTTTTGCAGCTGCCTGTAAAATACGCAAATATATTCTATGCAATATGCCAAATGTTTAACAATATTCATTTTAATCTGTGATTATCTATTTTAAATCATTTTATATACCTCATCTATTTATTTATTGGTTTATTTTTGATTGTTTTATAATTCTGGTATACTGTGCGTTGTGATTTGTGCTGGTCAGTGACCATATTAATAAATTTACTAACTACACACAGGTTCCAATTTCCCTTCTTTAATACTTGATAGGTATCACCCCCCTTTCCTAGAAGCTATTTCTCTCAGGAAAGACTACAGGTTCCACTTCCCTCTTTCAGGATCCTCTCTGATCCTTCACTTTCCTCCTTTTTCCTCCTCCCCTCCCTTCCCTTCCCCTCCCCTCCCCTCCCCTTCCTACCTGCCTCTCTCAACTGTCACTCTCTCAGGTCAACAATAGAATTCTTCTTGAAGCCTCTGTCAATTAAGGTTCCCAGACCAATGTAACACATCTGCAGTTAGCTATCTGTCACAGGCAAAACTGTCTAGAAGTCACAAAATTAATTACAACTTGAAACACTTGTGTGTGTTCATACTTTGAGAGAGAATAAGTACAGAACAAGTATAGCAAGCAAGACAGTGACCATTCTATCAAAGGCAGGAAGATAGTGAGAATTTCAAAAATATCTAAACAGAGAAGTAGAGCCTCATTTTTAATAAAACCCAATTGAAAGATGTTTTGAAGATTTATCTAGTCCCCATGATGACATGAGCATAAATATGTTTGCCACAACCTGTTCTGAATGCAACACTTTTAATGGTTCAACTCAATAAAAAAAGCTCTGTCTCGAGCCTAACATAGGCCAAAGGGAGCTGAAAAACTCATGGCTAGATAAGTTTCCATGGTTAACCTTGAGCCTAGAATTACAAAATGTAATGTGTTTCAAGCCCTTCAGTTTTTGACAGAACATTAAATTTTTTCCAGGGATATACAGAACCAGTCAAGGAAGAAACATTCAAATTATCATAATAAATCACTTTGCCATAGAAAATGTAGTGATGCTGTCCATGCCCTAAAAAATCCTGCAAGTATACCATTTGCACATGCATGATGAAAATGGAGGAAAAAAACGTTCAAGCAATTGGAATGCTTTCTTCATTATATCTTATCTTCTTAAGAATAATATACTATTTATTGATTTTGAGGAACTAGTTGTCTGCTTAACAAATCTGATACAGGAATAAGTTACTAGTGTATAAGACACAGGATATTTATCTGCCATCTAACAACTGAACTGAGAAATGATGCTGCTAATAATCAACTAATGTAATCAACTAGGAATCCTCTTAGATGTCCCACAGAAAAGCCAACTACAGAGGAACTTGTTATTTGATAGGCAAGTTAAGGAAGCATATATATCTGTATTCCTCCTAAAACAGGACACAATTATTGTTGCTCAGAATGGGCTGGTTGCAAAAATGAAGGAAAGAGTTTATTGTCTGGTATCCCAACACTCTGTTGTACAAAACCAATTGAATATATTAAATACATTCTAGATATAGACATCATTTTGAGAAACTGTATACATTTTACAATCACTCACCTAAAAGATAAAGAGAATGGAGTGCAGTTTGTGAAGCACTGGAAACTAAGATAAAGAACTCCCAATATTTCACACCAAACTAGGTGGGTTGCAGTTAAGGTGGGTGCAGTGGAAGCATTAGCAAAAATCAGGAAACTCTTGTTTTGAATGTAGACATTTCTGAAGGGATTGGCACAAAGACACTGTGAAAAAACTACTGAATTCATTTTAATCACTTGGTTTCATCAAGACAGGCACTTTCTTGACTTACTTCCTTGGAATGTCTAAAACAGTATCTATCTTCCTTCAAAGGGAAAACCAGATGATGATTCAAATGCTTTCCAAATCAGCATAAGATCTGAGGTCAGTTCCAGTTTGGATGAAGAAAAAAAACCTCTGCTTGAAAACGTAAGAAACAGAGACATTTATTAAGACATTCATTTGTGTACAGATAATATAAAAATTTGAATCTGAAAAAGGATAACTGTAAATGGCAATTTCATCAAACTGTATTTGTGGACAATATCTCTAGAATTCCTTCTTCAGTGTCAATTTTTGACACATTTTCTTGACAAATGAAGGAGGGTCTTCTTAAATATGGAAAAGAAAAACCAGACACCCTAACCACATATGTTCAAAAGCACATTGTGGAAGACCAATAGACACTGGAACTTCTGAAAAAAATAAAAATTGAGTGGTATGAATTTATAGTTTTAGGCCAAGGGCAACACTGAGAGGATCCAACTGAGAAAGCTCTAGCAAATCAGGAATGTTTTTCTTTTCTGAGTAAAACCTGCTTTCTGTTGTGGCTGTCTTTTCTGTTTGAGCAGTATCCTGTGAGAGGGATTTACCGTATGAACAACAACAAAAATTCAGAACTCAGATGGAGTCCAGGACTTGGAAAGATTTACAATGCCAGCCTAAGGACTTTGATGGACTTGGAAGGGTGTTGTTACCCAAACCAGTCCCCATGCCTAGTCTGTCATATCAGAGCATCCTTTACATGTGTACAGTCAAGACACAAGACCAGGGGTAAAATTGGAATCATTTACATAGTGTATACACAACTCCTTTTCCACACAGTAACTCCTGGATAAAGGGAAGATCAAGGGAGACAGAGCACTGAACCAGCAAGTAACTTTATGACTCTAACAAGATACAGACTAGAAATGGAGAATCAGCAAGAAAAACTGAGATTGTAGACAGTTGTATCTCAGAAACCAAATACAGCCAATCCATTTTGCACAGACCTAATGTGTTGTTGCATTAGTTTAAGCCAAATAACCAATTAAAGTTACTTTTAATGGGAAGTAGAAGAGCTAATAGAAGGGAACTGGGAATAAAGATGTAAAAGGCTAAATTTGGGCATGAAAACAAGAGGAAGAAGAAAACATACTCTGTCTTGAAGAGGAAAGGTCTGATGTTATATTTATGGTGATTGGATGATTGTTCTGTATGGGAGCTAACTACAAAGGACAGGGCTTGGGGAGCCCTTCTTATGTATCTGAATTTACCTTAGTGCCTGTGGGGGAGAGTTACTATTGGTCCATTATTGGGCTCTCTCCTGGCACTGGACCATAAATTTTGAAACTTACTGCATGGAAGAGATACCTGGGGTAGGTGTTAAGATCTACATAGGCCCTGGTCACACAGCAAAGTTGCTGCGGGAGAGGTACGGGAGTCCCGCGGATTTTCCAGGCGCGATCTCACCCCAACATCTGGGAAGTGCAGTGCTCCCGTGGCGAACCCATGGCTCCCCGCCGAAGGTGCAGAGTTAAAAACTAGTACCTACGAGGTACTAGTTTCCTGAAACCGCGGGCCAAGGGCGGGCGTCTGATCGCGTTCCCCGTAGACATACGTGGCATTTGGCGCCCGCCGCTGTTCGTCTCCGCAGGTTGCGCAACAGCGCCCAACAGCGCATGCGCACAAATGGCGATTGCTGGTGCGATCGCGCGGCGCCGCTTCTGTGCTGCGCTGCAAGATACCTGTCTGATCGGCATTTCCCCCAACCACGGGACCTTGACTGGGATGTGTGCTCGGGCAGCCACGCATTAGTTTCCTCTGGGGCAATTAGCCACGCCTCCCCCCCCCATGATATCCACCCGTGTGACCGGGGCCATAGATACGTTAATGTTACCCTCAGTCCTAACCAGAAACAAGCTTAGAATGAACTTCTTTATAGGAAAATTGATGTTGCTAATTTGAAAAAAAACACACCTGTAATTTCCTTTTCTACAGAAGTTTCTATGTAAGCAAAAATTGATTTATTATTTAGACTAAGGAACAGGTTTTAATATCATAGACTAACAACAGATTTGGATGTTGAGTTAAGCTGAATGTGAAAGCATCTAACTTTTTTATTATCAGAGTGGCAGCATCTTGTAGGTGTAATCTGTAGAAATGAATCTTGGATATAAATGTTGTATCTACGTACAGGAGTTATCAGTACATAATTCTGTAGATTGTTTTAAGCAATACTGCTTAGAAAGCATTTTAGTAATGTGTAACCTTACTATATTTTACCAAATGACCTTACTATATTTTACCAAATCCAAAATCCAGTGCTCCCTCAAATTTCCAGTGGTTTACAACTCTACTGTTTCCAACTGTGGACAAAAATGAATCAAATTCCTGTTGTTAACAAATAAAAATAAAATTTAAGTTTAAATAATTGCTTTCTTATTGTATTATAAAGTTTGATAGTCTAAGAATTATCATATTGTTACATGCAATATTAATGAGACTTGGCTTTATAGGGCTAGCAAAAAAATAATAATTTACCACCAAGCCCAGCCACAGAAAATAATACTTCACCACCAAATCCATGATGATATGTTGCTGATGATGGTGGTGCAATTCAAGTATGCCATTTTACCAACTTAGATCTTTTCATCGTAATAAAATTTGGGCTTCTGAGTGTTTTACAAAGAGTTTGTTGTATTGTCTGTTCTTTGTTATTCAAGGGGGGGGGGAGCAAAATTTCTCACAGAAGCCCCTGTGAGTAAAATAGTTCATTGGAGCTGTGTGTTGCAGGGGACTAAAGGCAATATTTCTGCTATTTGGGACAGTGCATTTTTCCCAGGACTCAAACTGCAGGATCTTACTAGTATAATACTGAATAATACATCAGTCAAGAATGAAACATGTTGCATTATGACCAGTCCCGAGTTTATCTGTACTTACTTGAATTATCCAGTGGAATAAAGCTCTCTTCAAAAACACAATCTTAAAGGTAAGGTGGTAGTTAGCAACACACCCTATTATTCTATGTGAATATCCTATGTGAAGAGGGTGCTTCTGTGTTTTGGGGAGACACCTTGCCTCCCTATAAGGTTTTTCCTTCCTCCTGTATATCCTCCGGGCCTTCTAGCGTGATTTTTTTCTAGATGCTTAGTAAAGCTGCATTCCTAAACCTTTAAAATGGTTCCACATTTCTTCTACCGAAAAAGCGATGCAGGTTTCAAGATTGCTGGGTGCATGGCAAAGTCGGAGGCTGACTGTCTTTTGAGCTTTTTACAATACAGTATCAAACCAGAGTAACGATTTGCAGTGTGTGGCTCTGAACGCAACCACAGTCTCAAGTGCCCACCACTGTGTATCTCCCTCCACCCCGTATTCTCCTGTCACCCCCCAGGGGGCAATTTACCTCAGGGAAATGATGCGTGGAGAAAGGGCAAATCGCTGGGGTCCCGATTCAGTTCGAATCCCTTTCCGAGCTGCTACACGTAAAAAGCGGGTAGATCCCATCAAGGATCTCCAGCGTCTATTCTAAGTTGGCCTTGACCCTGTCTAGTACTTTAGGCCTCCGATCGCCAGGATCCTCGCATGGTTCGTCGGTACAGGTTGCGAAGAGAGCAGCAAAAGACGCACACGGAGGCTACTAAGCCGCCAGCTAGGCGTAGTGTTTTTCATTCCCGCAAGTACTTCAGTTGTCATACGCAGGGTGGCGCCAGAGCTCGCCGAAGACTGCAAGCACTGCGGTGGATTCTCCTGTTCCTTTTTAAATTACTGCGGAGGAGAAAGGGAGGGGGGAGCAACCTATGGAGCAGCCACTAATGAAAAGACAAATTCCCCGACAAGGCGTTTTAATGCCAGCCATTCATCACGTACCCGAGTATTAAAAACGATTACGTTTATTATACAGTGATAAAGGAGAATCTCATTTTTTCTCATTAGCAAACGCTCCCCCTCCATCTCTGTCCACATTCATACGTGTGTGTGTGTTACATGCTGCTTACATATGATAGGAGGAGCATGCTTTGATGGTGAAGAGCTGCATAAACCTATCACCACCACCACCACCACCACCCTTTACCAGGAGCTTTAGCGTTCCGACCGAGATCGAATCAATTGCCCCTCATTCGATTTCGCAGTTTCTTCATCATTTTAACATTCCCTGCTGCAACTGGGGACCTGCAAAGTTACGAACAGGGGCTGGGGAGGGAAGGCGAGGGCGACCGCGAGATGTGCAAAAAGCCGCATTTCCAACGCTGATCTTCGCAAGGTTTTCTATTCCGATCACGTCTTTTTGGGGCGGGCGGCGGTGGGCAGGAAGGAGGACGATGCCGAGTGGCGGTAGAGCTGCGTGACTGTGGCGACTGCACAGCAGAGATGGGCTGGAGGGTTAAAAAAAGAGCGAGGTATTAGGCCGGTGGCGACGCGCGGTGGCTCATCCCCGGTGCGTGAGCGCGGGTGCCTGTCTGTTTGTGTCCAGATAATTCCTGCCTGGCTATTGGTATCTGATGCGAAGCAGCCCACTCCTCCCCCCTCCCCCTTTGGATTTCAGGCAGAGGGTTTTTTTCCCCCGGAGTTTCTACCCCTCCTTGCGTCAGCCCCACGTCACTTGGCCGGTGGCAGCCCCTGGGTTCGGGGCTGGAGCTTTATTATCGGGCCGCGAGAAGAGGCGAAGGCGGCCTGATTGTGGATGTGCGCGCGAGAGAGGGGGCGAGGCGCGTTCAGCAGCCCCCAGGTAGGAGTCGCGGCCACCTGGCCGAAGGGGGTTGGCGCGCTATTATCCCGGCGGCCGGGAGCCGTAGCCGCGGCGCCCCCTGGCGGCAGGGCGGGAAGCGGGCAGGGCGCGGGTCAGGCTGGCGGCGGATCCTGGCAGGTTGAGCGCTCAGTCACGGGGCGTCTCTTGCTCTTTTTCCTTCGAAGGATCCCTCGGGACCGGCTGCGCCACGAGGGCTGACGAAGGCGCCGCCTGAAGGGAGAGGCGAGAGGGCGGCCTGCCGGCGGGACCCCACACAGTAGAGCGAGCCGAGAGCCAGGGAGAAGAGGATGCCTGAGTGGTGACTGCCTGGCTGACAGTCTCGGCGTCTTCGTCGTCGTCGTCGCCGCCGCTGCTGCTGCCCGGGCGGCCGCGCAGGATTGAGCGCGCTCGGTGAGGCGAGCGAGGGCGGCGGCGGCGGCGGCGGCGGCACCACCAGCGCTGCCACCAGCATGGGGGCCTGGCCAAGGACGTGGTGGTGGCGGCCGCGGCAGGGCCCCCCTCGGCCGGCGGCGACCACGACCCGCTTCTGGAGCCTGTGCTGGCTGGTGCTGGGCGCCTGGAGGGGGCTGCTGGCCTCGGCCTGCCCCAACGCGTGCACGTGCAGCCCCGAGCGGATCTGGTGCAGCGATCCCGCGGCCAGCCTCGTGTCCTTCCCCGTGCTCGGCAAGAGGAGCGAGCGGGAGAAAGTCACCGACATGTGAGTGAGTGGCGCCCGGCGGGGACTGGGGGCGGCGGGGGCAGGTTGGGCGCTCCGGTGGGAGGGGAGCAGGTTCTCGGTTGGTCTGTCTGTTTACTGGGATGGGGGGGGGATACAGACTGAATGCTACACCTTGCGCTAACACCTCGTGTTAAATAGCCCTGATAGGTCTCTTTTGGTGCACATAAATTATGCAAGGAGGTCGTGCCTAATTTTATAAGTATTTCAGGTTTAAAATGGACAATAGATTTCAGTTGCGTTCTATTTGTTAGGTTTTATTTTAATTTTATTTTTTAAAATCCCAGTCATAGCATGCAGGTTCTAGGTGCATGCCATTATTTTAACCTTCACAATGATATAATAGAAGTTGTAATAGAAAATAATGGTAATTCAGACTAAACGTAGCTATTTTTAATCTAGGTTTTAAAAAAAATTAGTTCCCGTTCTTATGCTGTGGTCAGATATGTACCTAGAGAACAACATTTCAAGCCAGAGAAGGATAGAGCCACAAGGAGAAGAGCTAATACATGCTTGTGCACAGAGTCAGTAATGCATCTTATTGTAGTTAATATTGGAGAAAACACCCTTGCCTTCTGAGCTGTTTACTTCTGAAGTGATCTGAAGATGTTTTTTTTAGGATGCTAGCTCTCTTTGTCATCCCTTCAGCAAGTCTTCCAGTGTGACTAAAATATTTCCAGTCCATTTTTTTGTGTGTGCGCCTGGAAAATCTTTCTAGCAATAAGTGAAAAGATTCTCCTGAAGGAAATTTTGCTTAAGGAAACTAAGGATGTTTTGGAAAGGATGTGTAAGAGGAGATGGTCTCTGTATAGCAATGCACTTGCTCAAAAGGCACATAACTGCAAGCCTAAAAGCCTGGGATGATCTAATTTAGATTTGACTTTCTCTGAGATATAATTTTGAAACCATTTAGCTTATAAATCTTAATTGCCCACAGTCCAATTTCCTGGGAATAAATAGATGATAAAGCAATAACGCACATAGATTGGTGTTGGTTTTAGGACAAGGCTGGTGTTCTGTTACAAACCTGCTGTCAGACTTCTGGAGGGTAACATGCATATTGCTGCTCCTTATCATTAGCCTTTCACTAGCTGCAGCAGTTCCATAAATAAGGAAAAAATAATGTAAATAAGGGCATTTATATTAATAATGTGACATTGATTTATTTTTTGTTAAACTTATTTTGCACTCATTGGAAAGTAAGATGTGATTTCCTTCTTACAGATTCTACCAGTTTTCATGTTTCCTTAACATTACCAAGTTCACCTTTTGTCCTCACTTGTTTACCTGTGTGTTTAAACTTCTATTCCATACATCATTTCTATAAGGTGTATGAAAAATGAGAAGTCTCCTCAGGATCTTGATTTATAGAGTAAGCACCCCTTGGTGCATGAGACACTTGTGGGGAGGCAGTGTTCCAGAGAGGGATAAGAACGGTGGAACATTCTCTCTATGGGTGGGTGGAACGCCACCTGGGAGGTAACTGTTGTTAATCCACTTCAGATTTATGGAATGACCCCTATTGCCCCATCAGCCCAATCAAATTAGAGAAGGAAACTTAAAAAAGAGCTGCTGCTTTACTGTAATGATGTTTCCCCTATTTGAGTTTAATGAGGTGGGATCAAAGATGTTCTACTCCTCTTCTAGTATATTATTCAGGTTAGTACCCTATGCATCTGTACACATGGAAGCAACTTAATAAAAAAGATCTACACATATTCATTTGCTGGAAGTAGAAGGGGTACTAGGACTGGGGGGGGTCATAAATTAAAATAAAATGAAATGGGAGCAGGTTCAAAAGTTTAAGAAACATTAAATTACCTTACATTTTCTGAGTTTTTTTTAACGAAACTAAGTTAGGCTCATTTAAAAATCACAGGCTTTGGATGATAGTAGTTGCTTTTAGATCCTTCTGTATATCTCATGGCAATTGATTTCTCCTTTGAAACATGGTATAGCTTTGTCATCCAAGGCCTTATTCTTACTGGAGTAGGTAGCGCAGGATGGTTGGATACAGAGGTGAAGGCCAGAGATGTTTAAAAAATGACTAACGCCTGTCTTATTCAGTTAGCCGTCTTTGCTGCATTGTTGTTTACAGGATAGTATGCAAGGTTGCATAAAGAAAGGATTTAAAAGTGATCTCTTTACAGTTTTGTAACTGAAAAGTCTGTTCAAAGCATCTATACTGTGAGTTAATTTTTTGCTTATGATAATTTTTTGCACCTTATGATAGTTCCTCTGCATAATTTGTTGTGCCTGCTTATGGCAGAAAGAATTGGACATTTCCTTTGACTTTGCTTAACTCTTTCGAAAACTGAAAGTTTCAAAGAGCTGCATTAACTGCTTGTTTGAATAAATTACCCAAATAAATTATACTGATTTAGTTTCAAATGTTGTTACACATGCTATCAGTCATCTTTGTTAACAATTATCCAGTAATATTCTTCTGAACTACGTTTCTCAAATTTAAAATTAAATATATTATAAGTGCCCTAATAAAGTAAGCTTTATTTCCCCTTTGCCCTAAAGGGATTTGTTAGCAGATCTCCTCTAGTTATCACAACTTACTTTTGGTACCTCACTACTATGAACCACACTATCATTAGGTTGTTCATACAAATATGGTTGTTTTTATTGCAAAAATTTAAGATAGAAAGCTTTGAAAAGGGGCTTTTTCATTAGAAGATGAACAGGCCAAGACCATTCATTAATGTTTAGTGTTAATTAAGCATCCCGTGGCTTTAGTTTTTTGTAGGACATCTAAGTGGCAACTCTACCTTGTTTAAACAAACAGTGTTGCTTTTGCAAAGTGTAAGTACAATTGAATGCTTCCTATGTGGTATGTTACTTTGTAATTTAATAACCTATAAAAATAATAGACCTTACTTCTTTTATTCAGCATACCATAAAGAAATCTTACTACCAGTTTCTTACCATGCATGCTAAAACTGACAATCTGTGGAATTTTTCATGTCTTATGAATATAACAAAGAATTGTGGGATTTTTTTTGTTACATTGATGAGATGACCTATTTTGTAAAAAAGATTGGGATGGATTCTATGTTTTATGAAGCATATTGTCCTCTAAGGTAATTTAGAATGTAAGCAATGTGTGAATTTGGGAGAAACTTAAGACTCAGGTTTTGGAATCAGTGTAAGTATTCAGTGCAATAGAATTAGGCTTTTCAAAATGTGCACTGTGTAATACTGAGCATTCACGTGATTTTTGCAGTATGTAGGGTGGTCTGGTAGAAGAAAGAGAGAGAGGATGGGATGGCCTTCCACAGGTGAAGGAGCAGAGGAGGAGCTTTAGCCCAGTTTTAAGTGTTGAGAGATAATGGATAAATTGTAAATATGCATATTCTGTGATCCAGCAGAGGGTGAATGCTAAAAGTTAAGTTTCCCCAACCTGACACTTCCTTTGAGAGTTTTACATAGGTTAGCCCAGAACTCACTGGGTAAAAACTGTTGGTTAAATTTGGTTTTAGTTAAGATAAATAGAACCCATTAGGGAGAGAATACTTTGAACAGCCATTTTCCCCCCACCCATAATGAGTTTTTCACATACTCACTTGTCTGCTTTAATGAATATGAAAAGTGTTCTTATAAAGATATGCCTATAATATGATTGTATTTGATCATGTTCCTTGGGGTAGTGACATGGACTTGAAAAGCTTTTGTTATATATAAAGACTATTTACTCCACAATGGACTTCAATCTACTTTGACAATTCAAGGAACAAATATGAGTCAAGAGTAGTAGAGAGAAACATCCTAGAGGCACATTTTTTTTCAGGCCAGAATTTCTAGAGCTGAAATAATAAGATTGCCTGTGAGTATTTTATGAGTTTTTGATTAATATATTGTTTAATGTATTAAACTCAGGCCAGAATTTCTAGAGCTGAAATAATGAGATTGCCTGTGAGTATCTTATGAGTTTTAATATATTGTTTTCTACTAAAGTGTAGTGTATGCATGTATTAAAACTGTTTCATTATAGACTGCAGCATACTGTAGCTAACTTTACTAGTTCTTCTGTCAAGCCATTAGTACAGTGATTTATGATTATTCAGACAAGTAGAGTTTGAAATTAATTGCTCTATTTAAGGATGCATAATGTGCCAACAGAAAAAGTAGGCAACTTTTCAACTCTTCCACTATGGCTTTGAAAGAGCAGATTGTGTATGTGTGTGTATCAGAAACCACAAAACGAATTTGTAATGTGGTTATGCAAACTACTTCAGACCTGTTAATAAATAAGGCACATTGTGCAATTTAAAGAATAAATTATTTAGCAAGGTTTGTAAGCTGGCGCAGAGAGAGATTCTCCTTCCATCCCTGTGAAGCTCTGTCCTGTTAATATCTTGGGTCTCTTCCATGTTTTTTTTTATTACACTGTATGTACAATACAAGGGAAGAGAGTATAAAATAATACTCCTTTCTCTGTCTCTTTTTATTTAATGACTTCTGTTAATCTGCACAGAGAGTTCTGCTGAAACTGTGGTCCTTCTTGTGATTTTGGCATGTGTTAGCATGGCACTCTCCTGCTTCCTTACTGTGCCGTATAGCTTGGACCAGACACAGTGTAGTCTGAACCATGGAAGGGTCTCCCTTTCATGAAAGGCCAGGGAAGCCATGAGTCTTAGGCTCCCACCAAATTGTGTTTCTCCCCAATAAATAATATCTGAACAGGCCCAGAAATATGTCATGATGGAGAAATAGTTGACAGGAAAGTTGTGTGTTGTAGGATGATGCAAATTGTAAATGCACAAATCATATATACCGTTTGATCCCCCAAACCATTTACATGTCTCAGTCTACATGATAAATTGCTTGCAGCTTTTTATAGGGTAGTTAATTGCTCTAAAGTTATCCTAAGGCAAGTAGAAACCTGTTCAGGAAGGAGAGCTTTGCTAAGACAACATTATCTGGGCAGTTTAGTGAAGGCCATGCAGGCTGCCTGGGAAAAGAATGGAAGGTGGAAAGATTTTCATAAGTCATTAAACTTCCTTCCTGAATTTTCAGTTTATGTGTACCATGGACTGCTATATGCATTTAGCATGTTTTGATGTAGGTTTAGTGATGCTCAGGGTGTTTTTTTTAAAACCAAGAGAAGAAGTTCTGGAAGACAGGTCTCTTAATACTTTTAATTAGCCATTTAGCATTTTGTAGGATTCACGTTCCCACTCAAGATACAAAACTCAGGTCCAGCGATGAAGACTTACTCATTCAATGTTTTATTAAATATGCATAATTTAGTCTTAGAGGAGTAAAAAAGTTTTAGGCAGATGTACAGAAATCCCCCCTTTATGCAAAATAAAAAGTTGTGGCCCAGAGGTTTTTTAAAAGTCTAAAGTGGTAGGAAGTAGACCATGGGTGTCTATTAGGGATGGGCATGAGCCTGAAAATTCTGGTTTGGGGCAGTTCCTGAACCAAACCGAGCCAAAAATGCCTCGAACTGAACCGGCCAGTTTGGACCGCCTTTCTCCCATCTGTCTGGAAGCAGGGGGGAGCAAAACCGATGGGTTTAATGGCTCACAGCCATTTAAACCTAACAGTGGATGGGTGGACCCAACCCACTGTTAGGTTTAAATGGTTGGCAGCCATTTTCACTTGTCGGTTTTGCTCCTCCCCATTCCCCCCATTTCAGCAGTCCGTTTTGCTTCCCCCTTGTTCCCAAAATGGCTGTGAAACCGCCTGGTGAAATGGCTTTCAGCCTTTTATACCTAACAGGTCAGCTGTGGACCTTTGCCACTCAGCTGTAAGGTTTAAATGGCCCAAATAGCCAAACCAAAATGGGCAAAAGTCTGGTAAAAAAGGCACCTTCCCAGAACATTGGTCTGGGGTCTCCAAACTGGCTCAAGTTCATGCTAAATTTTGGCTTATGAACTGGTTCGTGCCCATCTCTAGTGTCTATCACAGTTCAGTGCTAAAGAAAACTATGTTATAGAGATTATAACCTTATTCTATAGAAAAAAGAAATGCAAGAATATCTGAATCTCATTCCTTTCTTCTTGGGTTTTTCTCGTGCCACTAGAATGTTATGTTGTTTAATAAAATATTTATATTTTGGCTTTCATCAGGGATTCAAGGAGAAAAACATGATGCTGAATAGCAAAAAATGCAACACAATAATAAAACAAAAGCAACCACCAGTTGAAAATTAACGAGCAACTTGGCTTTAAAAATTACAAATTTCCAGTCAATTTACAGGCCCCCTATAACCTGCTCAGCTCAAAGCTTTCCAGTCTTACATGACATCCTAAAGATAGGCAAGGATGGGTATTTTTTGAGTCTCCTCAGGTAAGGTGTTCCATAGAGCTTATGATTCATATTCCAACTGCATTTGCCGCAAGTGGGGTGGGAACTGTTCCCTGTAGAGGAATCCCATGCTGTGTGATAAATGTAAACACTTTGGCAGTCCTAATTCGTGGATCTTTTCTACCTGGTCATCCAGGAAAGATGGCACAAATTGAGTGGGAAGAACCTATTCAGTTGGCCAGCCCGCACATTTCCCATGCATAGAGTTTTAGAATAGTTGTGTGGGATCCCACAATGATGAAATGAGTTGCATGCCAATAACTGTCCATGTGATTACTTGTGCAGCACGGGTGCTTCGTCTTTGTGAGAACTATATACAAATGAAATTTCCTACCATTTAATTTTAATACAATGTAATTTTAATTGAAATTATTAGGGCTGTTCTTATATTTACCGTATTCCTTCAACAGATGCTTGTTCTGAGTAACTGAAATTATGCATTCAGTATAAATGCAAAAAAAATATATGCTAGCGGCTTTGATTGGTAAAAAGAATAATGGTAAACTTCAACTGCATATAGGATGGAGTAGTTGATGTTTAGTGGCTGTCTTAGTCTTGGGAGTAGTGTTTTGATACCCATTAGGGCATTTTCCCCTTGAAGGCTGATATGAACAGTTTGGGGTGCGGTTGGATGCATAGGTTGCATAGGTGCCTTTTCCTAGGGAAGGGTGTTTCTGCTCCTGGAAGAATTTTCCTAACTTGCGCTCATCACCTCAGATAATGTTTCCCACCTTGTGATACAGTCTGGGAAGGCTGGGCTCCATCAGAGGCTAGGCTAATGGCAACATTGGTCACAGCCTTTTTTGCTGCAGTTCCAGTATTATGCTGTTCTCTTGAAGAAAGCCACCTTTTGTTCTTAGATATTGTTAAGAACAATTGTGAATATGTTTTTGTTGCTTTTTCCAAGAAGCTGTTCTAATTCAGGCTGCCAATTGTACTATTGTTCAATATTGTTTATGGAATTTTATAACCAGTATTCCCTTTAAAGTGTGCTGCCATGTGCTCGCCCAAGAGTTTTGGCCCCTTGGTGCGCAAATGCGGGCAGTGAGCTCACCTCTCTCCTTCCCAGCCTTCTGGTGAGCTGAGCGAGAGCCAGCCGGGCGGGGAGGGATAGAGGGAGAAGGGGACGGACTCAGCCTGTCTGTAAGTGAGGTGAGCCAGAAAGAGGAGCCTCCTTGCTCTATTGTGCACTCGCTTGCCTCTGCTGGCGAACTCTGCAGGGAGGGGATCAGGTGCATTGGGGGGGGGGGGAGATCCCATTTGCCCTGGAAGCTTGTAATTAAATTGGGCAAAGCATGGTTAAAATTTTCTTCAATTTTTAATTTAAGTTAAATATATATTGTCAGCATACTTAGAGGGATAGTGTTCCTGTTCTGAAGACTCAGAACAAATTGGATAATGGAATGATGACTTCTAAATGAAGTAGTGGTAGGAAAATGCATGTTTCAACAGGGTGGTGTCCGCTAAAGACATCAGTGATGAATTCCATATGTGATTTGTAATACAAATAGTAGTTTATATTTATATTTCATGTTTGTATGCTTTGTATGTTTGTGAACTGAAACACACACACACATACATCGGCACTCTGTGCTTCCTCAGCATGCTTTATATACATGGGTTGATTCTGGATTCCCTGACCTATCTTTCATTCCTTCAGTCAGGGCTGGATTCAGATTCTTTCTCCACTTGCACCATGGGCCCAACCATATTTGGGCCCCATGCGTTTATAAATTGAATTCCCAGTGGGGAACTTGCTTCTGCCTTGTGAATGACTAAGTGGAAGTTAAGTTGGGGAATTCCGGCCCAGTCAGTAAGAAACCATAATGTATGGGTTGTCACCTAGAAGCCTGTAAGTAGAAGGCACAAAATGTGTAGTGCTCAAAAGAAAGTGTATTGTTTGGACAGATATAATCTCATACAGTCAAAATAAAACAAGCAGGATATTTGGGTAACAGGTTACACTTTTTAAGATTGTACTTTTTAGTAGTGTGTATCATCATCATCGCACATATTAAAGCCAATATGCTGTATATGATACACACAGGAGTTATCATTGCATAGACTGTTTTACATATTCATATTATACCTTTTGAGTGAATAGAATCTTATCTTAAAAAGAATTTCACTTATTCCCAAAGAGAAAAGAGTTCACTGGAGTTTTTGTTTAATGTTCCCTAAAATTGAAATAAAGTCCCTATGGTGACTCCCCCAAAAAACCTCCCCACACTGAATTTTACTCCCCCCCATGCCTGTCTGAAGGTTAGGCCCTGGGTATATGATAAGGTGAAATCATCATGATGATCTGGCCATCTCTGTGTTGATTGTGCCTTGTTAACATGGCTAATGTGGGGGTACTGTTAGTAAGGAGTGGTACAGGTAGGTGGTGGTATGGATTTCAGGGTTGGTGTGGAATCTAGGTCAGTAATGGTTTGTTCACTTTTCTTTCCAGAGTTACTGTTGTGCAGGTGTTTCTGCTACTAGAACATGGATCATGACTGTATTTACACTAGTACTAGTTCTGACATAGTGGCTGTCAGTTTAGTGAGGCTATAGTATTGTTTGTTAGATTTCATATTCTTTATTTTTCCTTGATGTATCACTTTTGCAGCATATTTAATAACTCATTGAGTTCAGTGTTGCATGCTTTCTGCTCTTGATTACTACCATTCTCTGCCTCCCTTCTTCATCCATTGATCTGGGAGTGCTCAAGGTAGAAGAGATTGTCTGGAGTTGTTTTCTGAGAAAAGGAAAGGCTTATGCGATTGAAATACATGTGTATTATTTTGTGTCTTTTTGACATATGTGTGTGATCTCTGATCTGTATTTGTTACTATGGTACTTACAAAGTGCCTGATATAAAAACAGATGAAAGATAAAAGGAGGAGGGGAGGATGATGTTGTAAAGCCACTTTGGGTTCTTCTTGGGGAGAAAAGCAAGATATAAATAAATAAGAAAGACGACCTGTGAATTTAACCTTCAAAGGGATTTGTTTCATGAAAGACTGGCAGTGCCATCCTAAGTAAAGTTGCATTCGTCTAAGCCTATTGAAGTAATTGGGTGTAGAAGGATGTAAAGGATTGCACTGTGGGTGTCCCAGTATCAGATTCAGGTTGTGGTTCCATTGTGGCATTGTTCCCAAGTGCAGTGCTTTCGATCCTATCCTTGCCAAAGTAGTGCTCTTAATTTTATGGAGAATCTTGATTGTATGTAGGACTTCATATGCATATAGAATGTGTGCATACTGCAGACTGAACATACATAGTTTGAGGCTGAGATTTACTGCCTTGATCTTGTTCCTTCCTTTGCCATGTAAATTCAGGTTGTTTAGACTGAATATAATTCAGTGGCTTTTATTAGGAATACGTGGAGAAATTGGAAAGCCCTTAAAAAAAAAGGGTACCTAAACCATGCTAATTTGAATATTTCTGCAAGTATTAGTGATGTGAAGGATAGGAATAAATTGGAAGAAAACTGGGAATATTTGAAAAGGAAACTTTCTTTCCACTTAGTGGATAGTCCAGATCAGATGTGTGGGATACCTTTCAGCTTTGTCCAGTGTGAGGGTGTGGACAAAATTATTGGAAAGTTTGAGACCTACCACTTGCTTGTATAATCCTTGCCCTGACTGCTTAAATCTGCTGGGGGAAGGCTGGCAGACTGGGTCTGGGAGATAGTAAATGCCTCCCTGAGAGAGGGGGTGGTTGCCCATGCCTTGGATCAGGTAGTGGTGAATTTATTCCTAAAGAAACTTACTCTGGACTCAGGAGAATTGAATAACCACCATCTAGTCTCAAATGTACTGTTTGGAAGCAAGGTGACTTCATGGATTTCTGAATGTAGTGGGTGGTTTGGATTCATTCCGGTCTTGTTTCAGGTGTGGTCGTGGTATTGAAATGGTCCTGGTGGATGACCTGTGCCAGAAGATGGATAGGGGAGTACAAATGGGTTAATTCTTTTGGACCTCTTGGTGGCTTTTGATGCCATCAAATCATGGTATCCTTCTGGACTGTCCTTTGGGACTAGGACTGGGAGAAACTGTTTAGTGATTATTTAAGGTAGGTTTCAGAGTGTGGAGTATGTGGAGTGTGGAGCTGGTAGTCTGCGGTTCTACCCCTTGGCCTCTGGCCTATAGGGTTCTGCAGGTTTCTATCCTGTCTCCCATACTTTTCAGCATCTACATACGGGTGCTGTGAGAGGTCATCCAGAGGTTTGGGCTGAGTTGTCACCAATATATGTATGACACTCAGCTCTGTGTAGTGCTTATATATATCTTATTTTAAACACTGTTTTAATGTTTTTTATATTTTGGTATTTGCTGCTTGGGGACCCTATTTGGGTTAAAGGAGAAATAGAAATGTTATAAATAAATAAATAAATAAATAAATAAATAAATGTATTTTACAAACTAGAGAAGGAACCAGGGACTGATCTCACAAAAAGTATGTTTAGTTACCATGGATTTAGCAGTTCCATCTCTAACAATTGTTATTAAATAAAAACGTAAGTATTTTAATTTTAAAGTATTGTTTTTATTATATTTTTCA
>NW_015171506.1:795568-804954 GCF_001447785.1 Gekko japonicus | reverse complement strand
AATTGCTGACATTTACTCTTCTTAAAAATTATTAAAGCTGCAGGAGGCCTCCTCTCCTTTGTCTCTCTCAAGGTTTGGTACTTTCTGCCCTTTCCTCAAGAACCAAGATGAGTGAAAATTCATTAACTTCCAAAATTTTCGCCAGCAGAAAGAATTCAGGTTTGACTGATAACCCCCTGAGAATTGTAGATTTGGAAATACGTTTCCCATGTGGGATTTTCTGATAGTAGAATTTGGAACAAACTGCCATATTATTTGTTTTTACCAATAGTTAATGTTAGTGCATAGATGACGTTTGAGAGTGTCCTTGCAGTTCTAAACTGCATGGTATAACTCTTAAAAAAAGGATTTTATCAAATAAATTATATAGACAGAGTTCTCTTAATTAAATGTTTTGATGTATGGGGGGAAATTATCAACATGCCATGTTTCAAGTTTTAAAAGTGATTTCTTAGTTGTTGGACTATTCCAACTCAAAATAAATTAGCATGAAATGTATTCTTTTCATGAATTAATTGATATTACTTAGCTTTTCCAAAATATGTGGGCTGAGCAGGAACTGCTTCTGCTTGTGGCTGTAAGTTAGTTTTGGAAATATTAATCTCCAGTATAG
The DNA here is from genome assembly GCF_001447785.1 of Gekko japonicus. Taxonomy (NCBI): domain Eukaryota; kingdom Metazoa; phylum Chordata; class Lepidosauria; order Squamata; family Gekkonidae; genus Gekko; species Gekko japonicus. Next base: position 804,341 of record NW_015171506.1, on the reverse strand, counting down.
AAATGTACATTCTTTAGAGATGGAAGAAAACTGGGAATATTTGAAAAGGAAACTTTCTTTCCACTTAGTGGATAGTCCAGATCAGATGTGTGGGATACCTTTCATTATATGCATTTGTATGAATGCCTTGGGTATTATTTTGGTCATACTAGGCTTTTGGTATAACTTTATGCAAAATATTCTTCAGGGGATGGAGAGTGGGTCTCTTTGCTCAAGAGTCTCTGTGCCCTCATAATAAATGCTTCTCACAGTTCTCTACTACCCTTCTCTTACAAAAGTCCATGGCATCCAGTGACGTCTGTGCAAGTGGCTGCAGAGGCTGTAGTGAGGTGCTCCTGCAAGCCTTTTTGCTGACATCATTAGTATCTGAAGTGGGATGTCACCTTGCCCTACTCAGGTTGTAGTCCCATCATCTTCTCTCAAATGGATGCCATTTGCTTTTTCGGGGAGAAAGTAAGCCACAGCGTCTAATACTAATAACTGATGAAAGAATAAATAATAATTTTCAGTAAAATTAAAGATGTATATTAGAATGTGTACAAATACTGTTTTGTATCTTAGAAAATAATCTTTCAATACAGATGCTGCATAATTTCTGATTGCTTCAATTGAGTTTTTATGGTACAAATATTTAGCAGAACACGTATTAATCCTTTATATTGAAATAATATTGGCAAATATGTCATATGCACTTGCTGTAGGGTAGTTCTTTACAGGTAGAAATTTAACTGTCTTCTATACTAATTACATTTTGTGAAGCCTTGTAAAAATAAATTGGGAGCAGTCATTTACCACTCCTTCTCTGATCACTCCTGTTGTCCTTTTGTACCCCTTTTTCTTCACCGTCATGATTTATAGTTGCCCTACTGGTATTCTCTGTTTCCTCAGTTCATCAGTAATCCTTTCATAGTTACATCAGTTTTGTGGGTCTCTTTTAAAGTATGAATATGGTGAAGGAACCAGGACGAAAGTTGCCACCATAAAGATGTACTACTATGACAATGTGTGTTACTATAACAACTATTCTCTTATTAATTTAATTTAATTTTTACTACATTGATATGCCAGTTGACTCATAGTTAGTTCACAGGTAGTGTTTCATCTAGGCATTGTCCAGACCCTTTCTTAGTTCTTTTTCTCTTCCCTTTTTTGAAACCAAAATGCCAGAGGATGAAGGAAGAGCAAAGAAATGCTGTGGTGGTGGATATTGGGGGGGGGGGCTTGTCAGTGACAACCTCCAGGTAGGGTCTGGAGATCTCCTAATTACAACTTATTTCCAGATGATAGAAGTCAGTCCCCCTAGAGAAAATAGCAACTTCACAGAGCTAACTCTGTGGCATTATATGCTCCTGAGGTGCTTCCCCTCCCCAAACCCATGGCCTCCCCCTGCTCCACACCCAAATCTCCAGGAATTTCTCAACCTGGAGTTGGCAACTCTATTTGTCACATTCTCAGTTTTTGCCTCTGCCCAGTTTTTGATACTTTTATGCAGGATAAGTGATAGAAATTCTTTCTTAATATTTCCACCCCTCCCCCATTAGAAGAAGAAGAAGAAGAAGAGAAGAGATTGGATTTATACCCCGCCCTTCACTTTGAGTCTCAGAGCGGCTTACAAACTCCTTTCCCTTCCCCTCCCCACAACAGACACCCTGTGAGGTGGGTGGGGCTGAGAGAACTCTGACACAAACTGCTCTTTTTCAAGGACAGCTGTGCCAGAGCTTGTGGCTGACCCAAGGTCACATCAGCAGGTGCAAGTGGAGGAGTAGGGAATCAAACCCGGTTCTCCCAGATTAGAGTCCGCACACTTAACCACTACACCAAACTGGCCTTCCTGGTGTCTATATGCACACACCATTTTTCAAGTAGAAGTGCTTCTTGGGAGTTGAGAGTGCATGTGGATAATCAGTGATGGAGAAAAGATATTTAGTCATAGTTTTCATTTTGGATTGTTGAAAGTTGTCCTGGAGGCTAAAATAATTGATGTGAAATGATCTGTTAGTGAAAATAGCTTGAGAGATTATGGTTGTTGACATTTGCTTTGGCATATAAAAGGAACATCAGGACTGATCACATGACTTCAATTATCCACTCATAACTTGGAGCGATTTTCTTGTAAATTATAAAACCTATTCAATTACATAAAAGGAAAGCTATTTCTGAGAGCATGAAAGCATACTACATTTCTCCAAATTACCCTCAGAAAGACATGGTAAAGTGAGAGCTTTTGGGAATATTAATGTTTGATAAGTAACATCTAGGTTGAGTAGTTGCAAATGAGGTAAAAATAGTCTTTGGGCAGAGAAGAGATTTTGTTTCAAATCTTGTTCTAGCTCAGGAGCATGTTCATATAATAGTATGTGAGGCAGGGATGGACATGAGGCCAAAAATTTCAGAACTGCACCTATAACCCACATTATTTATTTTACAAAATTTCTGTCCTGCCTTTGTGCCCTAATATCTGGAACATAGTGTGGCATAAGTGAAGCAAAAGAAGTATACTCATACCAGTTGCCTCTGTAGAAGAGATAGCTTTGTTTTACAGTGTAGTTCTAAACAAAGTCACATCTTTCTAAATCCATTAATATTAATAGACTTAGATGAGTGTAACTCTGTTTAGGACTGCTCCGTTAGTCAGACATGAGATCCTGGCTATGCAGAGGAGCAGATTCTACTCTGAATTTGCCAATCTACCTTTGGGGGGGGGGATTCTTTCTTGGTTCCCAACAATGAGCATGAATAAAAGCCTATCCATTGTTGGATTTACTGAACACATGTTATGATGGACCCCTGCTTGTTCTTTACTGTGAGGCAGATTTTCCTGCCAAAACATTGTTTGCCATTCTGACTGGACAGCCTCTTAATAACGTGTTTTAATAATAAAATTATAAATTTCTGTGTGTCCCATCTTGTGACAGAGTAGTTATTTGGCTTTTGCCCAGGCCAGAAATTTATTGTACCTTAGCAGGAGCCCTGTTATAAATCCCCTTGGAAATGGCACTTGACATGAAATTCAAATCCAAACAAGATTGTTGATTTTATTGAACAGGCACAGTTGGGTTAGGAATAGGGCAGGGGATGGTAAATTGAGGTAAATGTTGTTTATACAAATCAGGGGTCTTTTCGTAGAAAAAGAGCTGCAGGAGCTCATTAGCATATGGTATGCTAATGAGCTACTAAGCATATGCCACACCCCCTGACATCACCGGAAGTGATGTCAGAAGGGGAAGCAAAAGGGGGGGAGGCATCTTCAAAAGCCTCCCCTTCCCTTCCCCTGCTGGCCTGGGGGGGGGGAAGAGAGAAGGGGTTTAAGCTTTAAACTGCACTAGAGTTGGGCCACAGAAGGAGGAAAGAGGGAAGGAAAGAGGGAAAGAAAGAGGAGAGAGGGAAGAAAGGAAGGAAAGAGGGGATAAAAAGAGAGAAGGAAAGAAGGAAAGAAAGAGAAGGGAAGAAGGAGGGAAACAAAGAGATGGAGGAAGGGAGGCTCTCCCCCCCCATCAAGCCCGTGCCACCCCCACCCCCATGGATCCCTTACTTACCGCTTCGGTGCAGGCCCAGGGGACCTGGCTGCGGGGCTCTCCGGGCTTCCCCCAGCGCTCCTGTGCGGGCCCGGGGACCCAGCTGCGTGGCTCTCTGGGCCTGCCCCCAGCCCCAGCACTTCAGTGCGGGCCCGGGGGATCTGGCGGCGGGGCTCTTTGGGCCTCCCCCTGGCCCCAGCACTTTGGTGCGGGGAGTTGGGGGCGGGGCTTGCCGTGTCACCATTTTCGCTGGCTCCTGGGCTGCCAGAGCGGTGCTCCGGTGCGCTCCAGCCCCAAAAGACTCATGACACAAATTATAATATTTTGAACAGACAACAGAGTATAATTGCAGCTTATATTCTTACAGACTCAGTTCTTAACTCTAAGAGATTTGTTTGCCTTGGAGATTTCTTTCAGCCACAATGTGTCTTAATACAGTTTCATATAACTATCTAAGTTCCCTGTGTTTAAATACTTCCCTTGTGGGATTACAACTGTCCTTTTTTACTCTTGAGGAGTCTAAGGCCATTTCCCTTTTCACACAAACCAGGGGTCCCTTCTGAGTTAAACCCACTGAATAACTGGGTAAGAAATAGCCTCCTTTCTCTAGGAGCAATAATCCTTTTCTGTTTGGCTAGACTGGCAGTTTCAACCTCTTGCCCAGGCTATTCTGTCAAACCTAAACCTGAGTTCTGGAGACTGAATAAACAGAATTTAGCTAAGGTTGACACTTATAAAGTTCTGATTTCTGAACTTTTCCTCAAATGTGATGGTACACAATAAGGACAAGGTGTTGTGTCCTTTCAATTCCAAAATGAACGTCTGTTTCCCTCAGACGATCACACTCACACTCCTCCTGACTGGCTATTGCCAACCCAAAGTCCAAATGACAACTGACTCCCCCTAACAAGATTGACAGACTTTTAAAAACTCTCCTCAGCTGGTACTGACCAATCAGAGAGAAGGAGGTGCCTGCAGGCAGCAGCCTGTCAATCAAACTGTGTTTTACACTGAGGCATTAACCCCTAATCTCCCAGATCTCTGGATCTGATGCCCTAAGCATCCTGCTTTTGGAGGTCAGTTTGTCACACATATAATCTATCCAATAAGTGGGAATCCCTTTTTAATCCAAAGAGTTCAGATTAAAAGAGACTGAGTAATAAATTACAATCTTGTCATCCAACCAGGATGGTTCTTTGCTCCCAAATTGTTCTAGGTACTAATTCTAATTTTACAGTGTATTCCTAAGCAGAGTTACACCCTTCTAAGTTCACTGAAATCAAAAGAAGGGTATAATGCTGGTTAGGACTGTAATGTAAATAGAGACAGGCATGAACTGTCTCATGAAGTAAAGTCTGTCATGAATTTTGGCTGGTTTGTGGTTCATGAGCAATGTTTGTGGAATGGCACTGGTAGGAACATTTCACAAACTTTGGTACTGTTTGTAGCGGTTTGTGAATGATTACATTTCCAGACAGACTCCACTCAATTAAACTGTTTACAAAGCTCCAAGGCAACAGTGTGGGGTGGAATTCTCGAGCCATGGAAACACCACTAGGAGCCCTCCAAAGCTTTACAGGAACTGCTGGCTGCCAATAACAGAGTTCCCATTCTGCTCTATGGGATCAGAATGCTATACACACTCAGCTCCATAGCCTCATTTCTCTTGGCTGTTTACAGTTACACAGAGAGGCAGGGAACTTGTTAAAAGCAGAATAGCAAAGCACATTCCCTTGTGATTGGGAACTTCTTTCTCCTGCTGGGGTTTTGGTGTAAGGTGGACTCAGGGTTCTGAGCCATCCCATTCCTCTGCTCACATTGAGCAGAGCTTAGTTAGTGGGATCTTCATCTGAGGACCCACATTTTGATTGAGAACTCCTCTCCCCTGATGGGTTTTGGGGGTGTTAGGTGGACTCAGGGCTTTGAGTCACCCCATCTGTCTGCCCATACCAAGCAGGGGGGGCTTACTACTCTGTTCTTCAGCTGAGAAACCACATTTTACACCCTCCTATCCCTCCTATCCCTCCTGATTATGAACCCCTCTGTGCCATAAGGGTGAAAAGTGGGTGTGCCATAAGGGTGAAAGTGGGTGCAAAGGGTGCTTGTCATAGGTGGGGACATCATCCCTTTCCTGCATACCACAGGCCCCCATACTTTTGCACCAAACCCAGCCTGTCAGAACTACTGGAGCCTGCCCGTAGAAGGGCATCACCAAAGGTCTCGAAGTCTCCTTCCTCATATCTGTTATGGAGCTCTCCATAGAAGACAAAGAGTTGTTAGCACTGCCAAAAGTTGCTAACACTCTTTGGAGAAGTCTCTGACAGCAGTGATTCAGAGGGGAGGGAAGCATCCTCCCCTTCCACATAATTTCCTGTTGCTGCTCCTGCCTCCAGTAGACCCCTCCATGGCTCGTCCAAGTCCAGTGTCAGAAAGCAGCTGTCCTTCCTCCCACCTTCTCCAGTCCTGGGGCATTGTTTCCAGCCCACACTTTGGAATCATTTCTGCACTCTCCTCAGTGACCCCTGTGTGGCAGAGTGTCAGGTGTGCCAAGCCCACATCTGGAGGGGCGCAAACCCCCCAACACTTCTTCCTCCATCCTCCAGAGCCACCTGCAAACCCCACTATGTTGCCACTGGATGAAAGAGTGGTGACCAGTGTGAGGAAGAAGCAGGGAGAAGCAGAGGGGGAGCTGTAGTCGCCTCCAAGAAAGGTTCTCTGCACTTAGGATGCTATTGGTGGGACATCAAGGAAGGCCACCCTCCAAGAGGTCATTCCCATGGGGATGCCAGCAGTGCCATCCAGGAAGCCTGGGTTCCAGCGAGAGTGGTTCGGGTGACTGGCCCACTGTCATATGAAGTTGCCTGCAAGGATGGACAGCTATGGAGGTGGCACATAGATTAATTTCACTGTCGCGCCCTGCCTCTGGCCTCAGACGACCCAGACAAGGACAACATCTACCCTGGGGAACCACAAGCAATGGACCCTCCACTTCCAGTGACCAGCGCGATTCCCGGGGAAGAAGATGGAGGCAACCCCGAACCGATGAGCTGCCCAGAGCCCAGCAGCTCAGCAGCCCCGGCTGCAATACCAACAGCTACAATCCTGCCTCTGGAGCCAACTGGAACAGTGCCAGGGAGCCCCTCTCCAGCTCCGGTCGTCCACCGCTCCACGAGGGAGCATAAAAGGCCCGCATACTTAAAGGACTGTCTGTTCGGGTCAGATGGACCGGGGGGGAGGGGTGTTGTGTACCCAGGGAAGTCCCTGCATGCGGTTGGGGCAACACGTGGTCAGGCGAAGGGCCCGAGCTTTGTCTCCAAAGACAATAGCCAGAATGCGCATACCTATTGGGAGGCTAGGATCCTAGAAGGGACCTATGGGTCTAGGGGTGCACTGTAAATACCCTATCATGGGTATGTGTATGTGTGTGTGGGTGTGGTGTGATTCAGGAATATAAACCAGCCTGCGAGCCAGCTAAAGTATATCAAGATGTGAATGTAAGTAAATAAAGTATGAGCTGTAATCACTCTTCAACGTATCAGCCTCAGTACTTTATAGTGGCCATTGGCCTTACCTTGTCTGCAAGATGATTGCTGTGGATGGCCAGCCCTTCTTCCTTACTGGCTGCTGCAACACCTGGCTCCCTGGTGCACCGTCCCCTTGTGAAGGATCATGAGCTGATGAGTCTTGCCCATCAGTGGCTATGGTCAAAGGTGAGCTCTCCAGAGTGCAAGGCAAAAACGTGCACTTTGTGGCAGCCAGAGGACCTGTCTGTCTGAATTGTTGGGTTATGGCCCAGGCTCCAGGAGGGGACAATCTTGCCACTGGGCTACAAAGTGGTTCTGCTCTATGTACAGGGGATGGATGCAGATCACACAGTGCAAAACATTGCTGCTGTGATACAGAGTAGCCTGAGGGAGTGGGTGGGCAGTGACAACATCATCCATAACTATATGGTCATGGATGCCTGCACCGACATGCTATGGTACAAAGCTATGGTTTTTTGTGCTTTGTACCATTTCATGTACGCTGGTTCCCCTCCTTCTTTTGTTTTCCTTCTGCATCGACATGCTGGCAGCAGTGAAGGTTGTGTGCCTGAAGGGCATAGTTTGCCTGATGCTCATGCTTCCGCTCATGGTAAAGGATGCTCTGGGGCTGGGGAGCACTGTCAAGACCACCTGGGATGCTGCCACCATGTGGGCCTTGCTGGAGACCTTCTAGCACCTCGCCACCAATTTCTTTTTTTTTGCTCCCCAATGGGGAATTTTTATTGCATTTTTATTAAGACTACAAACTATAACAGAAATAAGAAAGGGGACTACGTTTAGGGGGATAAAGAAAAGATACCCACTACTTACTAAAAACCCAAGAGAGAAGATCTTCTAATCAGCTTGAATACACATCTAGTCTTAATCATATTAATCTCATTACAAACTGAGTCACATATTCTGTTAATTTTTCCCACATCTTAAATTTAACTGATATAAGGAAATACCCCAAAGCATCTCAATTCAAAATTTTTCAAAGGCACAATTCAGAGTCCTTCAGCCTTCACTTCTTCTTGTCCAGTCTCTTCCGCAACTTATAAGGACTTTTAGGAGCTGCTGCCCCTTTCTCAGACAGAGAGTCCTCTCCGGAAGAATCCGAGTCCAGCTCGCCACTGGACTTGCTGTCCCCTTCTTTTTCTTCCTCCTCTGACCCTCCCAGCTGGACTCTTAAAAATTGTCTCACTTTCAGAACAGAGTCAATCTTTTCTTTTTTATCCTTAATTTTGAAGGTGACACATTCTGGAATTAGCCATCTATATCCAATTGAATTTGTTTGAAGAAAAGAACAAGGTCTTTATGTTTCTTTCTCTGCTGTCTTATTTCAAATGGAATATCCTTCAGTACTCTGATGACACTCTCCCCAGCTCTCAGGGGTGCTCCAGATACTGCTTTCAGGATTGCATCCCTTACATGCCTCTTTGAGAATCTTACGACAATTTCCCCAGGCAGATTATTTTTCTTTATGTATCCTGAATATGACCTATAGGCCACATCCATTTCACTTAGCAAAAATTCCGCCTTCATCTCTGTCACTGGGGCCAGTATTTCACTCATCACTTCCTTCAGATTCTCTCCCTTAGTCTCTGGCATGTCCTGAAAGCGAAGGATCATATTAGCCTTTTCCATTTGTAATTGTAGCAACTGCTCTTCTGTAGAAACTTGCTTCTTTTCCAGTTTTTGTACTTTCTTCTTCACCTTTTGGGTAGTGGCGTC
>NW_015171506.1:788973-795360 GCF_001447785.1 Gekko japonicus | reverse complement strand
CCTCGCTCGCCTTATCTTCTGTTCCGTGGGGTGGGGGTGGGGAGCTTCTTTTCTTTTTAATCAATGCTTAAACAACTCACGTTCATAATCAGTCCACGGACCTAGTTTACACTCCATTTCTAATGCTCGATCTCCTGCACTTGCCCCGGTCAGCGTTACTTAGTCCATTCGGTCTCTCAGCACGAAGAACCGTCAGAGTGGAGAGGTGCCTCAATTCTCCGGCATTACGCCATCGAAGAGGCAACCTCTCAAAAGCTCCATGGCCAGGGTCCCTTTAGCCGGGTCACTGGGGGAGTAGTGAGCCTGCACCCCCTCTCCTTCGGCTGGAGAACTGCTTCACCCCAGGGAGGTCCGGGAGGTGAGTCTGCTAGCGTGCTGCCATCAACCGGACGTCCTCGCCACCCATTTCTTGAACAGCACCAAATCTGCTCATCCGCTGGCACTCCACCTACACTATAATTACGCAGTTTGTGGAACAGAAGACAGTGTGGGACGTCGTCTCCTCCATGATATAGGAGCTCAGCATCAACTCCAACAACTTGCTGACCCTCTCCCAAATGGTGCATGTCCAGAAGCCCATCCATGACACTACCAACATGCTCTGTGCCTATACAGCTGGCCTGGGGCAAGTCATCCCCCTGATTTGAGGGCTGAACAAGGTGCTGGCCTCTGCACTGCAGCCGAGCACCAAGGGGCTTTGGCAGAGAGGTTGCGGGTAGGTATCACCACCAGGTTGCATTCTATCTGCAAGAAAGGGAAGTATATCTGTGACCCCCAGATAAAAGGAAGCATTGCTCTCTGGAATGCATAGCACTTGCAATGTAAGCATGAGCTCTGCAAAGAAGTGCAGAGGCTACAGGCCAGGAGATGTGGCCAGAGGAAACTGTGGGTGGAAGAGGCGGGGGGGGGGGGAGGAGGAACTGCAGCCTGCCATCTCTGTTTCAAAGAGCCCAAGCAGGGAGAAACCTTGCTACTGGTTGTCAGTGGTGAACTGGGAGGTCAACAGTGGAAGGGATGCCAGGCGTGTGATGACAGAGGATTTGGCAGAAGTGATGGTGAGGGAATACCTTGATGAGTCCCCTGAGCCCACCTCCACCGATCCCCTGGAGTACTGGTCACACAAGGCTGTCATCTGTCCTGACCTCTCTTGCATGGCCATGAGTCTCCTCTCTTGTCCTCCCACCAGTGTGCAGAGTGAGCAGGTGTTCTCCCACCTGGCAGTCATTCTCAGTGCTCCTGCCTGGATCTAACCAGGGTGGATGACTTGGCCTTCTTCAAGGTTAATCTCCCCCTGCTGGGCTACTTCTCTCTGGACATCACAGGGTAAGATCCATGCCCTCTGTTGTCCTCCTGCACGTCCCCCCATTCCTCCTCCTCTCTGGGTGATCCAACATGCAGCCTGCAGATTGTGCCCTTGGTATTTGGGTGGGAGGATGGCCGTCTCTTCTGGGTGGGAGTGGACTCTCTGCCCAAACACCTACCTCATGAAACAACATCTGCCTCATAACACGACACCTACCTCATGATCGCTTTAAATGGAAAACTCTGATTTCCACTGGTCTGGTGAGGCTGGGATGCCCACCAAGTTGTCATGGGGTAACTTTGGTGAACCCGTCAGAAGTTTCTTGTAATGCCTTTTTGTCATTGCATCACTAATCACCTTAAATGGAATACTCTGATTTCTATTGGTCTGGTGGGGCTGGGGTGTCCGCCAGGCTGTTGTGGGGTAACTTTGGGGAGCCCTTGTCAAAACTCTTGGGATGTCTGCCTATCTGTCCTTCAGAACCTGCTTTGGGAGACTTTGAGGGGGCGCTGCAAGCATAGGGGAGATACTTTTCTCACTTTGATTGTTTGGCTGGGCGGGGTCTACCCAGGTGAAGTTTCCCTGTGAGTTTGGTGTTGCTGGCTTGCGCCTGAGTCATTCTATAGACTCCTGTAAGTGCAGCTGTCTTTTCCAGAGAGAGCACAGGGGAGATCTTTTTTTTGGGGGGGGTGTGTCCATAACTGGGACCCCAGAAATGTAATCTGCCCTCAACTTGGAGAGATGGTAGAGGAGCGGGAGGCAGGGTGTTTGGTGTGTTTGGTGGGTACAACTTGTATGGGGTCCATTCTATACACTTTTGAACCTGTGCACACACTGTGTGCAATTCTGGTCACCACACCTTAAAAAGGATATTACAGCTTTGGAAAAAGTGCAGAAAAGGGCAACTCGAATGATAAAGGGGTTGGAACACTTTCCCTATGAGGAAAGGTTAAGGCGCTTAGGGCTCTTTAGCTTGGAGAAACGATGACTGAGGGGTGACATGATTGAGGTTTATAAGATTATGCATGGGAAAGAGCAGGTAGAGAAAGAGGTACTTTTCTCCCTTTCTCACAATACAAGAACTCGTGGGCACTCCATGAAATTGCTGAGCGGTCGGGTTAGAACGGATAAAAGAAAGTACTTCTTCACCCAAAGAGTGATTAACACTTGGAATTCACTGCCACAGGAAGTGGTGGCGGCTACAAGCATGGACGGCTTCAAAAGGGAATTAGATAGGCATATGGAGCAGAGGTCCATCAGTGGCTATTAGCCACAAGGTATATTATTTATTTATTTATTTATTTATTTTTGGGTACTTCTACCCCGCCCTACCCCGCAAGCGGGCTCAGGGCGGCTTACAAGGGGCGTGAGCCCATACATAAAACCAATAAAACCATAACATTTATATCCAACAATACAGCTTGACAATAAACAATAAACAATAAAGTGCTTCTATTTAACAAGATGGTCTTAGTTGTTTTAATAATAACTTCCAGCAACCCCCAATTTGGGTATCACTGACCACTAGAAAGTCCGAACTCGTCTGTTGTGCTCGTTGCCATATAGTTCTTATACCTCCAATTACTCAGGCACTCCTGACCCTGAATGGTATTACCACCGTTGGTAGTGGTGGTAGTAGCGGCGGCCCCTACATAAAGGCCTGGTGGAAGAGCTCCGTCTTGCAGGCCCTGCGGAACTGCATAAGGTCCCGCAGGGCCCTGATCTCATCCGGGAGCTCGTTCCACCAGGTGGGGGCCGCCACTGAAAAGGATCTAGCCCTCGTTGCAGCAAGCTTTACTTCTCGGGGGCCCAGAACCACTAACCGGTTCTGGGTCTCCGACCGAAGTGCTCTTGGGGGTATGTACGGGGAAAGGCGGTCCCTCAGGTAGGTCGGACCCAGGCCATATAGGGCTTTATAGGTAAGTACCAGCACTTTAAAGCGGACTCGGTATGCTATAGGCAGCCAGTGCAGCGCCTTCAACCCAGGCTTGATGTGTTCCCAACTGGGGAGGCCCAGCAGCAGCCTAGCCGCCGCGTTCTGCACTAGCTGCAGCTTCCGGGTCTAGAGTATAGATAGGGACTCTGGGGCAAGTGATGCTCTGTCATCTTGGTGCTTTGGGGGGGTCAACAGTGGGATGGCTTCTAATGTCCTGGCCCCACTGGTGGACCTCCTGATGGCACTGGTATTTCTGGCCACTGTGTGATACAGAGTGTTGGGCCTTTGGCCTGATCCAACATTGGCATCTCTTATGTTCTTATGTTCTTATGTTCTGACATTACCCCCAAAAGTGCTTGTCTGTCTTGATGTTAGTCCTGTTGGGTTTGTCATGCCACAATGGCACTGGCTCTGCTGGGCATATTGCACTGGTTCTGCTGGGCTTGCAAAAACACCTCCCACTCTCAGTTTCTACTGAGAGATTCTCTGGTTTGACATTAGCCCATTGGAAACAATGGAGGATGGGGGCACCTTCCCGGGGGGGGTGTTGTAACTTGGACCCCGTAAATCCAATCCTCACCAAAATTGGAGGGCAGGTAGACAAGCATCAGCAAGAGATCTGTGGCATGTTTGTTGTTCCTAGCTTGCATCGGTTCTGTTGTATACATTCCTGAACCTCCTGAACCTACACCTCATTTCCCCAGAAAGCACTTTTTTGGGGGCACCTTCTTTGGGGAGCCTTAACTTAGACTCCATAAATCCATTCCTCACCAAACTTGGAGGGCAGGTAGAGGACAGATATCCCCCGTGAATTTGGTGTCTTGCGGGGGGGGGGGGGAGAGACTCTATCATCTCACAAATCTCACAAAGTGAACCAGTTTGTCTAGCACCCAAAAGTTTGTGGTTCACGAACCAGGCACATGAAGCTGCCTTATACTGAATCAGACCCTTGGTATATCAGAGTCAGTATTGTCTACTTAGTCTGGCAGTGGCTTTCTAGGGCCTCAGGGTGAGGTCTTTCACATCACCTCCTATCCTTTTAACAGGATATGCTGGGGATTGAACCTGGGACCTTCTGCATGCCAAGCAGATGTTCAGCCATTGAGCCACAGGATGCCACATATTGAACTAAACCACATTTTTCCAGTTCATGCCCATCCCTAGCTCTAAATCAGTGGTGGCCAAACTGCAGCTTGGGAGCCACATGCAGCCCTTTCACACATATTGTGCGGCTCCCAGGAGGGCAGCTGGGGAAGCGAAGGGGAGGCATGTCTCCCTGATTGGTCTTCCCTTCCCCAGCCAGTGTATCCCTCCCTGGGTAGGATTGAGGTGGGGGGAGCAGAGAAAGAAAGCAACTTTAATTTTAAATGCATTCTCAAAGCTCCCCCCCCCGACCAGCTTGGAGAAGGCATTTGTCTTTTTAAATCCCTTCTCCAAGCCAAGCCAGCTGGCATGGGGGCTTGGGGGGGGGGTGTTGGAGAACACATTTAAAGTTCAAGTTGCTTTCTTTCCACCTCTCCCTCCCCATTTATTTGCTTTCTTTCCACCTCTCTCTCTCTTTTCCCCTCCCTCCCTCCCTCCGTCTCCCCCTCCCTCTCCCATCCTTCTTTTCACCTTTCTCTCTCTTTCTCTCTTCCTTCCTTCCTCTTTCTCTTTCTCTCTCTCTCTCTTCCTTCCTTCCTTCCTTTCTCTTTCTCTCTTCCTTCCTCCCCCTCCTTTATCTATCTGCTTTCTTGTCCCCCTTTCTTCCTTCCACCCTCCCTCCCCTCCCTCTCCATCTATTTGCTTTCTCTCTCTCTAAACTACAGAACTAATACCCACCAATTTTAATCTGTGCCCCTTGAAAAACAAATGTTTTGCAATTCCTTCTTCTTCTTCTTTTTAGCCCCCCATAGAGAATTTTTATTGCATTTTCTATAAACTACAAAGAAACAACAAGGGAGGGGAGTCTACAAACTACAGGGGAAAGTAAAGAAAACCACTAAAAACCACTAAAAAAAATACATGAAATACAACAGCATTTTTAAAAAAACCATTACATTTTTCTTTCTTTCTTTTGGCGTTGAGAGTGATCAATAATAATTTATCACTTATATTATCAATTCCAACAAATCTGATCTGATCTATATGAATAGATCATAGAGGGGAAAAACCCTCACTAATGCAGGCTTCAGAAAACATTAGCATCTCATTTTTTAAAAACTTTTTGTTCCCCAAGTGACAATCAAATTTATTTTTTGGGGGGACCACCCCCCTCTTAGAGTCCAGTCCTCATCAGTCAGTGTACTTGTTGTCTCATCTCCTCTTCCTCTTTTACAGTCTTCTTCCTCATTATCTTGTTCCCTTGTTGATCCAAATTGTTGCAGCAGACATTGGCCAGTCTTTAGAATAGAGTTCATTCTTTCCTTTTATCGCTTTAATCCATATGTCTTCTGGAGAATCTAACCACTCTTTCACTGGGCAGATTATCATTTTTATATTTTCAGGATATTTCCATAGATCACATCCTTTCACTTTAAGTATCGCTTTTAATCTGCAAACCGGTCCCTTAACGATATACAGTCCATTTTAGATTCTCCCCTTTATCCATTTGGTGTTATAGAAGCTGATTCTTGGTTGTTGTCTCTATCCTTTTGCAGATGTCTTTCAGTTAGAACTGCTATGCAACATAGTCCTAATTGAATATCATTGTTAACCAGCAGGGGGTGCCCATTTTCTATTGGAAGAGTCTATAATAGAGTCAGGTCACATGGCCTGATCAGCTGAATTCCCACTTCCTGAAGAAGGCTTAGATTTCATTCTGCTTTCTTCAGCACCATCTTTAAGGATGTTTATTCTTTTGTAAAATTGCCAAAGGTTTCTAAAGTCCGCAGTATCGCCCAGAAATCCCTCGACAGCTCTTCATTATAGTCCATTTACGCTTAAAGCTCTGTCCCCCCCTCCTTACACTCCAACTCACGCAGATTTGTGCTACCAGAATTATTGGTGGACTTTAATTGGCTAGACTGGAGGCCCATCTTATAGAATAATAATAAACAAATACAGAAGTATTTAGGAAACAACATCTGGCCTTATACTGTATATGTATTTAACATCTTATGTAAAAAATTTTTTTGAATGTATGTCAAATTTGTAATTGGAATTGTGA